>NC_092721.1:110379075-110687254 GCF_047496885.1 Scyliorhinus torazame
GTGCCCGCGTGACTTCCACCGAAGAGAGGTGGAGCATCGCGGAGGTTGGGAGCATGCAGTGTTCAACCCACTAATCGCATTCAAATCCTTGCAATTGATGAATTTGCTAGTGCGGGGCTTGAGCCTCACAATCACCGCCAATGGAGGACCGGAGCATCGTGTCGGTATCGGCGCCGGGCGCAAATTCTGATTTTTTTTTTCAATCACTCGATATTCCCCGTCTGATCATGATTTTCGCTGCTGGTGTTCACCTGTGTGCAGACATTCCTTCTCTCAATATCCCTTTCAAGTATTGAAAATGTTCTACTACCTTAATTTTCATGCAACCAATCCTCCTCCTTTTATTTCTTATCCTAAATGATAACATAGAATATATGGAACAAAAAAGGATTTGATTCATCAAGCCTCTTAGTTCTACACAAGCTGTAGAATCATCATCACAGACTGTGCCCCACAGTTATGAAGAGGCAGGATGTCAGGTAGGATTTTTTGTATTCGTAAACAAAGGTATACAGGCAAATTCCAGAACATTGTTCAATCACCATTAGACTGATTAGCAGACGTTTACAGATGCAGATGTGAAAATCATTGTCCAATTAAGTAAAAGAGAAGTAATTATCAACAATATAGTGCTTTTTACATCCTCAAGAGATCTAAAGTGTTTCATAGTCAATTAATTGATTTTGAAGTTCAATCACTACCATTCTTGAGGTGAAATGGCAGAATGTTTGCAGACCATAAGGTCCCATGCAAAATAACCAATAAATTTGTTTTGCTGATGTTGGTTAAGGGAATACTTTTACCTCAGACACCAGGGAATGTTATTTATTGTTCAAGTACTGACAACAGAGCAGGTTTAATCTCTCATCAGAAAGGTGGTACTTCCAATAAGACAGCATTCCCTCAGTACAACAGTAAATTATCAGCATGGTGCTCTTGAATTCATGGCCCTTTAATTCATGCCAACACTGAACTGTTACGATTCCCATAGAGACCGATAACCTTTGAAGGAAAGAAATCCCCATCAAGCCAAAAGAAAGAAAAACAATGGGCAATATTTGACTTCTTATAACTTTGACTGTAATAAAAAAATCAACATAATTCAAAGATTGATTAACAGGTGAAGGATATTTCAAATAAAAAAGGTAAAATTCACTTGAAATAGTTGATACAACAAAGATGCACATGATATAGTTAAACGTACTCGTATTACTCCCCGCATAAACGTAGGGCCGTGTGCAATCTCGCAGTCTTTCCAACTCCGTCTCTGCTATATAGGATCTCTCACTTCCCACTCAATCATTTTGACACGAGTCGCATTCACCGGCAGCCGTATTCCACCCCCAAGTCCCTGGACACAGTTACTAGTGACAAAGCACATGTCTATAAACCCTCTATCACTTAAGTCACATTGTGTCCTGATTTCACAGAATTCCCAGGGACTCACTTCTCTGATCCTTTTAAACAGCTGGTGGGCTGCGGAAACACTGAAACAGCAGCAATGGTTCTTGTCAAATCTGCAGCCTTTGCCTTTTTTTCCTTCAGCTCTCTGGCCTTTCCAATTTGACAGTACACATAATCGCACCGTTTCTGCTCTATTCTCAGAGCCTATTTCAATATCATGATCTGTTTGAAGACTGTCAAACAGAAAAGTGTTCCATTTTAAGAGAACCTTGCTTGTTTCCTCTTTACGTGTTTCTCAGTATGTTCTGAACTGTCTGCCACAAATACGGGCTTAAAGAAGCCCAACCCCACTGCAATTACATTTATCTTTACCCTTTGTTTTTTAGCTGTTCATCCTCATGGCAATCGCTGGACACATGGACATTAATTGGAACCTAACAATGTCATAATCAGGAAACCAATCAATCGTCATTCAGAATACTCCCCTGTTCACACTGGTCTTAAAGGGACATCACACAAAAATAAAACTCAGGCTTCTCACAAAGCACAGCTTTTCCCAAATGATCATAGTACCAAATCACCCAAAACAACACTAATAACTCAGTCCACTCGTACCGTAACAGCCCTCTCCCAGTAAGTTATTTATCTGTTCCCTATACAAGGAAGTTATTTATTCGAGGTTTTTCTGCAATCATAGGGTGCGATCCAGCAGCCCCGTTAGCCACCCCAAAATGGCCACTAAATCTTGCAAATGGCCCAAAATGGGATTTATTCTGGTGAGATCTCAGTTTAACAACTTCTCTGCCCCTCCTTGGTGTTGTAATCAGGTTTATGCCCGGCGAGGGCGTGGACAAGACTTTTTGATGACCCAATTACAATATTTATCACGTTAACAGAAAAGGACAAAACAACATGGTCTGAATATGTAACTAACTTCGAGACAGTAGAGATCAACGTGGCAGCAGGATGAACAATGAAGAAAGAGGCCATCAGACTACATAATTGGCTAATAGCTGGTCAGACATGAGTATTTCAGAGGACAAGAAATCTTGATTAAATCATCCAGGCTAACACAGGAGTATCATCTTTATTTCTATTAATGAGTTGAAGTCTTGATGACCAGGAGTGTGTGTGTGTATCATTACTCAGCACTAACAGAATCTGGATAAGAGAAGGAACATTCGAATATATCATCAGCGACAATCTAAGAGCAACCATCGTGCAGAAGGAACCCTGAACCCGGAGCTCAGAGAATAAAAAGACATCCACACCAAGTGGTGGTAGCCTGGCTAGCCTCCTTCACTATTGCAGGTAATGCCGAGAACTCAACTGTGAGTCTCAGTCATATTCTATGTGACTGATTTTGAAGATTGTAATAGAGTTACAGTAGACAGTATGTGTTTTCTTGTGTCCATCTAAGTCAATCGAGCAGGGTTTCGTTCAACACAAGTCTTCAAGTTTTTTTTCACAGACAAGTCCTCGATCCATCCTTATTGCTACCCTTTCAACCATTGTGGTCCTTGTGAAAACCACCACGTAGGATTTACCCATGATTTAAAAAAAAATCTTTCATGTGATGTAGCAGTCACCGGCAAGACCAATATTTGTAATCAGTTTACTTTGCTTTAGGAGTGTGCTCATGAAAATAGACTTGAGGTTTCCAGACTAATTTTCCTTGCACAGAGAGAATGTATTAATGCCTGATTAATGAATCACTGGATAGGCAAAAAGCTCCATGGTCGATATTCAATTATTAAATTTCCAGCTTTACCAGATAAGATGAAGTGTGCTGCAAAAAGAGTACATCTTGCATTTTTCAATGTTCATACCCAAGCGTTTCCCTTAACTCGGTTGTCAATTGTTAAACTAACCATTATCCCAAATCCTTCCACAGATTTGAAAGTAGTATTAGAGCTTCTCCATTTTTGTACTCACTCATGGGATGTAGACACTGCTGGAAAGGCCAGCATTTATTTCACATTCTTAATTCCCCTTCAGAAGGTGGTGATGAGCTGGTTTCTTGAACCATTGCTGTCCATGTGGTGTAGATACTCCCACAATACTGTCAGGAAGGGAATTCCAGTTCTTGACCCAGTAAAGGAATGGTGCGATAGTTCCAAGCCAGAATGTGACTTGGAGGGAAGGTTGCAGCTGATGGTGCTCCCATGCACTTTCTGTCTTTGTTCTTCTGGGAGATAGTGGTTCCGGGTTTGAAAGGTACTGCCAAAGGAGCCTTGCAAGTTGCTGCAGTGAACCTTGCAGATAGTACAGAATGCTGTCACCATTTTCTTGGTGTTGGAGGGAGTGGATGTTTAAGCTGGATGGGGTGCTGATTAAGTGGATTGTTTTGTTTTGGATGGTACCAATCTTCTTGAGTGTTATTGTGACCGCACAGATCTAATGTTCCATCACACCCCTGTCTTGTGTCTTGTAGTTGTTGAAAGAGTCTGTGGAGTCAGGAGATGAGGTACTTGTAGAATTCCCAACCTCTTATCTGCTCTTGTAGTCACAGTATTTATGTGGCCAGTGCAGTTACGTTTCTGGTGATTTTTCTGGATGTTGGTGGCGTGGGATTCAGTTGCTTCACAATGCCAGGGTCCCAGGTTCGATTCCCGGCTTGGGTCACTGTCTGTGCAGAGTCTGCTTGTTCTCCCCGTGTCTGCGTGGTGTCCTCCGGGTGCTCCAGTTTCCTCCCACAGTCCAAAGATGTGCAGGTTAGGTGGATTGGCCATGATAAATTGCCCTTAGTGTCCTAAAAAGGTTATGTGTGTTGCGGGGATAGGATGGACATATGGGCTTAAGTAGGGGGCTCTTTCCAAGAGCTGGTGCAGAATCAATGGGCCAAATGGCACTGTAAATTCTATGGTTTGTGTTCATGACCATTATGATGCTGTATAGAAAACAGTTAATTGACTCATGATTTGATGAATTGTGATTCTTTTGTACAAAGATACCGTGCTTTTACAATAGCACAACTCATTTCATTGAGTTTCTCTAGCTAGGTACATATTCACCAGTGAAATAATTGCTATTTGAGATTATCTGCTGCTTTGGCAATAGTAGTTTGAGCATTGATTTTTCTAGTAACTTGCATAGAGCTTGTAATTGCAGTATATTCACCTATTTGATTTAGTGTGCATTGTGTAGACATGATGTACCCAGGTTCTGGTAAAACTGACTAGGTGACTCTTTATCACGCTCAGAAACATGGGGCGGGATTGTCCGTTGGTCGGCGGCGAATTCGCAAAACATGATTGGGTGGAGAATCATTTCAGACATCAAAATCGCAGTAGACGGCGATTTGACGTCAAATCGCAATTTTCCGTCATCTCGACAGTGGCGCCAATGCGTTCCGGAATGCACGTACAGTAAACACCATTTGCATATCATTAGCGGGCCCGACCCAATATTTTCCGGGGGCCTCCGTGATTCTCCTCCTCCAATGGGCCGAGTTCCCGATGCCGCGGTCCAGTCTATCTTGTTGGCTGGGATGAGTGTGTGTGAGGATTGTAATGTGTATGTGCGGCTGCAGCTTGTCAGCCTCCCGAGTGTCAATCACGGACCCGGTGAATCCCACACCGTTTTTCATTGGAATCGATTGTGTTCCACGCAGCGCTGGTGCTAGCCCTTTGATAGAATTGGTCCAGGGGCGGCACCAGTTTTGTTGTCATGATAGTCCATGAATTCTGCGTTGGCGTCAACACTTGTCTCAGAAACGGAGAATCCCGCCCATGATGTCATATTTGTCTGATGCAAAAATGCCATGACATTATTATTAGTTTTTATGGCAGCTTTTTCTGATTCCATGTGTTTGCACATAGCGGTAACACATTTCTGATTGAATCTCATGGCAAATAGTGTGCAGTTTAGAATTCATATTAAGTACAATTATGTACCAAAGTATTTGTAACGTATGTTATGTGAATAAAATTCTTGCTAGGTACAGCTGCAGGTACAACTTAATTACAACTTAATTAGGAGATTGAAGACAACAGTAAGAACACACTTGAGCTGGTATATTTTGCTATATTTATAGCTAGTGAAAACATCTCATAAAAGTTCCAAGGCTGGTCCCCGTGCATGAAGTGGTCAACAGATTGTGCCCTAGTTCTGGATCTTTTGACCATTTTCCATGGAAAGGATTTGAAGAGGGAGTTACTTTAAATGCTGTGCTATGAAGTTTGTGCAATGTCTATTCCTACAAGTAAAAGTGTGCCTGACAAAGTAGACAGTAAAGATGTAACGGCCTAACTTTGATAATGTTTGTTCATAGGCTGCAAATAATAAGCAACTCGTGTGCAGGATCAAATAAATACACACCCATTCTGCTTTAAAGTTTTTGATTTTTTTTAGACTCTAAACACTGGAAACACAAAGCAGTATCGCTGACACTGACACCCTGACATTTGGAGACATGAGGCCATCAAGCTTCACAAAGCTAACCAGCAGATGCTGCAGAGCTGAATAACAAAATCTGCTTTAAGTCAAGCATGATGACTTACAAGTGGATAACATAAGTTGTTCATTATTTTCAGATTATTTGATGACAAATTGTATTTATGGAAATAAATGAATCTGATCATCATTATTGTTCTGGATGTTCAGCTGATGGTAATTAAAGTAATTTTATGATTCATATCAAGTCTCATCAGATTTGCCTTCAGATAAATTGAAGGGATACACCTGATCAAGACACATACACCAGGCTGAGGATCACAGTTTGAGGGTTGTGGCAGGGAAGCCAGATGCAAGAACAAGGGGGCATCTCTGTGGAGCTGGCATTGCCAGTTCTAACAGACCCTGCCTTGCCAGCTTTAGGGCATCATAGATGCCTGCAGCACTTTTTTTAAGCCTAAGTGCTGTATTACCTGGTGAAAAAACAGCCAGGGAGCTGCACGTCAGTTTTCTCACCAGAGGCAACACTTAGAATAAATATCGGAAAATTTCACTTAATTTTTTCAATTGGCTGATTGATGTACCTAAGTTCATTCCTGCTGCCCATGGCTGGGATTTTGCATGAGACAATGTCTGAATGATAGAGGCAGCTTCACTTGTCTGACAGTGGTATCACATACCATGCATGAATCCTTCCTGTGTTTATTGAGGTAGAAACAGCCTTCACATGAGCTTGATCATCTGACCCAATAATTACCCTGATCCATTAACTTCCCAATGCTGGGTCCCATCATCAAGCACAGGGTTTGTTGGATGATGTTCGGGAGGCATAGAAAAGCTGTGCAACAGCTATTAAGTTCCTGAGCCACCTGTATTGGGTTCAGGGATAATAGGAACAATTTGTCACCTGCGTTCGCCCTGAGTGCAAATGACGACGTGGATGTAAAATCTCGCAAGACTGGAAAATGAGATTCTCTCCAGAGAGATCACTTTTTCCGATTTTCGCCACCCTTACCAGTCATGTAACAAGGTTCCTGCCCAAAAAGACTGTGAACCTCATTTCAATACATTTTCATAAATTTGAATATGATTAGGGGACTTCCCCGCTATATGTTATGCCCACATTTAGAATTCCTCCCTCTGCGACGTGACATCAGATCAGCAAGGTTTACAATAGGTATTTCAAAATGTGGTCTTGCTTCACTGTGGGTAGTGTCTGTGCCTCTGGGCCAGAAGCTCCAGTTTTGAGTCCTACCCCAGGACTTGATGGCCAAAGAAGGTGCATTCATAACACGGTTAAACATGTTGAGTGTGCCAACCTGTAGATCCTTTCAAACACACCAATGGTAGGTGGTAAGAGCGGGAGAGACTCTTAGTCAGCCAGGCTTGATAGGGAGTGGCACCGCTGTTGCTCTTTTTACTCACTATAAATATGGCAGTCAATAAGGTTGCCCTTCTTTGTCTAGGTATTGATATTATATTGCTTTCAGAGTCGCCAGGTATCAAATGATACCACCACAAGGTTCAACCGGATATCAATCCAAGACCCAACAACCAGTTAGATAGTTCAAGTTCAATAATACTTTATTTACACACAAGATTAACTTATACATGCAGCATAAACACTACAAGCTAAACTACACCTAACAACTATGACAACCTGTGCTTAACTTCAGGCACCCGGCTTAGGTCAGAGGAACAGTGGCCTTTGTTCGAATCTGGATCTGCTGGGTCTGGAGAAGTAACTGCTGTTCAGCTGGGCTCTTCCGTCTGGTAGCACAGTGGGCTAAACAGCTGGCTTGTAAAGCAGAACAAGGCCAGCAGCGTGGGTTCAATTCCCATACCAGACTCCCCGAACAGGCGGCGGAATGTGGCGGTTAGGGGCTTTTCACAGTAACTTAATCGAAGCCTATAAGCGATTATTATTAAGGGCAGCACGGTAGCATTGTGGATAGCACAACTGCTTCACAGCTCCAGGGTCCCAGGTTCGATTCCGGCTTGGGTCACTGTCTGCACATCCTCCCCGTGTGTGCGTGGGTTTCCTCCGGGTGCTCCGGTTTCCTCCCACAGTCCAAAGATGGTTAGGTGGATTGGCCATTGATAAATTGCCCTGAGTGTCCAAAATTGCCCTTAGTGTTGGGTGGGGTTACTGGGTTATGGGGCTAGGGTGGAAGTGTTGACCTTGGGTAGGGTGCTCTTTCCAAGAGCCGGTGCAGACTCGATGGGCCGAATGGTCTCCTTCTGCACTGTATTTCTATGATTATCTGGCGAAAAAAACAGCCAGGGAGCCGCACGTCAGTTTTGTCATCAGAAGCAGCACTCAGAAGAGATATCGGAAAATGTTGCCCAATTTATCAATTGGCTCATTGATGAACCTTTATAAAAAAAATTTAGAGTACCCACTTCATTTTTCCAATAAAGTGTGGCCAATCCATCTATCCTGCACATCTTTGGGTTGTGGGGGAGAAACCCACACAAACACGGGGAGATTCTGCAAACTCCACACGGACAGTAACCCAGAGCCGGGATCGAACTTGGGACCTCGGTGCCGTGAGGCAGCAGTGCTACCCACTGCGCCACCGTGCTTCCCAAAAGAGATCGGGCGTTTTCAGACTAGTATGACTGTTGGCTCATTGATGAACCTAAGTGACTTCCTGCTGTCAGTGACTTGGAATTCTGCATGAGAAAATGCCTGAATGATCGAGGCAGCTTCACTTGCCTGACAATGGTATCACATACCATGCATGAATCCTTCCTGTGTTTATTTTTATTTATCTATTATTATTTTTTGTTTTTTGAATTAAGGGACAATTTAGCATAGCCAGTTCACCTACCCTGCACATCTTTGGGTTATGGGGGTGAGACCTACGCAGACAATGGGGGAATTTTCAAACTCCACATGGAGAGTGACCCGGGGCCATATCGAACCCAGGTCCTCGGCGCTCTGAGGCAGCAGTGCTAACCACTGCGCCACTGTGCCACCCGCTTCCTGTGTTCATTGCGGCAGAAACAACTTTCACATGAACTTGATCGTCTGATGCAATAATTACCCTTCTCCATTAAACCCTTGCTGTACTTCCACTTCTAATATGTCTTTTTCATCCATTTGTTATAGTAATCATATCACAGCCCCAAAACTAAATTTAATCAGGCAACACACTACGCTAACTGCAAGGATGAGCATTTTCAAATTTGAACTTTCTGGGGGTAAGCCTGCAAAGTGCTGTGGCCCAATCAGTGGCTGGCAGCTCCTTATTGGTTCGCTGGGTGCCATTTGGGAGGCACGAGAAAGCTGTGCAGCACCATTTAACCATGACTGAGTTGTAGTGTGTTCCGGAATGATGGGTGTCAATTGGCACATTAATGAGCCAAATTGATATCCTGCCAGTAGCAACCAGGAATCCCGCTCTGTCCTTCGACTTAATTGGGGGAGGTTTCATCACTGCCAGGAGACTAAAGTGGGTATTTCTCATTATTAAATGGGGCCAGCCGCCATGTTTCTAACTGCAAAGGACTGTATTAAATCCAGCCCTATAATCTTAAATGAGACTGTATCCGAATAGCCCAGGCAATTTCACTTCCCCGACAATGGCATCACATAGTAAAGACTATGAATGAATCCTTCCTCTATTCATTGAGGCATATCTGGCTTCAAGAAGCACATGTTGACTTTTGTAAAGAATAAGGAAACAATTTACAGAGGCTCGTATTTGAACATTATGGACACGATTCAGTGACTGTGTTGCACCAGGCGCAAATCCAAGTGCACTGGGTGAATAATATTTACAGGGCAGAAGGAGGCCATTTGGCCCATCGAGTCTGCATCTGCCCTCGGAAAGAGCACCCTACCTAAGCCCATACCTCCACCCTATCCCCAGACCTCCACCCTATTCCCGTAACCCCATCTAACCTTTTCTTTTTGGACATTAAGGGCAAGTTAGCATAGCCAATCCACCTAACCTGCACATATTTGGACTGTGGGAGGAAACCGGAGCACCCGGAGAAAACCCACACAGCCACGGGGAGAAAGTGCAGACTCCCCACAGACAGTGACCCAAGCCGGGAATCAAACCTGGGACCCTGGAGCTGTGAAGCAACTGTGCCCCCAAATAGCAGGAGTGGGCAAAATTGAGATTCGCACTGGGCACAAGACATTTAGCGGTTCACTGGTTCGCTCCTGGCAAGTACAGGATCTCACCCAAAATGGCGAGAATATCAATCAGTCTAATTTGCATTCATTTCAATCTCATTCACGCGATTGAAAGTTGAATGCAGCAGCTCCCTGGAATTACCAGACTCCCCAGCAGGAAGTCACACGGGCATTTTTTAAAGCTCCTTTTTAAAAACATGAAGCTGGCGTAATGGTTATTGAGGGAAAGTGAGGAGGTGAGTAGTCATTTTCATTTTCCGGCAAGCAGCTCAAGGGCACGGGAGCTGCTGCCCCAGTGATCAGGGGGAACCCTTCAGAGGGGTTAGACTTGGTCAGGAGGCTGAAGCATTCCAGGTCGGGGATCACCCGACCTGGGGAGGTGAGGGGCTTTGCGTCTGTGAGACTTTCAAGTCATCTCTAAGTATTGTGCAGATCCATAACCAGGGCATAGCTAAATAGCAGGTTGTTGGTGGTGGGGGGACGTTCAGTTGTGTGGAAAATTAGAAAATCAAAGTTAAAGGAGAAGGTGGGAGTGCAGATTAATAATGAGGACTTTAAACTAGTTAAAGGGGCCGAGAGCTCAGGAGAGGTCAATAAAGTTTCCGGAACAGAGAGTATAGAAAGTGGCAGGAATCTAACTTCAGGCAGAGTAAAAAAGGAGACAAGTATGTGAAAGGGGGCAGTCAGTGCAGGACTGAGGGTGTTGTACCTAAATGCGCGCAGTATATTAAACAAAGTAAATGAGCCTGTTGCGCACATTGAAATTAGCGGGTGCGTTGTTGTGGGTATCCCAGAGACATGGCTGCAAGGGGATCAGGGCTGGGATCTAAATATCCAAGGATATGTTTCCTATCGATAGGACAGGTGGATGGGCAGAGGGTTGCATTGTCAGTAAGAAATTAACTTAAATTGATAACAAGAAGTAACATTGGGTCGGAAGGCACAGAATCTGGGTAGAAAATGGGTAGGGTTGAGGAATCACAAAAGTAAAAAGACCCTGATGGGAGTTATGTACAGGCCCCTAGCAGGAGTCAGATGTAGGGCAAAAAATAAATCAGGAGATAGAAAAGGCATATAAGAAAGGTAATATTACAATAATCATGAGGAACGTCAATATGCAGGTGGACTGGGAAAATCAGGTGGGTAGCGGACTCCAACGAAAGGAATTTGTGGAATGTCTACGAGATGGTTTTTTGGAGCAGCTTGTGGTAGAGCCCACCAGGGAATAGGCAATTTTGGATTTGGGATGTGCAATGAGGCAGATCTGATTAAGGTACTTAAGGTGAGGGAACCCTTTGGGGGCAGAAATCAAACTGCACTTTGAGAGAGAGATGCTGCAATCAGATGTAAAGGTTTAATGATTAAATAAAGGTAACTACAAAGACATGAGGGAGGAGCTGGCCAGAATTGACTGGAAGGGGAGCCTATCAGGGAAGACAGTGGAACAGCAATGGTAGGGATTTTGGGGGGTTCTTTGGGCGGCTCAATAGAAATTCACCCCAAGGAGGAGGAAACATACTAAGGGGAGGACAAAGCAACCATGGTTGACAAGAGAAGTCAAGGACAGGATGAAAGCAAATGAAAAAGCAGACAAGGTGCCTACGATTAGTGTGAAGCCAGAGGATTGGAAAGCCTTTAACAATGAGCAGAGGACAACTAAAAAAGCAATACGGGGGCGGGAGAGGATGAAATATGAGTGTGAGCTAGCTAGTAATATAAAAAAAGATTGCAAGAGTTTTTTCGATATATTAAAGGTGAGGGAGAGGCAAGAGTGGACATTGGAACACTGGAAAATGAGTCTGGAGAAGTAGTAAAAGTGAACAAAGAAATGGCAGAAGAACTGAATAGGTACTTTGCATCAGTCTTCACAGTAGAAGACACCTGTGGCATACCAGAACTTCAAGAGAGTTAGGAGGCAGGGGTGAGTGTAGTGGCCATTACTGCGGACAAGGTGTTGAAGAAACTGAAAGGTCTGAAGGTGGATAAATCACCTGGACTGGATTGACTGCCCCCTAGGGTTCTGAATGAGAAAGCTGAGGAAATTGAGGAGGCATTGGTGGTGATCTTTCATGAATCACTGGAGGCAGGAAGGGTCCTAGAGAATTGGAAAATGGCTAATGTAACACCACTGTTTAAAAAGGGAGGGGGGCAGAAGACAGGAAATTATAGGCCTGTAGCCTGACTTCAGCTGTTGATAAGATTTTACAGTCTATTATTAAAGACAAGATTGCAGAGTACTTAGAAGTGCATGGTAAAATAGGATTGAGACAGCACGGCTTTGTCAAGGGGAAATCATGCCTGACAATCTGTTAGAATTCTTTGAGGAGGTAATGAGAAAGTTAGACAAAGGAGAACCAGTGGATGCGATTTATTTGGATTTCCAGAAGGCCTTTTACAAAGTGCTGTACAGGAGGCTGCTAAGTAAGATAAGAGTCCATGGTGTTAGGGGCAAGATACTGGCATGGATAGAGGATTGGCTGACTGGCAAGAGGCAGAGAGTGGGGATAAAGAGGTCATTTTCAGGATGGCAGCTGGTGACTAGTGGTGTGCCTCTGGGGTCTGTGCTGCGGCCACAACGTTTCACAATATACATTAATGTTCTGGGAGAAAGAACTGAAGGCGCTATTGCTGCGTTTGCAGATGATACAAAGATCTGTAGAGGGACAGGTAGTATTGAGGAAGCAAGGGGGCTGCAGAAGGACTTGGACAGGTTGGAGAATGGACAAAGAAGGGCAGATGGAATACAATATGGAAAAGTGTGACATTTGGTGGGAAGCTTAGAGGCAGAGACTATTTTCCAAATGGGAAAAGGCTTCAAAAATCAGAAATACAGAGGGACTTAGGGGTTCTAGTTCAAGATTCTCTTGAGGTTAATATGCAGGTTTAGTTGGCAGTTAGGAAGGCAAATGCAATGTTAGCACTTATGTCAAGAGGGCTAGGATACAAGAGCAAGGATGCACTCTGATCAGACCCCATTTGGAATATTGTGAGCAGTTTTGGACCTCGTATCGAAGGAAGGACGTGCTGATCTTGGAGAGGGTCCAGAGAAGGCTCACTAGAATGATTCCCGGAATGAAGGAATTGTCATATAAGGGGCGGCTGAGGACTCTGTCTGTACTCAATGGAGTTTAGACGGATGAAAGGGGATCTCATTGAAATTTGCAGAATACTGAGAGGCCTGGATAGAATGGACGTGGAGAGGGTGTTTCCACTAGTAGGAGAAACTAGAACCCGAGGGCACAGCCTCAGACTTTAAAACAGAGATGAGGAGGAATTTCTTCGACCAGAAGGTGGTGAATCTGTGGAATTCTTTGCCGCAGAAGGCTGTGGAAGGCAAATCACTTAGTGTCTTTAAGACAGAAATAGATAGGTTTTTGATTAATAAGGGGATCAGGGGTTATGGGGAGAAGGCAGGAGAATGGGGATGAGAAAATATCAGCCTTAATTGAATGGCAGAGCAGACTCGATAGACCAAATGGCCTAATCCTGCTCCTATATCTTATGGTCTTATGGGTAACCGTAGCTGCAACCTGTCTGTCCTACCAAACTCTTCCAGGACAGAACCATGCTGAAGCTTCTCTCATGAAAGTAAATTTCACCCTCTTTGATTGTGAGCAGCCTCTAGCTTCACAGCTGAAGGCTATTTTAAGTGAGAAAGTAGCCATGTTATTTGTGAGAGAACTACACTGTCTTAAACTCTCAAGTGCCACCTTGGCACACCAGCCATGCCACAGAGGATGATTGATGCATGGCATTTCCAAAAACTTTGATGCCTGAACAGTGTGTCTGAACTCTAGGAGCATAGAGGCAACTGAAAACAATCAAAGCCTAAAGAGCAAGGCTTCACCACTGAGGATCCTCTTGCAGCCAAAATGTAAGTGTGTCGATGAGCGGAGGTCAGCTGAGTATGGCCTTCTTAATGTTCCAGCAGAGATCTGGGTTTTAGGGATTCCTGATGTAGCCGGAGGTGAGTGTGCAGAGTGAGGTTTGTCAGCACAACTGGTTCGCCAAATGGCACTTTGAGAGATGGTGGGACAATCATGGTAAGGGTGGGGGAGCTTGGGGGATTTGAAGGTCCCGGTATGGAAGCCCAAACTGATTGTTGGTCCCTCTCCTTCACCAATTCCGTCCACGTAAAACAATGTTTGCTGGTGTTGATCCCGTGAGATGCTGCCCTCATGTTGCTGGTGGCATCCGTGGCAGGAAGGTGCCATAGAAGGCAGCAAGGCCAACTCAGGCTGGAGGCGGCACCCCATGTTCATGGGCTACTGCACACCCTCAGAAGGGGAGGCCAATGACAACCCAAGCTATATAGGCATTGTTGGTCATTCTATGAGCTGACGGACAGCATATGCCGCAGAAGACTCCGTCTCAGCAGAGAGACATTACGACATCTGTGCCATGTTCTCTCGGACATGGCATTCAATGGAGAAGGAGGAGGACCGTGAAGGTCACTGAAGCCCTAAACATTTACACCATGGAACATTCCAGAGCTCGAGCAGGCATTTGTGTGGCATTTCGCAGTCATCAGCCATCAGGTGCATCCAGGAGATGACGGATGTTCTGTATGTCCAGGCATCAGGCTTCATCACCTTCGACCTGGATCAGGCCCACCAAGATACCTTGGCTCCGGGATTCGCTGCCATCACTGCGATGTCCCACGTTCAGTGGGACCTGCAAGCACTGGGGCATCAGGGAGTGCCCTATATTAACAGGAAGAGGCCCTGAATGTTCAGATCGTGTGTGACCATTGACTCAGTATCATGCACGTCTGTGCCCGCTTCCCCGAGAGCATGCATGACAATGACATCCTGGAGCACTCAGAGATTTCCCGTTCCTCCGAGGACCACCCAGGATGACGGATTGGCTCCTGGGGTACAAGGGATACCTGCTGAGGTCATGGCTGATGACTCTGATGTGGAGACCTGAGACCGAGGTGGAGTCCTGATACAATAAGGCCACGTTACCACCCATGCTCTCATTGACCAGTGCATCGGGCTGCTCAAGGTGCGGTTACGATGCCTTGACTGCTCAAGTGATGCTTTGCAATACACACCGCAGGGCGCAGGGGGTCTTACATTTTGCGGTTGTCTGCTGTGCCCTTCGCAATCTGTCACAGCAGTGGGGCGGCATGCTGGATGAGGAGGAACAGGAAGAGGCGGAGGGACAAATGGCCTCGTCAGAGGAGGAAGATGAGGAGGATAAGGTGGAGTAGGAGAGGCTGGAGGACGAGCCTGAGGAGGAGTCAGAGAATGGAGGACAAGTGGCAGCAAGCGTCCAACATGCCACGTGGAGCAGGGAGGCCCCCATTATCTCCTGATTCTCCTGGGACAAGGCTGTGTCCATCAGCCCAACCCCCCCCCCTCCCCATTTCCCTCCCCTTCACACTTTCCCTCCATCCCCCCATTCCTCATTCCCATTTCCCCCATGACATTCCCCCATTTTGTTCCCTCCTAACCCATTTTCACCCCTTCTCCCCCAGTACCCCCCCGCCCCCCCCCCCACCCCGCATTTGCCACAACCCCCATCACACTGCCCGCTCCCCATCCACTCTGTGCCCCTCTCCAAGGATTTGTGAAGCATCACTCTAGGGTGATGGGCCTGTGTTGGCACTGTCAGCGGGTCACTATATAAGGCAGCAGAGTGACAATGACACACCGGTGGGTGCCGGGGATTCTGAGGAGCATGCTTGAAGATCAGATGTGTGGAGGGTCCGAGGTGTCAGCCAGTGCATTGGGAAGGGGTGGTTGGGAATCTGAAGGGTGGCAGGTGGAACTAATGCCAGGAGAGAAGTGGTAATTTACCCTTGCAGCTTGTTGGAGGTCATTGGTCTTGTTCTGACATTGGACAGCAGTCCTCCCTGTCATGCGCCTGCATTGACAGCTACTGCCACTGCATCCCAGGCTTGCCCTGCTGCTGGTCCTCTGACTCTTTCAGAGAAACAAGGTGTGTCCCCTCTCATCCACTGCATTGAGAAGCCTGGCCAGGTCAGCATCCCTAAAGTGAGGAACAGGTCTGTGCGCTGCCATACTTGCATGTTGACTGGGGTGAGTGGTGAGGCAACATTTAAAAGCAGCTGAGGGGCGATTCAGGCAAATCAGACAGCAAGGGAGCCAGTAATATCTACAATCTTGCGGGGGCTCATATTTGGCACTAAAAGTCATTGAATATGGACCGTGATCTTGCCAACGCAGTCATCGCGGCCTATATTTACAGCTTTAATCTGATTAATTCTACTTCTCTAAAGAAGTTAACCATCTATTTGCCAGTTTTCTGTGTGTGCAGGCATTAGAATAACTTTTCACCCTCAACTCACCTGAAATAGATTATTTCTGTAACTCTCTCATTCAATTTTATCTTGTGTGCTATGAAATATGTGCTCCAACCCATTTTTTCCTTTTCATTCTCTATTGTGGAAAACGATAGATTTTTTTTCATTGTCTAAAAGCACGATGAACGAATGGAAAATATTACAATCATTATAGGATAGAATAAAAAGCAAGCATGTCCCAACAATGAGACATGGGGCCTCAACCAAAGTACTGCAACAATAAAACATTGGATAAACCATCGGGGGGTGGGGGGGGGGGTCATGAATCCAGGAAGCGGCAGCAGTCTAACTGACATCCATAAAAAGTGCAGATTTGCTGCAATAGATGTACATAAAGTTGGTTGCAATACATTAGCTTCTCTGCAGTCGAAAGACATTTTGATTTGAGGCCATATATTCTTGTGACACTAAGCTCATTTTACAACTGTAATTGTTTTTGCAATTTTGTTGTTCGCAATTTGCATTGGAAGAAGTGGTTTGCCCCCATTTTATTTGAATATTCTATACATTTCAGGAGCTTCCGGCATAACTGATGTTATGGGCCAGGGTCTAGAGAACCCCAAAGTGTATCATGGAGTTCACCTGACCCACAACTTTTAATAGATTGTGATATGGGGAGCACACGGCCCACTCTACAGGTGTGGTACAGCAGAAATGGAAAAGTTTTTTTTTGAAACAAAACAATGTTTAATCTATGAACTCACGTTCATCTTTTTAAAACATACAGTGAACATCTTCGCAACCATTAATTCAAATACAACCCCCAAAGAATACAACACTAAGTAATCCTTAAGCTGTCCTTTTAACATCCATAAAACTGAATAAAAACATTTAAACAGAAGCACATCAGGTTAAAGTCACTACTGAGAGCAGTTATTAGTTTTAAATCACCAAAGGATTGATTTACAGTTTTTAGATTACAGAGAGAGAGACTAATACACCTTCTGGCTGTGACTGCAGCTATCCAGCTCTGAAAATGAAACTAAAACACACCCTGCAGTAAACAGCCTAAAACGAAAGTCAGAAGCTGACAGTCAGCCCAGCTCCACCCACACTCTGACATCATTGATAAACACCCATTTTTTAAAGGTACATTTTTAAACACCCATTTCTTAAAGGTACTCTCACATGACACCTCCCCCAAGAAATAAAAAGAAACCATCAACTTCAAGAAAGTTTAATTTTTTACCTTTTCACTATCCCTTAAGAAATGCACATAGTAAATATACTTTATCGTTTCAAAAAACAACACATGCAAACAGGTATAATAATATAGTCCATTTTTGTTCTTCTTCCTCCAACTGGAATCCTTCTTGATTGACAGTGTCTTTGAACAAGAAGGTCTCTGCACGATCCATCCATTTCTCTACGCCTCGGCATTCCTCTTTAAAGTCAGATACTTTAGTTCAATCTGATCACAGAGTCCCTTGTAATTCTCCAACACAGGAGCATTGGTTATCACAGCTTTCGGCAGTCAAATGCGTGTTGAAAGTCCACTGTCCACTGAAATACTTTACGTTTCTTCAGCAAGTCCATCAGTGGAGCAATCACGCTACAAAACCTTTTCACAAATGTTCGATCAAATCCATTCATGGCAAGAAATTGCATTATTTCCCTTTGTCTCGAGGGTATTGAAAACTCCTCAATAATTGTTGTTTTCACACCCTGTGAGACCATTCGACCCCGTCCGATTGTATGGCCAAGGAAAGTGACTTGGGCTTTTCCAAATTCACTTTTGGCTAGGTTTATCACCAAACCCGCCTCCTGAAGTCGATCAAATAACTCCCATCAGATGTTTCAAATGTTCTTTCCATGTCTGGCTGAAAATTACCAGATCGCCGATGTACACCGCACAATTGGGTAATCCTGAAACGACTTTGTTAGTTAAACATTGAAATGTGACTGGGGCGTTTTTCATGCCAAATGGCATAACTTTGAATTGGTATACACCATCTGGAGTCACAAAAGCTGAAATCTCCTTAGCCCTTTCGGATAAAGGTACCTGCCAATAACCTTGAAGTAAATCCAGTTTGGAAATAAAAGCGGATTGTTCCACTTTCTCAATGCAATCCTCCAAACGTGGGATAGGATAAGAATCCGTTCTTGTAACTGCATTAACCTTTCTATAGTCCACACACAACTGTTGGGTACCATCTGGTTTAGGTACCATCACTATGGGTGAGCTCCATTGGCTGTAACCCACTTCAATTATGCCATTTTTAAGCATACTCTCAATCTCTTTGTTAACCTGTGCCAATTTTAAAGGGTTAAGTCTATTTGGATGTTGTTTGATTGGAACAGCATTTCCCACATCTACATCATGTATAGCCATTTTAGTACTTCCCAATTTATCTCTACAAACTTGCCCATGTGATACCAATAACTCTTTCAGGTCAGTCCGTTTTTCCTCTGGAAGGCAAATCAACAATTTATCCCAATTTTGAAGAACATCCTCGTTTTCCAATTTAATTTGAGGTATGCCAAATTCACAGCCATCTGGATTTGGTTCGTCACTTGAGTTAGAATCATTAAAATCTCCTCCTTTTTCTCTCCTTCCCTTTCAAAGTATCTTTTAAGCATTTTCACATGACACAATCGGTGAGTCCTCCTTCTATCAGGTGTTTTTACCACATAATTCACCTCACTTAATTTCCTGTCAATCTGATAAGGTCCACAAAACCTAGCTTTTAAAGGTTCACCTACCACTGGTAACAATACTAAAACTTTATCTCCACAGGCAAAACTACGAACTTTGGATTTCTTGTCTGCTACCCGTTTCGTCACATGTTGTGCAACTTTTAAATGTTGTCCAGCCAATTCACCTGCTCTATTTAATCGTTCCCTAAAATTTGACACATAATCCAATAATGTAATTTCCGATTTCTCACTCACCAATTTTTCCTTCATCAATTTAAGTAGTCCTCTTACCTCATGACCAAAAATTAATTCAAAAGGACTGAATGTGGTTGACTCATTAGGTGCATCCCTAATTGCAAACAGTATGAATGGAATTCCTTTATCCCAATCCTCTGGATAGTCTTGACAATAAGCCCTCAACATTGTCTTTAATGTCTGATGCCACCTTTCTAACGTTCTCTGCGATTCTGGATGGTATGCAGTTGATTTAAATTGTTTTATTCCTAAGCTATCCATAACTTCTTTGAATAACCTTGAGCTAAAATTTGATCCTTGATCCGATTGTATTTCTGTGGGTAGTCCATATCTAGTAAAGAATTTAAGTAACTCCTCCACAATCTTTTTAGCTGTAATATTACGTGCTAGAATGACCTCTGGAAATCTGGTAGAATCATCCATTATAGTCACAAGATATTGATTCCCACTTTTCATTTTAGGAAGCGGTCCTACGCAATCAATTAGGACCCTTGTAAAAGGTTCCTCAAATGCTGGAATGGATATTAAGGGTGCTGGTTTTATCACTGCTTGAGGTTTCCCTATCACTTGACATGTGTGACATGATTGACAAAATTTAACTGCACCTTTATGTCTTCCAGGCCAATAAAAATGTTTTTGTATTTTAGCTTGAGTTTTCCTTATTCCCAAATGACCTCCCACTGGTACCTCATGTGCAACTCGCAACATCTCCTTTCTATACCCTACCGGCAATATTACTTGGTGAACTTCTGCCCACTTTTTGTCCGCCTGCATATGTAAAGGTCTCCATTTTCTCATCAAGACATCACTTTTACGGTAATAACACTCTGGTGGTATACACTCAGATTCCTCTTCTGTGTATGCTTTCTGATACATCCGGTTTATTTCTACATCTCTCTGTTGTAATTCCGCCAATTTTCCTGAACTAAAAATATCTGCCTCATCCTCCACCTGTTCCTTGTTCTTTTTCAATCATCTGATCAAAAATCGTTTCTGATAATTGTACTTCAACGTCATCTTCATTCTTTGATTTCTCCTCTTGTCTTAACCTGTGACTTTGCCACCTTGTTGCTACTCAATCCGGAAAAACCCCAGGATATTCGTCCTTCAATACTTCAGTTGTCTGATTTTCCACTGGCTTAACAACCACAGTAGGCATCACTCCCCCCTGCGATCCAGCTATATCATTACCCAAGATAAACTGTATTCCTGGACAAGATAGTTTCTCTATTACTCCTACTACCACTTCACCACTCTTCACTGGACTTTCCAACCTAACCTTGTATAATGGAATACTACTCCTCTCACCCTGAATTCCACACATTACCACCTTTTCTGGCAATATTCTTCCCAAATTACATAACTCCTCATCTCTTACCATTAAAGATTGACTAGCTCCCGTATCTCTTAAAATTGTGACTTCTTTACCTGCTCCTCCTGATACACATGAGTAAACTTTACCCACGCAAGTAAATTCTTTAACGAGATCTGGCACCTTCTTATCAATCACCACTTGATCAGGCGGTACAATCTTTTGCACTTAATCATAGAATCATAGAATTTACAGTGCAGAAGGAGGCTATTCGGCCCATCACTTCCTTCGCTTCACTTGGGCTTTCCTTTACCGCTTCAACAAACCCTACTGTCTTATCCTGTTTTACCACATCACCCTTCTCAGTGCTTTTCTTCAACCACCAACACTGTACATGGCCTAGTTTATTACAGTGAAAACATTTGAAACTTTTCATTTCAATTCCACCCTCCTGGATTTCTTTTTTGATCTGAGGTACACTCTCCTTATTATCTCCCATCAGATCACCTTTATCTTTACCACTTGAGTATTTCTCATGTCCCCAGTTTCTATTCATTACAGGCTGAAACTGATGTCGGAAACCAAGCTTTGATTTATGAACTAATTCATAATCATCTGCCATTTCTGTTGCTAACCTCGCAGTTTTAACCCTCTGCTCTTCTACATGAGTTCTCACTACATCAGGAATTGAATTTTTAAACTCTTCCAAAAGTATAATTTCTCTGAGACCTACTTACGTTTGGTCTATTTTCAAAGCCCTTATCCACCTATCAAAATTACTCTGTTTGGGCCTTTCAAACTCCATGGATGTTTGACCAAATTCTTTCTTTTAATTTCTAAACCTTTGTCTGTAGGCTTCAGACGCTAATTCATATGAACCTAAGATGGATTTTTTCACCTCCTCACACGTCCCAGATACCTCCTCCGGTAGTGATGCAAACACTTCACTAGCCCTACCTATCAGCTTTGTTTGAATCAGTAATACCCACATGTCCTGTGGCTATTTCATTTGTTGAGCTACCTTCTCAAATTAAATGAAAAAGGCTTCTACCTCCTTCTCGTCAAACCTTGGCAATGCTTGGACATATTTAAATAGATCCCCACCAAGCCTTCGATTTTGACACTCTCTCTCACTATCCTCATCACTATCATCCAACTGTACGTTTCCCTTTACGTCTGCCAATTTTAACTAACTGTCATGTTTCATGGCCATTTTCTGAAGTTCAAACTCTCTCTCTTTACCTTTTTCCCTGATCTGTATCTCCCTTTCTCTTTCTTTTTGTTCTGCTAAGGCTATTCTTTCTTTTCTCCTTTCTTTCTCTCCTTTTTTTTCCCTCTCCCTCTCTTTCTCTTTCTTTTTCCTCTCTTTCTCATTCTTTTTCCGCGCTCTCACTTTCTTTTTCTTTTTCCGCTCTCTCTCTTTCTTTTTCTTCTCTTTAGTATTCAAGCTGCTTTAATTCTTTCTCATGTTCCATTTGTTTAATTTGTAACTGAATTTTTGCCATTTCCAATGAGTCAATCTGTATCTCAGGCAACTTTAAATGCTTAGCCACCGCCATAATTACCTCATCTTTTCGCATTTTGTCAGGTAATGTTAACTGCAATGTTTTTGCCAAATCCAACAGTCTGCTTTTAGTCTCTGTCCGTAAGGTACTGCCTGCGACCATCTCCACCCTCAAAAACTTCAGAGCCTCTGAAAGAACCATTGTCCACAACACACTCCCCACTTAATCTAGAATATCACACCCGAAAAGCAACCACAATATGCTCACCGCTCGCTGTCTTTACGTTCATTAAGCCAATCCAATAGATAGACTTTTATCCGCCTCGAGCCCCCAATTTGATATGGGCCAGGGTTTAGAGAATCCCAAAGTGTATCATGGAATTCACCTGACCCACAACGTTTAATAAATTGTGGTATGGGGAGCACATGGCCCACTCTACAAGTGTGGTACATCAGAAATGGAAAAGTATTTTTTAAAGCAATACAATGTTTATTCTATGAACTCACGTTAACCTTTTTAAAACATACAGTGAACATCTTAGCATCCATTAATTCAAATATAAACCCCAACGAATACAACACTAAGTAATCCTTAAGCTGTCCTTTTAACATCCATAAGACTTTTAAAAGAAAACTTTAAACAGAAGCACATCAGGTTAAAGTCACTACTGAGAGCAGTTATTAGTTTTAAATCACAAAAGGATCGATTTACAGTTTTTAGATTACAGGGAGAGAGAGAGACTAATACCCCTTCTGGTTGTGACTGCAGCTATCGAGCTCTGAAAATGAAACTAAAACACCCCCTGCAGCAAACAGCTTAAAACAAAAGTAAGAAGCTGACAGAAAGCCCAGCTCCACCCACACTCTGACATCACTGATAAGCACCCATTTCTTAAAGGTACATTTGTTAAACACCCATTTCTTAAAGGTACTCTCACATGACACTGAGTACTGAACTGTGTTGTATTATTTCAGACATGTTACGTTGAAAGAACAACAATATTCCTCTTCTTCTGAGGGAAAGTCAAAACATGGAAAAAATTCAGAATTCTGCAGCCTTTATAAAGTGCAGCAAAAATTTATGAAATCATGGATTTTATCAAACCTAGATGGCTGTGATCATATTGTCTTTGATTATAATACAGTATTTTTGAGTCCAGACATGTTTTGAGGCCAGTCTGTTAATTATACAGTAATTGAGTATGTAATTGTGTTCAGATGATGGGCATTAATTGGGGATTCACTTGTCCTCCTATATTTTCGTGCAGATTCAAACTGTTCGATTTGGACCTACATATTTAGAATGTGAAGGCTGCATTTTCCAGGTGCATGGAGGTGGAATAGGGGGCTGATAAAATAGGGAGGAGTCATGACGAGATGGCTCCCCAACAGATTCTCACTGTGGGGAAGGTTTCCCATGGTCATTCTGGTAAAAGGGTCAACTGAATGCTCCACAGAAGCAGGCAGCCAATTAGGGTGGTTAACATTCTAATTCGGACTGATTTTATCTCATGGTTGAAAATTTCCACAAGTGGAACTTTCTCTGCACTGAGGCTGCCAGCTGATGAGAAGTGGCCTCCATGAGTCAGATTAGGTTTATAGAACATGGAACACACAGTGCAGAAGGAGGCCATTCGGCCCATCGAGTCTGTACCGACCCACTTAAGCCCTCACTTCCACCCTATCCCCGGAACCCAATAACCCCTCCTAACCTTTTTTTGGACACTAAGGGCAATTTAGTATGGCCAATCCACCTAACCTGCAAGTGTTTGGACTGTGGGAGGAAACCGGAGCACCCGGAGGAAACCCACGCAGACAGGGGGAGAGCGAGCAGATGCCGCACAGACAGTGACCCAGCAGGGAATCAAACATGGGACCCTGGCGCTGTGAAGCTACAGTGCTATCCACTTGCTACCGTGCTGCCCTTTGGTGGGTGGGGGGTGGGTAGGGGAACGTGCCTTGGAGCATGAGGATCCATGCCATAATGATGACACTGTGTTGATGAAAGGTCATGTTCGATCCTGTGGAAGGGATTCCCCTTCATCCCAATGTCACTATCAGCTCCGGGGGTCATCAATGCAGCCCTTCTTTGTTGCCCAGTGGTTTTTGATTTGCCACATTAGTGCCCACCTCTTCCTCTTACTACGTCTTCAACCTCAGGGAGATGCCCATTGTTTATAATCACAGCTGAATGAATCCCAGGTGTATTAACCCTCACGAGACCCATGGGGATGACCCAATCAATCTCCCTGTGGGGCCCACGGAATCCGAGCTCCCCTACTGAGGGGTGGATGCCCAGCAGCTGGGGCTGGTGAATCGAGTGCTTAAAAGCCGGCCCAGATTAGTCCCGGCAGGGACCTATGTGCTGTTTGCCACGTTGTTTTCCAAATAAACCGTCATTTGTGTAACCGTCTTGTGACTCCTGAAGATTTGGTGAATGCTCAAAGAACTGGGGCTGGATTCTCCGCACCCCGCCGCCAAAATCGCGGCCAGCACCGGGGCGGAGAATCCATTTCCGCGCACGGAATCGGGACCAGCACCGGTTCCCCGATCCTCCGGGCCACGAAAAGCAGCGTACTCAGAGAGTACGCCGCGCCACATCACACCTACCTGCGGCCCTTGCTGGAGGCCCGCTCCGCCATTCTCCACCCCCGACCGGCCGAATTCCCGACAGTGTAGATCTAACATGGTCCTGCTGGTCAGGATACTAGCGTGGCGGCTGCAGACTCAGTCCACGGCCGCCATGGTCAGGGGCGGGCCGATTGGAGGGCAGGAGGGGTGTCTTAAAGCGGCCCGGGGAATTTTTGGGCGGGTGGTCAGGGTCGGGCGCACGGCAGATTGGGGGCACTATTTGGGAGGTCCAGCTCTGCGGTCTGAGTCCGCCATGGAGCATGGTGTGGCCGCTGGAGGCAGCCGCCATGCGCATGCACGACCTCTGACCCGGATGTGTGGGGGCCCGTATCTGCAGCAAAAGCTACGAGCTTCCCAACGGGCCACTGCTAGCCCCCTGCAGGGCTATGAATATGTGTCCCTGTCATGCCAGTTTTTCTGTCGTGAAAGGCCACAGTTTTTATAACAGCGTGGGGACATGGGGTAGAATTCTCTGATAATGGGGCGATGTACCCACACCCGCGAGAAAACCGGCGCAAGTCACTCTGGACCTTTTTCTTGAAACTCCAGAGTGTTTCTCCATTTTAAATGGGGCTAGCAGGGCCCCGGAATAATCCACGCAGCTCCGGCTGCCAATACGGGGCCCTGCACCTCAGGCCGCAGGCCCTGCACAACATGGCAGATCCACGCAGTGGGCCACGCAATGGGCCACGCAATGGGCCACCCCCCACCCCCCCCAGATTTTGCGTGCCCACCGATTGGTGGCCCCCGAATGCAAGCCTGGCCATCCTAGAAGCGCCCCCCCGGTGACGGATCCCACCAAGTGCCCGCCGGTTGGAACCATGAGTGAACCATGCCGGCGGGAATATGGTCAGTTGCCGGTGGAGAATCGCCGCGGGGGTCTCTTTCAATGACCCCCGACCAGCGCCGTGTCGATCGCGTGCGACTGGCGGTGGTTCTCCGGTTCCCGGAGAATCACGGGAAGGTGTCGGACCCAATCACGGGTTGGAGAATCCCGCCCATAGTCCCAAAAACAGGCCAGCCCTAGTTCAATGCTTCAGGTGTGACTGGAAGGAACATTCTGCAATGACATCCCCAAAGCAAAGACATCGGGTCCTTGAACTAATGCATGATGAAGAGAATTCTGAGGAAGGGGAAGAAAATAATGATGAATACAAATAAATTATACTGATCACAGGAGTTTTAGTCTTGCAATGAATGCAATGGTTGCAAACTGTTTTAAGTGTGTTTTCAACAGCATTTGGAATAGATTGGTTAAAATATTATCCTGATTGGTTAAAATATTATCCTCACTTGTGAGTGAGGATGGACACAAGGTGAAGGACTAAAAAGACTAACACTTGTTTTAGATTTGGCAATGGCAGCATATTGAGATCACTATGGAGAATTGCAATTCCATGAAACATTTCTGGAATAAGCTATTTTATAAATACTGTTGTGGGGCAGAATGTTCCCATATTTTTTTCAAAATGTCAGGTTCTGACTGAAACTCAACATCTAGCTCTCTAGCTTCACAGCCTAGTTTTTAGTTCCTATTTTGAGCCTCTCTGATAAAAAATAATCAGGGGGCATGGTACACGCTGTCACTATGGTGATAAAGTGCGCCCTGATTAGTACAGAAAGAAAACCGCTCAAGAGCAGCCCCACAACACCCACCATGGACCCATGGACACGGGTGAACACAATAAGCAATGGCCTGGCTCCATCCAACCGAGCATCAGCATCGGGGGCTCACCTCCCACCACCATCAGCTCTGATTTCTCTCACCCCACATCCACCACTGCTATCAACATCGGTGCTATCCTCCACCCCCCCATTTAAAAACGGTGCCCCGATCTCTTCCTGCACTAAGGAGGTCCGCTCCTCAGTGCAGGGGATGAAGGTAAATGAGGCCTCGGTGGGGCCTTCTCTGCCGGGGCCCGAACAAATGTAAAGTCCTGTTTGGTAGTGGCTAAACCCCGCCAAACCCACCCACAATGGGACTCTTTTTGTTAAATCGTGCTCCTGGAGATTCTCGGCAGAGTGTTCAACAAGTATGACGAGTGACACGGTGGCACAGTGGTTAGCACTGCTGTCTCACAGCTCTAGGAACTAGAGATCAATTCTGGCCTCTGGTGACTGTCGATGTGCAGTTTGCACTTTCTCCCTGTGTCTGGGTTTCCTCCGGGTGCTCTGGTTTCCTCACACAGTCCAAAGAAGTGCGGGTTTAGGTAGATTGCTAAATTGCCGCTTACTGTCCAAAAGGTTAGGTGGAGCTCCTGTGTTATGGGGATAGGGTGGAGGCAGGCGTGGACTTAAGTAGGGTGCACTTTCAGAGGGACGGTGCAAACTTGATGGGCTGAATGGCCTCTTTTGCACCGTAGGGTTTCTATGATTCTATGAAGTATAAATGGCAACAGGTGATAAGGATAAGCAAGAAAAGAATCAAATTAATTTTACTTGCATAAGCAATCTGCCCGCCTTCCCTGTTAGAAGTTAAAAATCCTACTGAAAGTTGCAGCTGTGGTTGATGAAGAATACACAAGGCTAAGAGAAGAAATTAGTGAGTATTGTGATATCAGTAAGGGGTACTGAGGGCACAATTAATCTGAATGGAACAGAATCCAATAATGATCACGTTTAGCTGGGTGTTTCCCTGCGCTTGGAGTGGCAAGAAAGCCCACAATATGTAACGGGACTATGTTCCCATTCGGGTAGCTTCAGGGCCTTTGCGGAGAACTCCCCGATGAGGCCGCATTTAGTCACGTTTTCTGCACTGAGGAACTCCGCTCGCCAGAATCCCTCAGTGCAGAAGGAGAGTAGGACGCCAGTTTTAAAGCCCCCAACAGAAACCCCAAACACCTCTAAGTCCCGAACTCACCTTAGCACAGTCGACTAAGACAGCTGGCTTGTAATGTAGAACAAGACCTGCAGCGCGGGTTCAATTCCCATTCCAGCCTCCCCGACTAGGTGCCGGAATGTGGCGACTAGGGGCTTTTAATGGTAACTTTATTGAAGCCTACTTGTGACAATAAGTCATTATTATTATTGTTATAAGGGGATCCTCAGGCCACTCTGCACTCACACGGGGCACCCCCTGGGCCCAATCCCTGCCGTGGGAAAAATGCCAGCTTGGCACTGACATTTCCCAGAGGGCAAGCACCTCGCGGCCTCTGGCCCCTAGGAGACCCCCACAAGTGCCACTCAGCCTGGTCCCCATTTGTTCAGACCAGCACTGACCGGCACTCACCCGAGTTCTCCAAGACAAGGGACTTAGATCCCAACGCCTTGGGTAGAGTGTGAGAATGCATCTTAGAGTGAGATTAGCTGTCTCACTCTGTTATGTAGATTTGCTAAAAGGTGATCCACCCACAATGGGCGGGATTCGCATTGCGATGCCCCATGAGATCACGTTAGATCTTGTGAGGCATGGCGAGCTGGGTAGATCCTGGAAGAGGGATCTCCCGGCATCCACCTGCCACGCCATGCCATTTTGCCTTTTTGGATGTAATGCCGCCGTTAGATCGTGCCCAATGTCACGTCCTATTGTAAGACTTCCATTGGCATGAGCCTTTAACTTTTCATGCAGGTAAAGGTATGGAACATAAGCAGAAAAATTTCAACTAATCTGCCAACCAGATTTTGTATTCCTATTTTCTTGTCGGTGAAAATATTCACGAATAGATCTTTGAGTGAGTAAAGAAGCAATTTATTAATTTTCAGAGCTCTGGGAGAAAAGGCCTTTGACCCCCACGGTCTGTGCAGCATTTTTTCTCGCCTGAGCTGAGGTCGTACTAGGTTAATATACAGAAGGAAAGCGGAATTAGTTTGCATCCGCATTTACATATACCCAATCAATTCTGTTCGCGTCACAATCATAACATGCGTCTTCAATGCCATAAATGGGCTCTAATTGGCAGTTTGCCGATCAATTCATTACATAGATAACAGTTACATAAAGTCATGGGGTCAATAGTCCAGCCACGTTGAACATGTCCTTCCTCATTCCTAGCTAGTTCCTTAATTTGGGGCCCCTTTGTCAGTTACAAGTAGCTAAGAATACAAACATTGGGCAAAGGTTGCCAATGGCTCATTGTCTCTCTGGATGCATCTGGTTGTGGATCACTTGTTTTGCACAAAGCTTTACTACTTCAGCAGCAGACACTGATAATAACATAGGGTCAAGAACATTGACAGAGTCAATTTTATATCAGGCGGCATCCATTTTGTATCTTCTGTAGTCCGTTCGGAATTCTACCTCTTCAATATTAAAAAAAGGCAGAAACCAATAGGAACTGGACTTGGGACACAAGCAAAGTTTCTGACTGATTATAAAGGGAAATTTTCTGGGAATGATGAGTTCAGAGATAAGTGTGGAGACATGAATAACATAACCATGAATACAGCAGCTGAGAGCCATTTTATATTTTTTGTGAAAGGAATCATGCTGTGATCAACGAAATGGTGAATAAAATGTTAGCTGATGGACCAGTCTGTAAACTGACAACTGCTCTTGCATGCTAAGAATTTTTTCAAGGTGGTCGGAGCAAACAGCCTTTATCATTTACTGCATGGGCAAAATCTCAAATTGCCTTACGTGCTGTGTGATCGTCCTCCTGCTCCAGGTCAAAGTACGATTCGGTAATTTCTTTAGCACATGTTAATGCTTTGCATGCAGGGAGGTCAGTCTTCATCAAGGCTAAGGTCTCAGCAAAACTTTATGGAACACAAATTTAGAATGAGACGTTCTCAGACAGAATTCATGTTAAGGGATTTTCTATACTATAAACGAGAAGGTTATAGAGAATGGATATGCTCTGGTAATCTAATAGGTCACGATGGCCAGCCTGCACTTAACAAATTTGACAATCAAACTGGTAAAGTTCTGCTCTCATGTCCACATACCTGTCCTTGGCGTGCTGCAATGTTCCAGTGAAGCCCAGTGCAAACTGGAGGAACAGCACCGTTCGCTCTTTTTCTCTCTCCACAGGTGCTGTCAAACCTGCTGAGATTTTTCTGCATTTTCTGTTTCTGCTTCGGATTCCAGCATACGCAGTAATTTGCTTTTATCGTCGTAAAGTTCATGTTGTGTGGTTAATCAGAATTAATGACCAAATCTCTGGCTCTGAGGATTTAAAGAAGCAACTTTTATATCAAATGTTTGTGTGCTTTGTGATGAAGGCCTTGAGGAACAATACAGTGAATTAAGGGTTGGATCGTGGTAATGTGGGTGATCATGACACAGAAAAAAGCTTTCATGGTACAGGCCAATTGCTCAGAGTGTGTACTCAGACGACACACATTCCATGGGATCTAATGAATGTAGGGAGGAAACTCCCAATGTTGGGAGTCAGGAAAAGCTCCTGACAAATTTAGTTGGTTGAATGCACAGGATGATGGCCACCTTCGTGATACATGTTGATGCTTTTTTCTGGCGTGGTACTGCAGAATTTGAGAAATGTGTTATTAATCAGATTAGAGCAGAATTTAAAATTAGGAATAAGGCTTTTGGAGCTTTCATATATATTGATATACCTATTCAGCAAAGTAGATCTGGTATATCTTTTAATCCTATTAAGAAATTGTCACTAGTTAACCACATTCGGTAATCACAGAGAAAAGTTATATCTCAAGAAGAAATGGGATAATTGTGAAGCTTGATTGGTCTGTTGAACTAGTTGCTCACTCAGGCTGGACCAGATGCAAGATTTTATGTATTGCAGCTAAATGCTGTGTTGAAATGGAGGTCCTGTGGCGTACTGGTTAATGTCAATACCTCTACGTCAGATGCTATGGGCTTGAATCCCACCCAAGACTTGATTGCCAATGAAAGCTCGTTCATCAGGTAGCTTATCACGTTGATTATCAACCCGCAAATCTTTCCAAAATATGCCAATAGCAGATCGAAACAGTGAGAGATTCCAGCTTAGCCGTGTAATGCAGGGTTTTTCAAAGTGCGGGTCACGGCCCACAGGTGGGTCACAGGCAGGTGTCAGGATTATTGCAGAGCGATCGGTTGCAGCATTACCACAGTGGACCCAATCGTGGGATAAGCACCGAACGGCCTCCACCGGCATTTTTATTGAGAATGGCGGCCTCTTTTGCCTTTTAAATGGGAAGGAAATAAGGCTGTGTGCAGTCTTCCAGCCACAAGCGGCAGCAACAAGCAGGTCACACACCCTGCACTTAGACTTGACTTCAAGTGCCCTGAATGTAGGTGCTTTTGGTGCCAAATAATGGAGGAGAGCTTCTTCCAATTTCTAACTGCAAGCAAGCAAGGCAAGAGGACTGTGAAGATGGGTTGTTGGTTAAAGGGGTCTGTTGACTGGCATGCAGAAAAGTTCCCCATTTACTCCTTGCTGGGCTTGTGGCAATATCACCTCTGAGGGATTGCCCTTCCAGAGAGGCAGCTGGAAAGTGGGTAGGAGCAGGTAGATCCATAGGATCAGCACTCTGGCTGAGCAGAGAGAAAGTGCGACATATCTGCCAGATGATGGCACACCTGTCACCGCGTGGGTGTGTGGGGAGGACACCCGCTTACGGTGCAAAGGTGATGGTCGACCTGACGTGACCGGGTCCTTCCAGATGCTGAGTGGGGACCTGTCTGGGATCTCACAGACCTCGGTGCACAAGTGCATCTGCACGTCACAAAGGCCCAGTACGCCCAGGCGGCGCAATACATCCAAAATACATCGGACCCCTAGGGTGGTGGTGGTGGCGACGGGCTGGGTACTGTGAGGAGCCCAGGCCACCCACAGGGTCTGCCCATTCACCCTCCCAACACTTGCCCATTCCCCCCCACGTCCCCCCCCCCTCATCGGCCAGCCCAGACCAGCCCACCCCTCACACCCATCTTACAGAACACTGAGTCAGGTTGTAACAAAGTGAAGAGCCAACCAGGATACCCGAGCAGCGAGGTTTGCCGCCATCGCCGGGATGCCCTGGGTCCTGGGGGAGATCGACGGGATGCACGTCCCCCTACGAGCACCTACAGATGACTGGTCGCTCTACACAAACCGAAAGGGGTTCCACTTGATGAACGTGCAGCTGATATGTGAGTATCGGCTGCCCATCATTCACCTCTGCGTCCGATACTTGTGCAATGTGCACAACGCCTTCATCCTCGCATGTTTGAGATGTCCCCCTGGCTGGGGAGTTCGCTCCTGAGCGATAGGGGTTATCCACTGCGATTGTAGCTGCTGACGCCTACCGGAGGCCGACCGGAGACCCGCTACAACGACGCCCATGCAGCGATCAGGACCGTGTTCGAGCAGTCGGTTGGCCTCCTGAATGATTGAGAGGGTTCTCCATTTGGGGCCTTAAATATGCAAATTAGCTGCCCACCTCCATTCATTGGGCAGCTGATGTGATATCCAGGCAGCAAGAATACATTAAGGAGCAGTCCTGAAGCACATGCTGCAACTTCTCCACTCCCTCCTCTTCAAGCCCTACACCATGCGGCTGAAAAGATTCAGCCCTCTGATTTAGGTACAGTAATATACATGATGCAATAATTGCAACTCCCAAGAAACAGATATAGATGAATGGATATATATAACTGTAGCTTACTTAGTTCACCCACTTTCACCTGTAGCCCTTACCTATTAAGTGGAAGTAATCCCCAGTATAAATAGTACTATCTCAGTTAAACATTCAGAAACTAATTGGGTACAAATTTTGTTAGCACCCTGTAAGGGCCACGAAGAATCCAGCACGAGTTTTAAGGATACAAAGTAATAACATTTATTTACTATAACATATATACATAACAGTAGCAGTAACTTCCCTTGCTACATACTCCTTCCTGCTGGTTCCTGAGCTGGCCAGCTTTATTTACAATAGGAGTTTACTAGTGGTTTCTCCGTCCCCCTCATTGGGGAAGCTCATACTCCCACAGGATTGTGGGATAGTCATTAGTCCCCAGCCAATGGTAAGTAGGCAGATTATAACATCCCTCCCCCCCAAATTCCAAGGAATCCACCGAAGACCCTGGCGAAGGAGGGCGTCGGACTCGTTTGGCCGCAGGCTGGACACCATTTGCACGCGGCGCTGGATCAGGCGGCGTGTAACGAGATGGAGACCGGCGCTTCCGTGATGAACGGCGCAACGGTTGTACATCCACGGCCCGTGGACCCGAGGATTCCCTCTCTGATGCATCCTGTGTCTCCATCTCGGAGTCAGAGTCTGCTGCCTCCGTCATGTCAACGTCTCTATCTCCATTCGGTCCCGTAACGACCTGCGCAGGCTTCGAGTGAGGCACCAGTGGAAGATCGTGAGGACTACCTTCCCTTGTCTCTGGTCTCTGCGGCTGTTGAAATGAGCTCCGGAGGCGGGGAATCTTTTGAGGGGATGGTCTTCTGGACCGAACGTGGTCTACATGTTTTCGCTGGAGACGACCCTGGGCTTGCACTTGGTAAGATATAGGGCCCGTTTGGCGAAAGATTACACCAGGAACCCATTGGGCAACACCAGCAAAATTCCGAACGAACACTGGGTCACCGGGCGCAAACTGCCGAATCGACCGATGCCGAGAAAATCCCTGTCCCTGCCGTTCTTGTGTGCGGCGTACTTTTGCGCCAATGTCCGGGAAAACCATACTAAGGCGGGTGCGAAGTCTCCAGCCCATTAGGAGTTCTGCGGGAGCTACCCCAGATACTGCATGGGGGGTGGTCCTGTACGTAAACAAAAAGCGAGCCAGTCTCGTGTCCATTGATCCGGAAGACTGCTTCTTTAGGCCTCTTTTGAATGTCTGCACTGCGCGCTCTGCCAACCCATTTGAAGCCGGGTGGTAAGGGGCAGTGCGGATATGGTGGATGCCGTTCCTCTTCGTGAACCTCGCAAACTCCTCACTCGTGAATGGAGTGCCGTTATTCGTGACCAGCACCTCGGGGAGGCCATGCATACTAAACGATAAATGCAACTTTTCAATTGTAGCGCAGGACGTTGTCCCCTGCATCCTATGCACCTCTAGCCATTTGGACTGGGTGTCAATTAGTAGAAGGAACATGGGTCCTTGAAAAGGACCTGCGAAATCTGCATGCAAGTGTGCCCAAGGCCGCCCTGGCCATTCCCAGTGATGTAGGGGCGTGGCCGGCGGAAGCTTCTGATGCTCCTGGCAAATGGAGCAGTTTTGGGCCACCATTCTCAATGTCGGTGTCGAGGCCTGGCCACCAGACATAACTCCGGGCCAACATTTTCATTTTGGTCACGCCTGGATGCCCATTGTGCAAGTCTGTTAGTATCAGCTCCTGGCCTTTTTCCGGGACAATCACACGCGTCCCCCACAAGAGGATGCCGCCTTCCAAGCTGAATTCTGACAGCTTGGAGGAAAATGCCCGCAACTTGCCTGGGAGCTGTCTATGCTGGCCACCATACAGGACTATGTGCCGAACCTTTGACAGGACTGGCTCCGTCTGGGTCCACTCACGGATCTGTGATGCCGTGACAGGCAAGGTGTCCATAAAATTTAGGGTTGCAACCACCTCACCGGTCGTGGGGGTCGACATGGGGCCGGTCGATAAAAGCAATCGGCTCAGTGCGTCAGCATTTGCTATCTGCGTACCTGGTTTGTGCTCCAGAGAATACACGTATGCAGCAAGCAACAAAGCCCAGCGCTGGATCCGTGCAGAAGCAATGGGCGGTATTGGCTTATCCTCTCTGAAAAGTCCAAGCAGGGGCTTATGATCAGTCACGATAGTGAAATGGCGGCCGTACACGTACTGGTGGAAGCATTTCACCGCAAAAACCACTGCCAGGCCCTCCTTCTCGATCTGCGCGTACTTTTTCTCTGCTGCAGTCAATGTGCGGGAGGCGAAAGCTATCGGTCGTTCGGCCCCGTTCTCCATCTTGTGGGACAGGACGGCCCCAATACCATACGGGGATGCATCGCATGTGACGAGCAAAGGCTTTCCAGGATCATAGTGGGTTAGTAACCCAGACAACGACAATTGTTGCTTTACCCGCCGGAAAGCGGTTTCTTGCGGCTGACCCCAAACCCAGGTGTGATTTTTCTTTAGCAGAAGGTGCAAAGGGGCCAGCGTAGTTGCCAGATTGGGGAGGAACTTCGCGTAATAGTTTACGAGACCGAGAAAAGAACGAAGATGCGAAGTGTCAGTCGGGGCGGGGGCATGTTGAATTGCACGCACCTTCTCTGCGACGGGGTGCAGACCTTCGCGGTCCACCCGATAACCCAGGTAGACTACTTCCTTTGCCTGAAATACGCACTTTGTGCGACGTAAACGGACTCCAGCCTCCAAAAGGCGTCTAAGGACAGCCTCCAGATTTTCCAAATGTTCCTACTCCGACGTCCCTGTAATCAAAACGTCATCTAGGTAGACAGCCACACGTGGTAAACCTCTCAAAATGCTCTCCATAACACGTTGAAAAATTGCGCAGGCAGAGGATACTCCAAAGGGCAACCATGTATATTCATACAGGCCCCGGTGTGTATTAATCGTTACATATGGTCGGGAGGCAGGGTCCAGGTCCAAATGGCGCAACCAGTCCTGACCCAACAGGCTGGGCCCATGGCCGCGCACCACGATAAGTGGGAAACGCCCCTCCTGGCGTCCATAGACAACAGGGGTCATTGTAGTTCCTGCAATGTCCAGTGGTTCCCCCGTGTAGGTGGCCAACCTGACGTGTGAGTCAGTTAATGTAAGGATCTGTATACCCTGCTTGATGCGGTCGAATGTCCTCTGGACGATCACGGAGACCGCTGCGCCAGTATCCAACTCCATCTCAAGCGGGTGGCCATTGACCCGTACTGTCACCTTAATGGGGGCCACACGGGGAGCTGCCACACAATGCAGCTGCAGGCAGTCGTCCTCGGTCTCCAAGTCCTCAGGAGTAGTTGCCGCAGGTTCATCCACATGGAAGGTACGGCCTCTGGGCTGGTCCCAGTTACGGCCCCATGGCTGGTCCCAGTTTCGGTCGGAACGACGGCGCCCCCAGGACCGCTGTCCGATACGGGGTCGGCGCCTACAAGTCTGACACGGACATGGCTCCTCATCCATTGGCTCTGGAGAAGGCTCCCTTCGGGGAGGAATGTCCGACGGCCACTGGCGTCGGTCCGGACGTTGCCTCGCCCAAGGTACCGCAGGAGTGCGGGGGGACGTTTTTGGATGGAAGGGGTTTCGCCCCAAGGCATGCACTTCCATTCCCTGTAGCTCCTGTACTCCTCGCTCTGCGCTCTCTCGGGACAATACTATTTGAATGGCTTTTGAAAAGTCAATGTTGGCTCCGCTAACAACTTTCTCTGGGTGGCCGCATTGTTAATACCGCAAACCAAACGGTCGCGTAACATTTCTGACAAGGTCTCACCATAATCACAGTACTCCGCAATCCTGCATAGCCTGGATAGAAAATCGGCAAGGGATTCTCCAGGGGTCCTCTCAGCGGTATTAAACCGGTAATGCTGGACTATCGTGGACGGGGTTGGGTTAAAATGTTGCCCCACTATATTCACAAGTTCATCAAACGTTTTGGTGTCCGGCGCAGCTGGGTACGTAAGGCTCCTAATCACCCCAAACGTATGCGGGCCGCAGGCGGTGAGCAATATGACCACCTGGCGCTCATTTTCGGTGATATTGTTTGCCCGGAAATAGTAACGCATCCGTTGTGTGTACTGGTTCCAGCTTTCCAGCGCAGCATCAAAAACATCCAAACGTCCGTACAGAGGCATGGTATAATAGAAAACAACTTCCAACCTGTACCCAACAAAAATCCAGGGAGGTGGCTTCAGCAGTGTAGACAGCTATTCACTTTAACCTTCGTCGCCAGTTTTGTAAGGGCCACGAAGAATCCAGCACGGGTTTTAAGGATACAAAGTAATAACATTTATTTACTATAACATATATACATAACAGTAGCAGTAACTTCCCTTGCTACATACTCCTTCCTGCTGGTTCCTGAACTGGCCAGCTTTATTTATACTAGGAGTTTACTAGTGGTTTCTCCGCCCCCCTCATTGGGGAAGCTCATACTCCCACAGGATTGTGGGATAGTCATTAGTCCCCAGCCAATGGTAAGTAGGCAGGTTATAACACATCCGTATTGGAAGGTGCATTACAGGACAGGGTACAGGAAGGGGAGATGGAGGGAGTACAGAATGGTTCTTCTGACTCAAAAGGGAACTTGGGGGAAAGTATAAAGATTGTGGGCGAAATTCTCCGTTCGGGAGATTATGGGCAGGATTCTCCAATTTTCAGGCTATGTCCGGAGGATCCGTGGTGTTCTACATTAATAAAATCAACGCCACCCCAGCACCGATCATCCGACCGGTGAGGGGCTAATGGCCGCGCCACGTGAAATGCCCGGCCTCCACGACAAAAAGGGCCAGAGAATTGCCGGGTCCGTGGCCACACATGCGCACAGCGATGGCCTGCGGCGCTGACTTGCAGTGATCGCGCCGTACAACATGGACCAGCCATGCGCGGACCAGACCTGCCAGATAGTGCCCCCTGGACACCCATTTGCCACCCCCGTCATGATATTTAGATCAGCATATCATGGTGCAATCACACACACACTGATGGACATGCAGTAGGACTAACCAACACACGCACAACATTGCAGCCAATCACCAGTGAGAGCACATGCACTATAAAAACAGGGGACGCTACAGTTCCCGCTGATTCCAGCAGCAGCCAGCTCAGAGCACCGAGCTCAGAGCCTGCCACTCAGACATTCACCATGTGCTGAGTGCCTCACCCAGATAGTGATAGGACAGGGTCCACAGATTAGTTGGTAATGTACGTACCCAAATTAGCAGTGTGCTGTTACAGTTGAGTAGTTAATAAAATTGAGTTACACCATCTCCAGCCGTGTTGGATCGTTTGTACATCAGAACACCCAACACGACATGATACCAGAAGTGGACGCAAAGCAGCGCCTGTGAGACCTACCTGCAACGTATCAGCACGCCGCCGTCCTGCACCACGGAGAACATCAACCCGCCACCGCCGCTCCGAATCGCTGGCAATCTCGGGGTCAATTGGAAACTGTTCAAGCAGAGCTTCCAGCTCTTCCTCGAGGCCACAGACAGGGAGAATGCATCGGACACCAGGAAGATTGCCCTTCTTCTCTCCACGGCGGGGCAACACGCCATCCACATCTTTAACTCCCTTACATTTGCGGATGGCAAGGAGAAAACCAAATACAAGGGGGGATTAGGCAGCCATGGCTGACAAAGGAAGTTAGGGAATGCATCAAAGCAAAAGCGAAAGCCTATAATGTGGCAAAGAGTAGTGGGAAGTCAGAAGATTGGGAAGGCTACAAAAACAAACAGAGGATAACAAAGAGAGAAATAAGGAAAGAGAGGATCAAATATGAAGATAGGCTAGCCAGTAACATTAGGAATGATAGTAAAAGTTTCTTTAAATACATTTAAAACAAACGGGAGGCAAAAGTAGACATTGGGCCGCTCCAAAATGACGCTGGTAATCTAGTGATGGGAGACAAGGAAATAGCTGAGGAACTAAATAAGTACTTTGCGTCAGTCTTCACAGTAGAAGACATGAGTAATATCCCAACAATTCAGGAGAGTCAGGGGGCAGAGTTGAATATGGTAGCCATCACAAAGGAGAAAGTGCTAGAGAAACTAAAAGGTCTAAAAATTGATAAATCTCCGGGCCCAGATGGACTACATCCTAGAGTTCTAAAGGAGATAGCTGAAGAAATAGTGGAGGCGTTAGTTATGATCTTTCAAAAGTCACTGGAGTCAGGGAAAGTCCCAGAGGATTGGAAAATCGCTGTTGTAACCCCCTGTTCAAGAAGGGAACAAGGAAAAAGATGGAAAATTATAGGCCAATTAGCCTAACCTCGGTTGTTGGCAAGATTCTAGAATCCATCGTTAAGGATGAGATTTCTAAATTCTTGGAAGTGCAGGGTCGGATTAGGACAAGTCAGCATGGATTTAGTAAGGGGAGGTCGTGCCTGACAAACCTGTTCGAGTTTTTTGAAGAGATAACAAATAGGTTAGACCAAGGAGAGCCAACTGATGTAATCTATCTTGACTTCCAAAAGGCCTTTGATAAGGTGCCTCACGGGAGACTGCTGAGCAAAATAAGGGCCCATGGTATTCGAGGCAAGGTACTAACATGGATTGACAATTGGCTGTCAGGCAGAAGGCAGAGAGTTGGGATAAAAGGTTCGTTTTCGGAATGGCAACCGGTGACGAGTGGTGTCCCGCAGGGTTCAGTGTTGGGGCCACAGCTGTTCTCTTTATATATTAACGATCTAGATGACGGGACTGGGGTCATTCTGGCTAAGTTTGCCGATGATACAAAGATAGGTGGAGGGGCAGGTAGTATGGAGGAGGTGGGGAGGCTGCAGAAAGATTTAGACAGTTTAGGAGAGTGGTCCAAGAAATGGCTGATGAAATTCAATGTGGGCAAGTGCGAGGTCTTGCACTTTGGAAAAAAGAATAGAGGCATGGACTATTTTCTAAATGGTGACAAAATTCATAATGCTGAAGTGCAAAGGGACTTGGGAGTCCTTGTCCAGGATTCTCTAAAGGTAAACTTGCAGGTTGAGTCCATAATTAAGAAAGCAAATGCAATGTTGTCATTTACCTCAAGAGGCTTGGAATATAAAAGCAGGGATGTACTTCTGAAGCTTTATAAAGCATTAATTAGGCCCCATTTAGAATACTGTGAGCAATTCTGGGCCCCACACCTCAGGAAGGACATACTGGCACTGGAGCGGGTCCAGCGGAGATTCACACGGATGATCCCAGGAGTGGTAGGCCTAACATACGATGAACGTCTGAGGATCCTGGGATTATATTCATTGGAGTTTAGGAGGTTGAGGGGAGATCTAATAGAAACTTACAAGATAATGAATGGCTGAGATAGGGTGGTCGTAGGGAAATTCTTTCCATTAGCAGGGGAGACTAGGACCCGGGGGCACAGCCTTAGAGAAAAAGGGAGTCACTTTAGAACAGAGATGAGGAGAAATTTCTTCAGCCAGAGAGTGGTGGGTCTGTGGAATTAATTGCCACAGAGGGCGGTGGAGGCCAGGACGTTGAGTGTCTTTAAGACAGAAGTTGATAAATTCTTGATTTCTCAAGGAATTAAGGGCGATAGAGAAAGAACGGGTAAATGGAGTTTAAATCAGCCATGATTGAATGGTGGAGTGGACTCGATGGGCCGAATGGCCTTACTTCCGCTCCTATGTCTTATGGTCTTATGGTCTTATGCTCCTGAAGTTCGACGAACACTTCAGCGTTGAGGTAAACGAGAGCTTCGAAAGGTACCTGTTCCAGCAGCGCCTGCAGGGTAAGGACGAACCTTTCCAGTCTTACTTAACACACCTCCGCATCCTCGCGCAGTCCTGCGGCTATGGGACCACCTCTGACTCCATGATACGCGACCAGATAGTTTTTGGAGTCATGTCGGACACCCTGCTCCAGCAGCTCCTTCGGGTCAAGCAACTCACCCTGGCGACTGCCGACGAGACCTGCGTCCTGCATGAGAACGCCACCAGCCGGTACTCACATATCCAGGCGGCCGAAACAGCACGGCACGGGCCCCACGAGGCGGAGCGGGTCCAGACGATCGAGTACCTCCCGGGCCGCGGCCTGGTGGAGGCCGGCCATTTCTCGTGCTTTCCGAGGCCTTCCGCGCTTGTACGCGCCAAAAGAGGGGACGCTGACGCAGAGGAACGCGATGCTCAGGCGTGCACTATGCAAGACCGCACCACGCATGCGCGGTGGCGCAACAAACGCACTGACGTCACGACATGCGGCAACTGTGGCTCCGCCCATTTAAAGCGGCAATGTCCTGCCAAAGCGCGACAATGCCTTCACTGTGGCAGGTTGGGCCACTCTGCTGCCTGCTGTCGGGCAGCTCACCCTGCCAACTCGTACCTGTTTAACCAGCCTCGCAGAAATGTTCGGGCAATTCAACCCACGTTCACCGAGTCCGATCCTGACATCACACAGACCAATGACACTGAGGACAGGGAGCCCTTCCGCGTTGCTGTCATCAACAAGAGCAAGCTGTCCCTGAGTCGAAAGCACCAGCCGCTGTCAGTGCACAGCATTAATCCGGACGACGAGTGGTGTGCCACCCTGACGGTCAACCAATCCCAGATCAGATTCTGCCTGGACACTGGTGCCTCCGCCAATCTCCTCGCATGGTCAGCATTCCAGCCCCTGAAGGTTAAACCACCTATTCTGCCATCCAACTGTCAACTCGTTGACTATAATGGCAACGTCATCCCGGCCAGCTCAAAGTGACACACAACTCACGTAAAGCCATACTACCATTCGAAATCGTGGGCTCCTCAAAGGACTCTCTGCTAGGCGCACAGGTGTGCAAAATCCTCCACCTCGTTCGGCGTGTACACTCTCTCTCTCCAGAAGGCACGTCCGATTTCCCAGATGCAGACTTTAGGGCGCAGCTCAACTCAATCCTCACGCACAACCAGGATGTTTTCGAGGGCATGGGCACACTGCCCTACACGTACAAAATCCTGCTCAAACAGGATGCCACCCCGGTAGTTCACACACCTCGCAGGGTCCCAGCACCTCTCAAGGACTGCCTCAAGCAGCAGCTGCAGGACCTTCAGGACCAAAGAGTGCTTTCCCAGGTAACGGATCCGACTCCATGGGTCAGCTCCATGGTGTGCGTCAAGAAGCCTTCCGGCGTGCTCCGGATCTGTACAGACCCGAAAGACTTAAATCGCAACATAATGAGGGAACACTACCCATACCCAAAAGTGAGGAGATCACGTGCGAGATGGCTTGGGCAAAAATATTCACCAAGCTTGATCCCTCAAAGGGCTTCTGGCAGATTCAATTGGATCAGTCCAGCAGGAAGCTGTGCACTTTCAACACTCCATTTGGTAGATACTGCTACAATAGGATGCCATTTGGCATCATATCAGCCTCTGAAGCGTTCCATCGCATCATGGAACAGATGATGGAGGGCATTGAAGGGGTGTGCATCTATGTGGACGATATCATTATTTGGTCCACCACACCGCAGGAGCACAACAGTCGCCTCCAGCGCGTCTTTAAACCGATACGGGACCAGGGCCTGCGTCTTAACCGAGCCAAATGCTCTTTTGGACAAACAGAGCTGAAGTTCCTGGGGGACCACGTCTCCCAGTTGGGGGTGCGGCCGGATGCCGACAAGGTGGCAGCCATCACGGCTATGCAGAAGCCCACAGACAAGAAGGCGGTGCTACGCTTTCTCGGAATGGTCAACTTTAGGGGGAAGTTCATCCCTAACCTTGCTTCCCACACTACAGCTCTCCGGCACCTTGTCAGGAAGACAACTGAATTCCAGTGGCTTCCCACCCACCAGCGTGAATGGGAGGAGCTGAAGGTCAAGCTCACCACCGCCCCGGTACTGGCGTTTTTCGATCCTGCAAGGGAGACGAAAATCTCGACTGACGCCAGCCAGTCCGGCATTGGGGCGGTCCTCCTGCAAGGAGATGATGCCTCATCATGGGCCCCTGTCGCCTATGCGTCATGGGCCATGACCCCCACAGAGCAGCGCTATGCGCAGATTGAAAAGGAGTGCCTAGGCCTGTTGACTGGCGTTGACAAGTTCCACGACTATGTGTATGGCCTTCCCCAGTTCACTGTGGAGACTGACCATCGCCCGCTGGTTGACATCATTCAAAAGGACCTCAATGATATGACCCCTTGCCTCCAGCGCATTCTGCTCAAACTCCGGAGGTACGACTTTCAACTTGTCTACACCCCGGGTAAGGACCTCGTCATAGCAGACGCTCTGTCTAGGGCAGTCAACACGCCGTCCGACCCTGAGGGGTTCGTTTGCCAAGTCGACACACATGTAGCCTTCACTTCTGCCAATCTGCCGGCCACTAATGCACGCCTGGCCACATTCGACGTGAGACTGCAACGTGTGATGCGTCACATGACAACGGGTGGCTCAAGGGACAATGCCCACAGTTTTACAACGTTCGGGACGACTTGGCAGTCGTTGATGGTGCCCTCCTGAAGCTGGACCGCATCGTGATCCCACACAGAATGCACCGGCTTGTCTTAGAACAACTGCACGAAGGCCATCTCGGCATTGAGAAGTGCCGGCGGAGGGCCCGAGAGGCTGTGTATTGGCCGGGAATAAGTGAGGACATTGCTAACACTGTGCTCAATTGCCCCACCTGTCAGCGGTTTCAGCCGGCACAACCCCGTGAGACCCTTCAGCTCCATGAGTTCGTCACGTCCCCCTGGTCGAAGGTGGGCGTGGACCTCTTCCATGCGCTCGGCAGGGACTACATCATCATCATCGACTACTTTTCCAGCTATCCAGAGGTCTTACGCCTGCACGTCACCACGTCATTGGCTGTCATCTGGCCTGCAAAGAGACCTTTGCTCGCCAAGGCACTCCGCTCACCGTGATGTCAGACAATGGCCCCTGCTTTGCGAGTTAGGAATGATCTTCCTTCGCCAGCTCATACAACTTCACACACGTGACGTCCAGTCCTCTGCATCCTCAGTCGAATGGCAAAGCAGAAAAGGGCGTCCATACCGTTAACAGGCTCCTCTGCAAGGCTGCTGATGCAGGATCTCACTTCTGCCTCGCCTTGCTGGCCTATCGCTCGGCCCCACTGTCCACGGGCCTATCGCCGGCCCAGCTGCTTATGGGTCGCACCCTCAGGACCACTGTGTCATCCATTCACGTCCCAGACCTCGACCATGCTCCGGTACTTCGGCAGATGCAGCAACAGCGTGAGCAACAAAAGGCGACACATGATGCTCAGGCGACTGATCTTCCTGCCCTGGCGCCTGGAGATAATGTCCGCATACACCTTCCGGAGGGCGGCTGGTCAGCAACCACTGAGGTTCTCCGACAGATAGCTCCCCGCTCGTTCCTTGTTCGTCTGCCTGATGGCTCTATTCGCCGCCGCAATCGGCGTGCCCGTCTGGCTCCGCGCTCGCTACATGATCCAGTACTGGTGCCACGCCGTCCTGTTGTCCCTGCAATGGACTTTGTTGACCTTCCAGACACCCTGCATCCTCCTCACTTGACCGTGGCCCGGCCCGTTCCTCAGCCGGTGGATCCTGACCCACCCTTGAGGCGGTCAACCCGAATTCGTCGCCCACCTGAGAGACTTAATTTATGAACCTTTTCATATTGGACTCACTGACTTGTTCTGACATACTGTTTCAGACTTTTTGCCATACTGTTTAAGATTTTGTTATTGTTTGTTGTTAACATTGGTTTCGTTCTTGGTGTAACATAGTTAGTTTCTGCACATGGCACCTTCCTGTGTATATAGTACATATTGTTGTAAATATTGCACACACATGATTAGATGCACTCACCACACTTCTTTATTTATTATCATGTAGGCACATATTCTTTGCAAAAAGGGGGGATGTCATGATATTTAGATCAGCATATCATTGTGCAATCACACACACACTGATGGACATGCAGTAGGACCAACCAACACACACACAACATCGCAGCCAATCACCAGTAAGAGCACACGCACTATAAAAACAGGGGACACTACAGTTCCCGCTGATTCCAGCAGCAGCCAGCTCAGAGCACCGAGCTCAGAGCCTGCCACTCAGACATTCACCATGTGCTGAGTGCCTCACCCAGATAGTGATAGGACAGGATCCACAGATTGGCACATACCCAAGTTAGCAGTGTGCTATTACAGTTGTGTAGTTAATAAAATTGAGTTGCACAATCTCCAGCCGTGTTGGATCGTTTGTACATCAGAACACCCAACACGACACTCCCCATCAGTCCCCCCATCCCTCATGGAAGCCCCCCTCAGCCAGCAGCATAGCTCCCGCCCAACTGTGGCGGCGCTGGACACAGTCCGCAGCCACAATGCCGAGTTCCCAGCCGCTGAGACCACACTTGCCCCGCGCGGTCGGAAACCTGGACCATTGGTGGCGGAGCATTGGGGGAGGTCCTGCAGGTGACGTCCTGAAGCCTTCTCAACGGCGTGTGGCGTGCTCCTAAATGACGCTGTTTTGGAGGGGGTGGAGCATGCAAAAACAGGCACCAGCCCCGAGGGAATCCCACTATCGAGCCACCATTTTGAGCAGGCGGCCTGATAGCGAAGTCCCGCGGCCGGCCAACGCCCACCCACACCTCAAATCAATCCCCCACCGCACCCTCCCCCCGCAACGCAAAGCAGCCCCCCACCTCCAAGTACGGGGATGACGCAACTCAACCCCTCTGCCAGGGACCCACTAAATAGTGAGACCCCCCCTTTGGGACCCCCAGGGGACTCCTAACTCAAGCCCCCCCCCCCCCAGAGATCTCCCAAATAGGGAGATCCCCACAGGGACCCCCTAACTACAGGAAGCCCCCACAGGGACCCATAATTAGAGGGACCCCAGAAAAGAGATCCCTATTTGGAAGCGAGAGAGCAACCCAGTCGTGCGTGCAACATGCCGGAAGCCATATGCGGACCCGCCCTGCCAGATAATGTCCCCCAGTAAACCCCCTCGCCACCCCCGGATCACCCACCACCCGTCCCTCCAGCCCTCGCCGATGCCCCCCCCGGCCAGCGGCACGGTTCCTCCCTTGACGGACATAGTCCGCAGCCGCCATGCGGGATCCACAAAATAAAATGCCGGAAGTGTTCTAAGCCATCGGGAATTCGGTCCATCAGGGGCGGAGCATCAGGGGAGGGCCTCAGGTGATGTCCTGAGGCCGTCCCGATGGCGTACGGCTTTTTTGAGGGGGTGGAGCATCGCTAAAGCGCCGCCGTCCCCCGATTCCGGCGCATATGGGGATTCTCTGGCCGATCGGCGAACGCGATTTCAGCATTGGCGACTGGAGAATCCCGTCCCATGTGTCCATTCCTGGAAAGAGAACAGCTGTGAGCGGTGTTTAAACACCTCGGGCGGGATTCTCCCGCAATTGGTGGGATGGCCCGCCGCCGGCGCCAGGTACGGCTTCAACCACTCCGGCGTCGAGCCAACCGGAAGTTGGGAAATTCTGTGCACTTCCGGGGGCTAGGCCGGCAGCGGAGGGGTTGGTGCTGTGCCAACTGGCGGCGAAGGGCCGGCACGAGTTGCCGCATGTGCAGACCCGCCAGCGTGGTTCCTGCGTATGCTAGCGGGGTTCTTCTCTGTAGGGCTCTGCCATGGCCGGCGCGGATTCCCAGCTTGGGTCACTGTCTGTGCGGAGTCTCCCCGTGTCTGCGTGGGTTTCCTCCGGGTGCTCCGGTTTCCTCCCACAAGTCCAATGATGTGTGGGTTAGGTGGATTGGCCATGATAAATTGCCCGTAGTGTCCAAAACAGTTGGATGGGGTTACTGGGTTATGGGGATAGGATGGATGTGTGGGCTTAAGTGGGATGCCCTTTCCAAGGGTTGGTGCTGACCTGATGGGCCGAACGGCCTCCTTCTGCACTGTAAATTCTATGATTTGGTTATGTCTACAGAATGGACACATTTTAGTCAAATCCATTGTTTTGCAGTGTAGGCATATAATGCAGAAGATTAATTGCTTTCATTTGTGATGCAAAATGCAAGTGGAACTGACCTAAAAAAAACAAATAACTGCAATCACTTGATATTCAAGTAAAAAGCTGGTGTGGACACAGTCAGGCTCAATTTCACCCTTCTGTGGTCAGATGTTTATAATGTAAACTTAGCTTGTCAATATTCCAAGTCATCTGATTTAAAATAGTCCCATAGGTGGTATGGTGGCACAATCGTTAGCACTGCTGACTCACAGCATCAGAAACTGTGGTAATACCAGGTATTGCGGTACCTGATGGATGGCCATTGGTTAGACCCTGGAGTCTACCATTGGCTGATGTACATAGCTCCGCCCTGAGAGGCGGAGTATAAGAACCGATGCCGTCCCAGCAGCCTTCACTGTCTGTATCAAAGCTGCTGGGGAAGAGTTCTAGCAGATTAAAGCCTATTAGTTATGACTCACCTTGTCTTGAGAGTAATTGATTGCGCATCAGAAACCCAGGTTCAATTCCGACCTCGGGTAACTGTCTGTGTGGAGTTTGCACGTCCTCCCCATGTCTGCGTGGATTTCCTCCGAGTGCTCTGGTAGTAAGTGGTCATGGGCTGGGAAAGTGCTGCTTAAGGAGCATTGATGAGTTCCTGAAGTGCATCTCGTAGATGGTGCGCACTGCTGCTATTGTCTGTCAGTGGTGGAGGGAGTGAATGTGTGTGGAATGTGTTTAGCTTGTGTGTTGCTGGAGCTTCATTCTCCAGGCAAATGGGGAGTATTCCATCACACTCCTGACTTGTGCCTTTTATGTGATGGACAGGCTTCAGGGAGTCAGGAGGTGAGTTACTCGTCACAGGATTCCTAGCCTCTGACCCGCTCTTATAGCTACAATATTTATATGGCCAGTCCAGTTCAGTTTCCAGCACCATTAATGTAATCAAACAACCCACAATGCTTCAGGAGTATTATAGAGGTTCATGCCCACAAAGGTTGCAAAACTCATTTAAATAGATTTTAACGAATTTAAATATTATTAATATGCTGCCTGCCATATGATTCCCCGTCCTCACTAAATATTTGTCACGTTGACGAGGTTTGCAATAGGTTTGGCCAAACGAGAATCTGACGAGGGAATCCCTCTGGGGGCTCAGAGTTAAGTATAGTCCCCGGGGGGAGAGGGACATGCCTGGGCCAGGTTGGCATTGCCAGGTCGGCACTCCAGGCTGGCACAGTGCCAACCTGTCAGTGCAACCTGAGACGACCAACCGGTGCCAGGGTGGGGCCTGAGTGGGAGCTCCAGGGGGGATGCATTCATTTATGTTTGGTGGGGTGGGGGCAGCACGATGGCACAGTGGTTAGCACTGCCGTCTCACAGCGCCGAGGTCCCAGGTTCGATCCCGGCTCTGGGTCACTGTCTGTGTGGAGTTTGCACATTCTCCCCGTGTTGCGTGGGTCTCGCCCCTATAACCCAAAGATGTGCAGGGTAGGTGGATTGGCCACACTAAATTTCCCCTTAATTGGAAAAAATGAATTGGGTACTCTAAATTTATTTTAAAAAACAAAAGAAAAGTAAATGTTTGGTGGGGAGGAGAGTGGGAACTAGGAGTGGGGGCTTGCCAGTGAGATGCCGTCAATGTTTGTCAGGGGGGAGGGGGGAATGCCAGTGTTGATTGTTGATGGGGGAGAGCCCCCGATACCTCCATGGTGGGGGCTGAGAGCACTTAGGTTTCAGTGCTGATCAGGGTGCCCTTTAAAGATGATGCCATGATCTCTCTGGACCCGATTGTTGGCTCTGTCAGATGCTGCCCTGCCAGAGTGATGGTGTAAACCACGCTCACTCATTTTTCTTCTTTAAAGAGACTCAAAATCTGGAGATAAATTGGCCTGTGCACTGGAGAGCTGGACACCAGTTTTCAGTCTGAGCCTGACATTTTGCCAAATTTTAACAATTAGGAGACCAGAGCCAAATCCACCAGAGACCAGTAGACAAAGTCAGAAATGAGAATTTGAGAAGCAGATAATCTGAGACAAGCGCAAAGTCATCCAATGTTCCAGAGGGGAATCTTAAATTCAAAATTCAAAATTGGCAATTGATTGACAGCCCCAAGCTACAACAGTGTTGATTGGGCTGCTAAATTCAACAGGCAGCCCGGCTGATCACTTTGTTCCCCCTACAAAAACACACAGTAGCATCCAATTGATGACTTTGACATCTGGGTACAAGAAATTGAGAAATCTACATCTTTTATTAACTCATGGAAATTTCTGCTCCCGAACAAACTCTAATGTTGCAGACTGATAATAAGATAAATTTATCACACTTTGAACAGTTGTCATTACAGATAATACAGAATCATTAAATTTGTGCACGTCTCTTAACTGGTAAGATTCCTTAAATAGGTTATGACATTCCCTTACTGCATCAATGCATATTTGAAATAATCTGGCAATCCTTTCCCTCTCCTCTACCAGCCATTAAAATTTATAGAATAACATAGCGAAGCAAAATGACTAATCTTTCCCAGGAGAGTCTTTAAAGAGCACCACCTCTACTATCTGTCCTTACATTATGTCTTATGACCACATCTGACTCGATAGTAATGCCATTTTATTTGACCTGCTGAAACCTCCTTCCGCTCCATTCAATAAAATATTTATTGTTCCTCATATGTGTTTTATTTTGTATTGCATTTCAATACAAGGCAAGCAACAAAGATCAGAAAACTGCACTGGAGACAACGAAAGACCAGTTTTTATGATCGTTACACCACGACCAGAGGCAAGGTTTTTATGACAGACAGGAGCTTGGCATTTAGCAAAGGTCCCATAATAAAGCATTTTAAACTTGGTTTCCACCAACTAGAAGAATTGTTTCATTACGTGTCATTTTCTCCACCATTATCAGCAAGTCTGTGTTGTGTAGAAAGTAGTGTTTTGTAGCAATGTGAGTACTTACAAAGGACATTGTAAAAACAATTGGATAACAGTTAGACTACCTCAGGACATTGCACAATCATTGTTTCAAAACATTGTAACAGCAGAAATTGAGGGAAAATGCACATTGAGAAACACTAAAAGTGCATTAGAGTCCTAACAGTCAGATCTAAGCATAAATTAGTCCTGATTCTCAGTCATTGATTGAGATTCAGTAGTTCCTGACTGTTGTGACCAAAGGCAAGGACTCTTCATATAGCCAGATCGACAGAATATAACAAACTTTATTCTACTACTCCACAATACAATAACTCTCTACTCCACTCCCCTCAGGGTCCTCCTCCTCAACTGCTCCCAGGTCGGGGTTTATATTGTAGAGGTTCTTCCATTTGGGAGGAAGATCCACTTCCTAATCGCCTGAAAGTTTATATTCTAGGAGGGGAATCTGAGACAGAGTAGGTTCTGACCCCTTCAGGGGTCGTAACACTGACTAGTTTGATGGATGTGGGAGCAAAATTGTCATTTTGATCCAGGGATGAAGTACATAGGCTAGGTTCACAAAAGCTCACCTTCTCTTGGGCGGTCTCTGCTCATGCACTGTCCATAGAATGACCGCACATGAGAAGGATGTGGTTTTTTTCGACATCAGGTTTTCTGTGCTTTTTCCAGGCTGGAAATGTGCCCTGCTCATAAGCGCAGTTTGTTCCTTAATTTTTGTTTTAAGATTGCAACCGTCCCTGGATATATACACATAAGTAAAACAAGGAAAAAAGTGAAACAGTGTGCAAAGGGGGCCAGGTGGCCTTGAAGAAGAGCGTCATTAGTTTCCAAAGGAGCAGGACATGGGAGGGGGACATGGAACAGACCTCAAATCAAGAAGAGTGTGACAGAAAGCGTTCCCAAGAAGACCGTCTCGTCAAGGAACAAGAGCAGGAATCTGAAACAGGTCATACTAAGTTATATTAAAAGTAAGCAGCAGGGGAAACTGTGAATTAAAGAGATACAGCTGCAGGGAGCAGAATTAAATCAAAGTGAGTTTGAGAGAAGCTATGGGGTGCGATGTAACGACCGCATTGCGCAGGGCACGAATCTGTGCAAGTTGGTTATCTCACGGGAGAAGCCAGAATCAGGAACCACGCCGGGCGCTGATTGTTTTCCGATCTAACAGGCCTGCTCCCGCCACGAAATGACGAGAAACCAAATATCACCAATTACGACTAATCTCCATCCCAAGAACGTGAAGACCCCCTATTGAATGGCCTTCCGTGATATCACCGGCTCCCAACGAGCGGTCACGTGACCGACAATTAGTACTGGTGCAAACAAACATGGACCAGGTGCCACGGCACCTGATGGAGCTCCCAGGCCACTTCCAGGAGATCCCTGGATGGTCAGGAAAAGGGCAGGCTAACACCCTGGCACTGCCACCCTGTCACTGCCAAGGTGCCTGGGTGGCACTGCCAGGCTTCCAGGAGCAAAGCTAGGGTGCCCAGATGCCAGGGTGGCACTGGAAAGGGTCAGTGTCTGAGAGTGGCCATGCCCACGACAGGAGGGTTGGGGAAGGGGGGAGCTGAAGGGTGGGGATCCTGGAGGTTTTTTACACAGCGATTGGTGAGTGCCTGGAATGCACTGCCAGACGAGGTGGTGGAAGCAGATATGACAGCAGCATTTAAGAGGCATCTTAATGATTACATGAATAGGATGGGAATAAAGGGATATGGACCTCAGAAGTGCAGAAAGTTATAGTTTAGACAGGCATCATGATCAGCGCAGGCTTGAAGGGCCAAGGGTGCTGAACTGTTCTTTGTTCTTTGGGGAGGGGGCCGAAAAGGGTGTGCAAAGGCCCTCAGCGGGGTGTCATTACTTGGGGAGGAGGAGTAATGCTATGTGTGTGGGGGATAACATTGCACATGGGTGGGGGGTGTGGGGGACCTCAGCCTCAGAGGGCAGCACAGTAGCATTGTGGTTAGCACAATTGCTTCACAGCTCCAGGGTCCCAGGTTCGATTCCGGCTTGGGTCACTGCCTGTGCGGAGTCTGCACATCCTCCCCGTGTGTGCGTGGGTTTCCTCCGGGTGCTCCGGTTTCCTCCCACAGTCCAAAGATGTGCAGGTTAGGTGGATTGGCCATTATAAATTGCCCTTAAGTGTCCAAATTGCCCTTCGTGTTGGGTGGGGTTACTGGGTTATGGGGATAGGGTGGAGGTGTTGACCTTGGGTAGAATGCTCTTTCCAACAGCCGGTGCAGACTCGATGGGCCGAATGGCCTCCTTCTGCACTGTAATTTCTATGAAATCTATGAAATCAGGGCACCTTTCCAAAATTGTTGCCCGATCTCTGAGAAGCCGGTCTGGCTAGCAAGTTCACATCCCAGTGATGGAAAACATTCTAAGGGTGGGATTTACCGAGCAATCTGCTGCGTGTTTATTGGCATTGGAGGCGGCCTGCCATCAAGATTTTCTGGTCCCGCCATTGTCAACGGGATTTCCTGTTAAATGCACCCCTCGTCGCCGGGAAACCCGCGGTGGGGGTGCGCTGTCGGTGGGACCAGGATATCCTGTTGGTGTAATCAATGTGTGGGCTTAACTGGCGAAAAATTCCCCAGCGCCTAATGAAGTGACTAAGGGCGCAATTTAACTAAACGGGAACAATGTCCGACAGCGAGCATATTTAGCCGTGTGTTTCCCTGATGAGAAAGACAACTTCATCTAACACCACTCAGGTTTGATAGGGGACCTCAGCGGGGAACACGCAGCCGGGGCCGCACATAGCCCCGTTTTCTGCACTGAGGAGTTCCGCTTGCTGGAACTCCTCAGTGTAGTGAGAGATTGGGGCACCTTTGCAGTGCCAACCTGGTACCCTGGCAGTGCCCCTGAAAGCTGGCAGTGCCAACTGGCACCAGCAGTGCCAGGGTGGCACCCTGCCTATAGGGCATGCACCTAGGGGACTCCAATCCTCTGGGAGAACCCGCTGAGTGCTGTTCCATCTGGTATCCGTTTATGGAGACCAGCACTGAATGGTGCTCGTCCGAAGTCTCCAAGGCAAAGGGGAACCCAATGCCTCGGGTGCCTCAGGAAACTGCGGATTAGAGTGAGACTAGCTGTCTCCCCCTCTCCTCTTCCCACCCACCGTCCCTGCACACCCGACCCCCCCCCCACTCTCGTTCCACCTCACATCACACCCTCCCTTCCCCCCGACCATTCCCCCACACACACCCTCACCCCCACCAATCACCCTGATCCACCCTCCCAGGGTCTGTGTTACATCACTCTATGGTGATAGGCCTGATTCGGCACTGTCAGCGGGTCAATATACAAGGCACAAGGGTGCTCTAGGCTTTCCACTGTGGTCGCCACCCTAGCAGTATTGGCCTCGATGACAAGCATTCCTGGCACTATCTCCTAAGCCCATAACCTTTGGGACTCCTCCAATTGGCTAACGACCTGCTGGAGTTTCGCTGTCATCCCCCTCTGAATCTCACGGCCACATCCTATTGATTGCATCAACTCCGGGATATCCTGATCCAGAGATGCAGCTTCTGACTGGGACTCAGATAGGTCCTGGGATCCAGCAGACCTCCGACTGCTGTCTCGCCTGGGCATTCCGGCATCCACCTGATGTGCACGCATATCCTGTTATCCAACAGGTTCATCTGCAAGAGCGATAATTCTAAGCCTTTCAGCCTATCTTTGCTCAGTGGTTGCAGTTTAGCCTCTGACTCGGTAGGTCATAGGTTTAAATTTCATTCGAGCAGCTCGTCCAGGTTGATATTTCAATGCAGTACTGAGCGGCCGCTTGCCAGTGGTTCCATTTTTGGGATGAGAAATTAAACTGAGATGTCTGTTATGTCACCTTGTTCCGAGAAGTTTGAAATAATCAAATTTTTAGGCTCAAAATACTGGAGCTTCATCAAGTGTAGTCTTTACGGTTCTCCGTGTGGCTGGTGGACTGTTGCATTGTTGCTCAGCACCTGACTTCAGTGTGACAGTCAAAGTACTTTTTTTTTTAATACATTTTATTCCAAACATTAAAAAATTCTTACATACAAAGGTTGAACTATATCATACAAGCATTTTGTCATTTGCCAAGATGTCAGCCTTCCGCCCCCTCAAGGAGCTCTGGGGAGTCTGACACCCCAAAGATCACCACCAATGGATACGACTCTAGTTTGACCCCAACGATCTCCGACATGATCTTAAGAAATGAGACCCAGAACCCAACTAGCTTGGGGCAGGACCAGAACATGCGTGAGTGATTCGCAGGCCCCCCTGAACAACGCTCACACCTGTCTTCCACCTCAGGGAAGAACCCATTCATACGCATCTTAGTTAAGTGCACTTTAAACTGTATCAGGCTCAACCGAGTGCAGGAGGAGGTAATGTTCACCCTATGCAGGATCTCACTCCACACCCCTCCCTCTAGCCTTAGGTCCAGCTCTAATTCCCACTTCCCCCTCACCTCTTCTAGTAATGGTTTCCCCCATCTCCAGCAAACACTCATATACATTGGAGATGTTCCCTTGCCCCATCACATCCCATGATAGCATTCCATCTATCAGTGTGGGTCTCGGGTAACTGGGGAAACGAGGACAACTCTTTATGAATAAAGTTCCTCACCTGAAAATACCTGAATGCACTCGCCCTCGGGAGTTGACATTTCTCCTCCATCTCATCTAGACCCGCAAACCTACTTCCATAAACAAATCCCTGAACCTCTCAACCCCTTTTCTCTTCCATAGCCTACACACTGTGTCCAGCACTGGCGGTGCAAACCTATGATTATCACAAATTGGCGAGAGTAATAACATGTCCCCCAGTCCAAAATGGTTCCTAAACTGATTCCAAACTCTTAAAGGTGTGACTACCCACCAGGCTCATCGATAGTTTGGCTGGGGAGAACGGAACAAGAGCCGTAACTAATGCCCATAGCCACGACCATACACAAGAGGTTCCTCCATCCATCCCCTGACCTGGCTCTTCAAACCATCTTAGTACTTTCCCAATGTTTGCAGCCCAGTAGTAGAGCATCAGATTTGGCAGCACCAACCCACCCGATTGTCGCGATCTCTGCAGGAAAGCTCCTCTAATCCTGGGAGTGTTTCTCGCCCAGACAAAGATCAATCTACAATCCTAGCAAAAAAGATTTAGGGAGGAAGATTGGAAAACTCTGGAACATGAATAGAAATCTCGGTAAAACATTCATTTTGGCTGTGTATACTCAATTCCCTAAGGTTAGCAAGAGGGCATCCAACCTCTTCAACTCCTCCTTCACCTCTTCCACCAAACCGGTCAGGTTCAGCTTATGCAACAGTGCCCAATCACGCGCCACCGGAATTCCGAAATATCTAAACTGCGCCTTGGTTGGTTTAAAAGGCAGCCTCCGAGATCTGTCCTCTTCCACAGGGAATTTACAGGGACGGTTTTCCTCTTGCTCAGATTCAATCAAACTCTGAAAAGGATCCAAAGTTTTGCAACATTCCATAATTTCTCCCATAACTGTGAGAGGATCAGAAACGCACAAAAACAAATCATCTGCGTAAAGGGACACTCTGTGTTCCTTACCCCCGATCGAAGCGCAATGGCCAACTGCTCAAACGCTAGCGCTAACAATAGTGGAGACAGTGGACATCCCTGTCTTGTGCCCTAAGATGGAATAATAAGTGAGAGAGATGTTAGGGTGCAAAAGACAATGCACTATCCAACAGCTAGGATATCTGCCAAATCCCAAAATCAAGCAGCCACACAAAAGGTTGTATCACATGACCGGTCCCTGTGTCAGTTGTACATTCAAAAGGAGGTTTATCAGCTCATTTCTGGCACAGCTTCACCCAACCATCATAATAGCCGAAGTGTTTCATTATATTAATGTTCCAACAATTAACTTTCAATGATTAATTCTTCTAATTGGATAAGATGGGAAGGAAGCTTTTCACACCTCCAGGTGTTTGTCGGGATCTCCATAAAATGGACTCTGGTAATTAGTGATGTAAATTGGTAGCCATTTTTAAGTCGGGGGCGGGACTCTTAATTTCTGATACTAAGGGCTGGATTCTCCGATTTTCAGGCTATGTTCTCACGCCGGCGTGAGAACAGTGGCATTTTACGACCGAAAAATCAGCGCAAAACAGCAATCGATCCTCTGTTTGGTGGGGAACTAGCAGGCCGGGAGCGTAGAGCATCCGGCTCTAGCTGCCGATACGACTGGAGAATTGCCAGGCCTGTGACATTCACCTGAGGAAGGAGCAGTGCTCCGAAAGCTCGTGATTTGAAACAAACCGGTTAGACTTTAACCTGGTGTTGTAAGACTTCTTACTGTGCTCACCCCAGTCCAACGCCGGCATCTCCACATCTAAACTTATAGTTTAGGGTGGCATGGTGACACAGTGGTTAGCTCACAGTGCCAGGGACCCGCATTCAATTCCAGACTTGGGTGACTGCCTGTGTGAGTTTGCACATTCTCCCCTTGTCTGTGTGGGTTTTCTATGGGAACGCTGGTTTCCTCCCACAGTCCAAAGATGTGCAGGTTGGGTAGATTGGCAATGCCAAATTGCCCCTTAGTGTCCCTCAGGTTAGGTGATGTTACAGGGGCGGGGGGGGGGGGCCTATGTAGGGTGCTCTTTCAGAGGGTTGGTGCTGACCTAATGGGCCAAATGGCTTCCTTCTGCACAGTAGAGATTCTAATTGAACATCAAAAAAAATTCTAAAATTGAACAGCAGTAATATTTGAAATTTAATAGGATGTGTTGCATACTTGTTTTTACTGTAATCATTAGGCTCAATATTTCCTGAGTGATTTACATGTTAAAGAATTATTTTCTAAAAACACGAGTATGTCATTCGGAACAGTTTATAATTTGACAAGAAATAATAAAAAGAACAACATTATTATGTTCCTTCCTTTGGGACTGTGACATTAATTGATTTATTGTATTCAAAGGATCCTGACTCATTTTGCTCCACTGGTAGATTCTGTGATACTGCTAAACTTTCAGTTCTTCCGTGACTTTCACTTTCTTTCTGATTTTCCCATTGGGCTGTAAGAGGCATTTGGACTGTAAGAGATTTCTCATGTGCTGCCTTTATCAGATTTCCTTGTTCCAAGTAAATTATCTACATGATACTGATGGAGTCTCTCTCCAATCTTCACTAGATATGCCAAACACACATTTCTGCTTATCACCTCAATGATTCCTTACCATGAACTTCTGAGCAGCATTGAACTCACTGGGCAGGATTCTCCATTGCCCGACACCAATATTGTAATCGGGTAGCGGGCGGCGAATCCCTGTTTACGACCAAATCGGGGGCTGCTTCTGTTTTCGGATGCACCGCCCACTCCAAAACGGCATCATCGAAGAGTATGCCGCACTCCATTAGGACGGCCTCAGGACGTTACCTGCAGGCCCTCCCCTGATGCTCCTCCCCTGATGGGCCGAGTCCCCGATGGCGCAGGACACGTGTGCTCTCAGTTTTCGTGAACCCTTTCAAGATGGCTGTGGACTGTGTTCTGGGCCGCCACAGTCGGGCGGGAGCCGTGCTGCTGGCCGGGGTTGCTTCGGTGTGGGCTGGGGGGACTGGTGGGGGGTGCCCGCGGATGGGGAGGGGGTGTCCAGGGGGGCACTATCGGCCAAGTCGGGTCCGCGTGTGGCCGGCGCCATGTTGTACGGTACGACCGTTGCAGGTCATCGCCGTGCGCATGCGTAGCCACGGACCCGGCAATTCTCCAGCCGTTTATTTGTGAAGGCCGTGTGCTTTACGTGGTGATGCTGCTAGCCCCTCACCGGTCGGAGGGTCGGTGTTGGGGCCTTGCCGATTTTTTTCGTCGTAAAACTAGACACTTCCCCTGGGCATAGCTTCAAAATCGGAGAATCGAGCCAACTAAATTTCATGCTTATTGATCATGACTCACCATTTTGTCTTGTTCTCTTACATTGCTGCTGATGTCAGACTTAAGGAAACTAGACCATGTCTCGGAGTGTGTTTAAACACTAACTCATAATGAGAGCAACCTGTTATCGACTGGGGAGTTTTCTGTAAAAGAAAGAAAAATGTGGAATCTGTGCCAAAGAGAAGCATGGAACCTATTGCCTCACTTCTTACCTGGCAAATACTTCAGCAAAATCCCTGGCCGAGATTTTCTGGTCCCATCTATGGTTGGGCCTGTAATGGGCGGGATGGAAAATATGATGACCCAGCAAAATGTCTGTTAACTTTCAGTGGGAATTTCTGGTTCCACTGTAAGCAATTGCAATCTTCACACATTCAATGCTAGGTGACATTGTGATATTGGAGTGTTTGGCTATATTTACTCAGAAATATTTCCGACACAGCCCGTGGACATTATCTGAAATAACGCCTCTGGCAACCCATAGGTTGTGAACTAACTTCTCAAAACATCCATAGTTTTGGCACTGATAGTATTGTTCATAGATTCAAGCATTTATCCACTTGCTATAGATATTGAGCAAAAAAAGGTAGTATTTCTCTTCCACTTGAAAGAAATCAATATTCATTCACACAGTTTGCTTCTGTTTGACCTCTCATTTTGAAGAACATTTCAGAACCTTTCTTCAATATCTCGATCTACATTTGGATACCAAGAACGAGATTCTCCCATCCTGCTGCAGTGAATGGGAGATTTGGCTGAACACCAAATTCTCCGTCCACACGAGCAACAGTAGTGGGGCGGACTCGCAACACAGAAACCCGGCTCAAATCTAGCTTCATGCTGCTGCTAATATACGGACAGTGACTCACCCATCAAATGTCGATAGGCGAGAGTCTCCAGTTCCCTAGTCACATGTTTCTCAGTGGCGCACCATTCCCTGCCGGCGGGATTCTGTCGTCCTGCCGCTTGTCAATGGGATTTCTCATTGTAACCATCCCATACGGGTGGGAACACCCCTGGCTGAGGAGCGCTGCTAGCGGGAAAAGTGAATCGTAATAACGGAGAATTCGAGCCGAAGTGTCATTTTGGGCAGGTTTGGTGGGGGGGGGGGTTTCCCACCACCTTTTTGCGTGAGCTCTAGACCTGGGTTCACTCACACTTTGGCCGGTATTTACCGGCTGTTCATGCCGGCGGGATCCTCTGGTCCCACCGGCGGCACATTTCCGCCTCGGAAAATCCCGTTGACAATGGCGGGACCAGAAGAGCCCGCTGGCGTGCCACCTCCGCCGCTGAAAAACACGTGGCGGGTTGCACAGAAAATCCAGCCCTTTTTCTTTTTGGGCCATGGAGAGTTTCTCCCTGGTCTAGCCCACACTACAAACTTTTTGCAGGAGTGGAGAGCTGAACCTGCCGATGTGATCGACTCCTCAGGGATTAGGGTGCGCAGATCTCTAAGTGAGCTTGAGAGTCCCCCACATTCCCACCCATGGGCAATACCACCTCTGCAGACAAGGCATTACCCTCCTCCCCAGTGCGGACACCACATTATAGGGTCGCCGAGCACCCCCCTCTTTCAAGCCCTCCCACACCCATTTCAAGACAACCCCCTTTCAGGACCCTTCTTCGCCTCCCCCAACCTTTATGAAGCCACTTCATACCCCCCTTCACCGCCCACCATGGTAAGTTAGAGATAGGATAGTTTTATATAATAACCTTCTACTTTAGGAATGTGAAGGAATCTTAGTTAGTAATGTAATAAATTTATGGTTTTGTCCGGGAACAAAGCTTTGTGTTCTTTATTCGACACTATGCATCCAAGCCATCCAGGTAAAGCAGAATGCAAAACATAACAAGCAGCCCTTTCCATTCACAAGCGTGCAGCTCAATGGCAACAGAGCTGCTGTCCCAGTGCTCAAGGTGGAGATGGGGAACTGTTAGGGGACCCTTCAGTGAGGTTGTGGTTGCTGGGGGGGCTGAAGGGCGCCAGGCCGGGGGTTGCCTGTGGGCCGGGGTGGTGGTGGGAGTGGGGAGGGGGGTGATGGGCTTTGCATCTGTGAGGCCTTCAAGCCATCTTCAAATATTGTTGAGACCCATAACAACAGCTGCCGCCTGTTTGTCCAAGGGGGGATTTGAAGGTCCTGGGATGAAACCCTAGCTGATTGTTCATCTCTCTCCTTCTTGAATTCCTTCTGGAAACAAAGCTGTTTGCTGGTGTAGATCCAATGGAGGCTGACCTCACTGTGTTTGTGGCAGCCAAGCTGGGCAGACGCTGAAGGCAGTAGTAACGGCAATGCAGGCTAGAGGTGGCACCACATGTGCAGGGTGCCGCTACCCTGAAGTTCCAGCTGCCCATCAAGCTGAGGAGGGGCCCAGAAGGGGAGGCCAACGTCAGGACAAGGTGTACAGGAGTTTTTGGTCCTTCCATGAGCTGACGGACAGAATATGCTTCAGAAGACTGCATCTCAGCAAGGTGACAGTGCGGAACCTGTGTTCGCGGACATGGCACTCTGTGGAGGAGGTTACCCGCTCCCGGTGGCCGTGAAGGTCACTACAGCACTAAAGCTTTATGCCATCGGGACACTCTGGGCGGGATTCTCCACTCCCGTGCTGAAATGCCCACGCCGTCGTGAACGCCGTCGAGGTTAACGACGGTGCGAAACGGCCCCTATCCCGACCGATTCAGGGCCCAATAATGGGCTAGGATCGGGGCCGCGTCATCTACCCGCGCCAGGCCTTGTCGCCGCGTAAAGGCGGCGCCGCATAGATGACGCGGCCGGCGCCGCATAACTGGCGTCACCCGCGCATGCGTGGTTGCCGTCCTCTCTAAGTCCGCCCCGCAAGAAGATGGCTGACGGATCGTGCGGGGCCGCAGAAGGAAGGAGGTCCTCCTTCAGAGAGGACGGCCCGACGATCGGTGGGCACCGATCGCGGGCCACCCCACATTTGAGGTACCCCCCGGTGCAGGATCGCCCCCCCCCCCCCCCCCCCCCGCAGGCCTCCCCCCAGCGTTCGCGCGCTCTTCCCGACAGCAGCGACCAGGTGTGGACGGCGCCGGGGGGAACCCGCCGTTTTGGCCTGGCCGCTCGGCCCATCCGGGCCTAAGAATAGCGGGGGTGCCGGAGAATCGCCATTTTGGGTGTCTCCGGCCTGCGGAACTCGACCGGGCCACTCCCGCCGCTTGGGAGAATCGCGGGAGGGCGTCGGACCGGCGTCCCGGGAAATGTTGGCGGCCCAGGCGATTCTCCCAACTGGCGCGGGAGTGGAGAATCTCGCCCTCTATGTCTTGGGCAGGGACCAGTGTGGCATATCACAGTCATTCACCCAAGGCTGCATCCGGGAGGTGACAGATGACTGTATGCCTGGGTATCCCGACTATATCACCTTGGAGCTGAAGCTGGCCTACCAAGATGCTTGGGCTGCAGGACTCGCTGCCATCGCCGAGTTGCCCCAGGTCCAGGGTGCGACTGATGGCATGCATGTTGCCCTGCCAGCACCTGGGTATCAGGGAGTGCCCGATATTAACAGGAAAGTGTTCCATTCCCTGAATGTTCAGATCCTGTGCACCGAAGGATCATACATGTCTGTGTCCGCTACCCTGGGAGCATGCATGACAGTTACATCCTGGGGCACTCGGAGATCCTCTTTGTCTTCAAGAACCACCCCAGGATGATGGGTTGGCTCATGAGGGAAAATGGATACACACTAATCTCATGGCTGATGACGCTGGTGCGGAGGCCTGAGACCGAGGCCGAGACCCGATACAATGAGTTCCAAGTTGCCACCTATGCTGTCATTGAGCAGTACATCAGACTGCTGGAAGTGCACTTTTGATGCATAGGTTGCTCTGATGGACTCCACAATACAGCCTCCAGAGCGTCTCCTGCTTTGTGGGGATCTGTTGTTTCCCCCACAATCTGGCACAGCAGCGGGGCGAGATGCTGGAGGAGGAGCTGTAGGAGGAGGAGGCTGACCAGGAGCAGCTGGAGGATGAGCCTGAGGGGATGTCAAAGGATGGAGGGCAAGCGGCAGGGTGGTCCGATATGCCAGGCGGACGAGGGAGGCCCTCATCGTCTCCAGATTCTCCTGAGGCGAGGCCCAACAACCCCTCTCCTTCCCCTACCCAATGCTCCACCCCAATCACGCCGCCTCTCTCCAACCACCCTATTCCCCTCTCCAGGGTAACGGACCTGTGTTGGCATTGTCAGCGGATCACGACAAAAGGCAGGAGAGTGATGATAACTTACTGTGAGGAAAGTTCTCGTGTTCCTCAGGATCTGATTACACCTGACTCCTATCTTTCTGCGCTCACAGCTATCCTCTGAACGCAGTCTGCATCAGGTTCTTTTGATCTTGGACCACTATGGGGGGGGCGAGCGGGGGGACCATGCTGGCCTGCTGTGAAGATTAAAGTGACAGAAGCAGGTGTGAAATGTTTTAATGGTGAACACTTTAATGTGACAGATTTCCAGTCTCCTGAACTACAGATAGTGACCTCACCAGTGCCCACTCAGTGCTCCTCACTCTTCTTGATCTTCCATTGTCTAGTGCTGAGTTTAGGTGTGGCCCCAGTATGGTCTTCAGAGGTGGAGGCAGCCTGCGGTCTTCTGTACCCTGTGACCTACGATGCCCTTGGTGGAGGGCCTGGAGGCTGAGGGCCCTGGCCAACTTATCGTTGTCATAGATGTTGTCGTGCCACCCTGTTTTGCCCACTGCCCTTGAGATGTGCCAGTGTCCGGGGGTGGGAGGGGGCGGTTGTGGAGGGCAGACTTCTTCAGAAGAACTAGAATTGGCCTTAGAAGAACTAGAGTCCACCTTAGACTCCTTGGTGGAAATCCCTGGGATGGGCTCCAGCACGTCTTCCTCCCTGAGGGTGTCCTGGGTGGCTCCAAGGGACAGCGGGACAGCTGAAGTGAGTTCCAGAAGCCACTCCTCATCTGGCATTGCCTGTCCTGGGGGCTCCCCATTTTCTGCACCATGGTGATGACGCCCTCAGCGATGGTCCTCATTGACGGAGACATGCTCTGGAGTGCCTGGGCAATGTCCATCTGAGTCTGGGGCATGTCCGTCATCGACTGGGAAATGATGTTGAGGTGTTCAGCCATGGTTGTCACAGACTAAGCCATGCATTGGACACAACCACGCAAGGTGCGGACATTATGTTCCAGGTTATCCAGTGCGGTTGCCACCTTAGCAATGTTGGTCTGGATATCATGGGCAAAATTCTCCACCAACGGCGCGATGTCCGCCGACTGGCGCCAAAAACGGCGCTAATCAGACGGGCATCGCGCCGGCCCAAAGGTGCGGAATGCTCCGCATCTTTGGCGGCCTAGCCCAAACATTGAGGGGCTAGGCCGGCGCCGGAGGGATTTCCGCCCCGCCAGCTGGCGGAAATGGCGTTTGTTGCCCCGCCAGCTGGCGCGGAAATGCGGCACATGCGCGGGAGCTTCAGCGGCCGCTGACAGTTTCCCGGCGCATGCGCGGGAGCATCAGCGGGCGCCGACAGTTTCCCGCGCATGCGCAGTGGGGAGAGTCTCTTCCGCCTCCGCCATGGTGGAGGCCGTGGCGGAGGCGGAAGGGAAAGAGTGCCCCCACGGCACAGGCCCGCCCGCGGATCGGTGGGCCCCGATCGCGGACCAGGCCACCGTGGGGGCACCCCCTGGGGTCAGATCGCCCCGCGCCCCCCCCCAGGACCCCGGAGCCCGCCCACGCCGCCTGGTCCCGCCGGTAAATACCAGGTTTGATTTACGCCGGCGGGACAGGCAATTTCTGGGCGGGACTTCGGCCCATCTGGGCCGGAGAATTGAGCGGGGGGTCCCGCCAACCGGTGCGGCCCGATTCCCGCCCCCGCCCAATCTCCGGTACTGGAGACTTCGGCGGGGGCGGGGCGGGATTCACGGCGGCCAACGGCCATTCTTCGACCCGGCGGGGGGTCGGAGAATGACGCCCCATGTGTTTCTGGCACCATCTCCTGCATCAGAAGGCTTTAGGATTCCTCCAATCTGCCTTGCAGTTGCTGAAATGTCATTGACACCCCATCCTGCTGTATCCTATCATCTGCATCAGCTCTGGGAGAACCTTGTCCAGAGGCTCAGCATCTGACTGGGACCCAGCTGAGTTTTGGGATCCAGCAGACCTCCAACTGCTGTTTCCTGTTAATGGTCCTATCTCCAACTGATGTGCATCAGCAACTGTGTGATGCTCATCAGACAGTGCCCCTGAAGCCTGTCCACTTAATCGCTCACCTAGGTGTGTGCCTCTGCGCTAGTGGAGGGTGCAGGTGACAACTGTGACACATCACTGATATTCTCCTTGGAGCTCTCCTCCAAGGTGTACCCTTGGGTGGCGGGGGGAGCACGACTCTGGATGGCCCGGCCTCATCAAATGAAAACCCAGCGAGATAATGGACATGTGGTCAGTGAAAAGGAAGGATAACTTTGTGGGACATCAAAAGCTCACTTGATACAGGGAGCTGGATTCTCTACACACCGAAGCCAAAATCACAACCGGCGCCGGGGCGGAGAATCCAGTTTCATGCATAGAATAGGGAACGCCGGCGGTTCCTTAATTGTCCGGCCCCCAAAAAGCAACGTACTTGGGGAGTAGGCCCACCGAGTAGCCTCCACCTGCGGCCATTGCTTGAGTCCCGCCCCGCTATTCCCCGCCCCGACCGGCTGAAGTCCCGACGACGTGGATCTAATCTAGTCCTGCCGTTCGGGATACATATCTTCTCCTGCAGGGACAAACACAGGGCAATATGAGCTGCATGCTTGATGGATCAGGGGTGTCTATGGCACGTGGCATGTGTGGGCACAGTAACTGGACATGAAGGGTTTGTGCTGGTGGGTGCCGAAGTTCTGAGGAGCAAGCATGAAGATTGGATGTTGGGAGGAATCAGCAAGTGGATTCGGGGGAGGGGGGTTGCTTTGGGAAATGGAGGCGTGGCAGGCGGGACTGATGCCATGAGAGAGGTGGCAGCTTACCCTTGCAGTTCGTTGGAGATCGTTTGTCTTCTTCCGACGTTGGTCGATGGTCCTCTTGGTCATGCTGCCCGCACCACTGCAACCGCTTTTGCCTCCCAAGCAGCATTGCTGGCCTAGCTGCTGGTTCTCTGATCCCCTCGGGGGAACTGGATGCCCCACCTCTCAACCAAGGAGTTGAGAATCCTGTCCAGGTCGGCATTACCAAACAAAGAGCAAGTCTGCACGCTGCCATCCTTGTGTCTTGACTGGGAGTGAGTGGTGAGGGAGTGTTTAAAAGCAGCTCCCCTTGAGCAGCTGAGACGCGAGTCGGGTGAATCAGACGGTGAGAGAGCCAAGCATGTCGTGACTCATGTGGGGGCTTATTTTTGAACTGAGTGCACGTGAGTCCAGGCTGCGAATTTGTCACAACGCAATGAAACATCCTGTGAAACTCACCCAAAATGACACTTTGAAATTTTTCAGCTGAATCGCACCCATCATCAAACTCTTTAGGCCAGCCATTCATAACATAACTGAACACTTTACTGAGCACCTTTTCTTGTGAGTTTCTTCACTAGCTTCTCAGATACAGCAGGCAAAAATTCTCTCTCACCCTTGCCAGCAGCTTCAGCGGTGGGTGAGGGGTGTGGGGTGGGGAAGAGAACTTGGCTGGAGGTGGAAAATCGGTTTCATGCCGGCGTGAGGTTACAGCAGAATCCTCCGCTTGTGATTGCCATGGTGGATCAGGAATCCCCTTGGAGGCTGGAATGAAGCCGATTTACATCCCGGTTCTCCATGACACCAGTGGAAAAACTCGCTGGTCGCGAACACGTCTGGATCAATGTGGTGTGCAGAAATCAGAACTTACAATCACAGCCTTGTTCAGCTCTCACGGGTATGTGAGCAGAAAATGAAGCCAGAGGCCTGCAGCTACCGGATGCTGGAGGCAAACATCATGCATCAACTGGTGGGTGGATCCTCATGCATCTGGTGTCACCACAAAACAGCTCGCGGAAGGTGGGAGGTCTCCGCACAGCAGCTTTGGTTTTGCTGATTAAAGGCTGCTGGGATTTTCAGGGTCTTTGCCATGTACTGGTAAGGGTGCGGTGAAGGGGTGTGAGAAGTTGGGGGGTGGGGAGAGGAAGGTTAAATTTGGGTATGAGAGGAAAGTCTTAATGAGGAGGAGGTGAAGCTGGGAGGGGAGAGATGAAAGTGCCAGGGGGTAAAGCTGGGAGGAGGTGGATGAAGTTGTTGCGGGGTGATGCTGGGAGTGGGGGAGGGAGTTTGTAGGAATGAAGGTATCAGGGCGGAGGAAGACTAAATGGGGGAGAAGGATGCAAGTGGGGAGATAGGTGTAACAGGGTGGAAGGGGTAAGCGAGGGTGTTCGGAGAGGGAGGAGTAAGGGACAAGGAAGGAGTGAGGGGGGGAGAAAGGAGTAAAGTAGGAGTGGGATTGTCCGGGAGGGGTTTATGGAGTCAATGATTGTCTCGCAGGGTGTGGAAGGAAGGAATGGTGAATGTGAGAAGAGGCAGTCGGAGCTGCTAGTGTGAGTGGGTGAGGTACTGGTAAAAGAGGCAGCAAGGTTGTTGGTGGGGACTCAAAGGAAGACAGTCCCTGGGGATGGGAAGGAGGAGGTCGAGGAGGTCAATGTCAATGGGGGTGGAGTATTCAGGGAGGTAGGGAACGTATACATTCACCTGGACATTGTTGAAGGAGAAGGATTGGAGCTGAAGGGTAATGGAGAGGACGTCGAAGGTGATAAGGAGGGGGTAAGGTGATAGGGGAAAGGACATGAATGACAGGCCAGGGAAAGTGAGGGGGGAGCCGATAAAATAGGATCTGAGGGCGAAATTCTCCGGAAACGGCGCTATGCCCGTCTGATTGGTGCTGTTTTGGGCGCCAGTCGGCGGACATCACGCCATTTCGGGAGAATTTTGCCCCAGGCCTTTGTTGCCCCGCCAGCTGGCGCGGAAATGACATCTCCGGGCGGCGCATGCGCGGGAGCGTCAGCGGCCGCTGACAGTTTCCCACGCATGCGCAGTGGAGGGAGTCTCTTCCACCTCCGCCATGGTGGAGACTGTGGCGGAGGCGGAAGGGAAAGAGTGCCCCCACGGCACAGGCCTGCCCGCGGATCGGTGGGCCCCGATCACGGGCCAGGCCACCGTGGGGGCACCCCCCGGGGTCATATTGCCCCATGCCCCCCCCCAGGACCCCGGAGCCTGCCCACGCTGCCTTGTCCCGCCGGTAAGGTAGGTGATTTAATTTACGCCGGCGGGACAGGCGATTTATCGGCGGGACTTCAGCCCATCCGGGCCGGAGAATCGAGCGAGGGGGCCCGCCAACCGGCGCGGCGTGATTCCCGCCCCTGCTGAATATCCGGTGCCGGAGACTTCGGCGGGGGCGTGATTCACGCCAGCCCCCGACGATTCTCCGACCCGGCGGGGGGTCGGAGAATGTCGCCCATGGTCTCCATCGTTCCAAAAATTAATGTAATTGGAGCCACATGTTGGATAGACATAGAGGCTTGTCAGCTCAGATGAACAACTGAAAGAGAACTTCAGCAGGCAGCATCGGAAAAGCTCAGGACAGTCAGATCAGTGTGAGGGATGAAGGCTCTGCATGAGCGGCGTGGCAGTGCAATGGTAATGAATGAGTTGTCATTTTTTCATCTAAGTGTCAAAGACTTGTCCGCACACTCTGGCTCAACAAAGCTGTTTGCAATCTCGGTTTTCTATTAGACCTTCTATCTTAAAAGTCTTCCGAATTGTACCTCTAAACACTTGCCTGTGCCACTACTTTAGTCCAAACATTGCTGACAATCTCATATATGCATTTATCACTTCCAGACTCAATTGCTCAAATGCTATCCTGTTTGGACTTCCATGATGTGCCGTCCATAAGCTTCAGCTTATCCTGCTGCCTGTATGTCTGTTAATAAATCCAAACACCTCTGTTTGGCTGACATTAGCTTGTAGTTTGAACTTATCATCCGTACATTTAAACCCTTCCATAAACTTGGCCCTTCTGATCCCTCTCACCTCCTCTAGCTTTACAAATCATCCCTTCCCCAAGTTGTATTATACACACTGCAGCTTCTTGTGCATTCTCCACACTCATCTTTCTCTCACCATTGTTCAGCTGCCTCAGTACCTTGCGATGAACCCCTGTCCCTTAACTCTTTCGCCCCTTTCATCACCTTCAGTGCTCTTCTTACAACCGATTCCTTCAACTAGGTTGGGCCTCCTCTTTGTCTCATTATCCATTATTTCCCCCCTATGGGTGGGGTTTTCTGTCCAACCCGCCATGTGTTTCACGGCAGTGGCGGTGGTCTGTCATTGGCTGGCAACAGGACCTTCTGGCCCTGTCACGGCAAAGGGGTTTTCCATTGAATGCTCCCTTTGTCACCGGGAAACCGTGGTGGGATTGCGCCATTGGGGAGACTGGCAGATCCTGCCAGCATGAATGGCTGGAAAATTATGGTCTATGGTTCTGTGAAATGCCTTGGGATGTTTTTCTTCACTGAATGTGTGATATAAAATGTTTTTGTTGTTATTGTTGTTAACAGATCGTGAGACATGGAGACCTTGAATAGACAAAGAAATTATTTCAATTCAGGGTAAATGGAAGTAAAGTTTATTAGTGTTGCTGTAATTCATAACATTCATCATGCCACCATATACACAGCTCTTTAAACAAAGGGAAAATCCATTATACAAGCTACTGGACAACAAATCCCTCTGTAATTAAGCCATTATGTAGTTGACACACTCTTTAACTCCAATATTATCAAGCAAAATGCAAACATTTGTATCTTAATGGACTGTAAAATAAGGAACGCTCCTACATTCCATTTTAGTGCTGAGAGAATCCAGTAAACCATGCCTTACTTGTCTGCATGAAGGAATTCTTGGCCTTTGTAATTTATATGAAGTTATATCACAACAACTTGTTTTAAAGTGGGTATCAAGTTTGAATAAAACAGCCACAAAAAATCTTGCGACATTTTTGATTACACAATTCAAATCCAGAACACTATGCAGCCCCGAGAACACACATAATAAACAGTCGGACTGGAGTTTGCCTTTATTTCATGTTTCCAACATTGGCATAATAACCTGGATTAATCTTGGGTTCAGTACAGTCAGAAAACAAAATTATGCCCTCAGGCATGCTGTGCTGGTTTAATATTCTATCAACATTTCTTGCATCCTTACAAGGGATGGATTTCTCACGTATTCTGAAAAAGATGTAATAAAATGTTTGCTGACAACTGAAAGGATTGGATCTGGTGACCTCTAGCTGAAATATAAAATTGATTTTGCACTGATGCTATAAAATACTTTGTGGGAAAAGCCTTGGAGAATTCTTTGCTATATAAGTATTAAGAAACCGCAGTGGATCAGAACTTTTCAGTAACTGTATTTTTGTACTTTCCTTTTCTCTCCTGTATTCTGTTCATTTTTTCCCCTGCCTCTATAAAGTCAATTAGCCCACAGGCATGGAACTGTACTTCAATTGGGAGGACAGAAGAATATGTCATACTCCCCTTCAATTCTGAAATCAGTATGGCCCCACATTCAACTAGTTATACTCTGATCCTGTGTGCAAAGTAGGATTGTGCAGTCCTCCTGAGATAGGAGGTAAAATCTATGCCTTGCACATAATGGGTTAGCTGAATAATGCTTGAACTTGCCAATAAAGTTGTTACAATAATTTGAGATGCCAACATTCTTTGGATATCTAAAGCCTACACCTTACGCGAGATTCTCCGACCCCCCCGCCGGGTCGGAGAATCGCCGGGGGCTGGCGTGAATCCCACCCCCGCCGGTTGCCGAATTCTCCAGCACGGAGATTTGGCGGGGGCGGGAATCGCGCCGCGCCGGTTGGCGGGCCCCCCCCCCGCGATTCTCCAGCCCGAATGGGCCAAAGTCCTGCTGCTAGAATGCCTGTCCCGCCGGCGTGAATTAAACCACCTCTCTTACCGGCGGGATAAGGTGGCGCGGACGGGCACCAGGGTCCTGGGGGGGCGGCGTGGGGCTATCTGGCCCCGGGGGGTGCCCCCACGGTGGCCTGGCCCGCGATCGGGGCCCACCGATCCGTGGGCGGGCCTGTGCCATGGGGGCACTCTTTTCCTTCCGCCTTCGCCACGGTCTCCACCATGGCGGAGGCAGAAGAGACTCCCTCCACAGCGCATGCGAGGGGATGCCGTGAGCGGCCGGCAATGTCATTTCCGCGCCAGCTGGCGGGGTACCAAAGGCCTTTTCCGCCATTTGGTGGGGCGGAAATCAGTCCGGCGTGGGCCTAGCCCCTCAAGGTTCGGGCTCGGCCCCCCAAGATGCGGCGGATTCCGCACCTTTGGGGCGGTGCGATGCCCGACTGATTTGTGCCGTTTTTGGCGCCGGTCGGCGGACATCGCGCCGATACCGGAGAATTTCGCCCCTTGTTGCATTTTAAAGGTTACTGTGGCTCTTTGTTATTTAATTTTACCATTCTTGAATAAAAGTTTGATTGAGGATATGTCAAATGATTTCAAAGACCAACTAAATTAATTTTCAATTACTTTGAGGAGAGGCAGAAAGTAAAAACAGAAAATGCTGGAAATATTCAGCAGGTAAGGCAGTATCTGTGGAGAGAGAAACAGCATCAAAGATCAATGATTTTTTATCTGAAGTGAACGACTTTGGAGCTGAACAGTTTTTAGGCAGGTGGGAAGTTGGTGAGGGGTGGTGGTAGTGGGGAGAGTCGGAGTGGGTAGGAGCAAGAAGGAGAGGAAAGATCAAAGGGGAAGTCATTGATAGGGAGGAGGACTGGAATGATGGGAAAATGGTGGAAGAAAAATAAGAGTAGGTAGAGAAACAAAAGATGGGTCCAGCGTATAAATGGCAATAGCAGAAAAGCAGTGTGAGGGAGAAGAATGGAAAATCTGATAAAGAGTTGACGGCCCTATTGCCCAGGAATATGGTGGAACAAGGTGGGTAGGCCACAGGGTTTCAGATCACCCCTACAATCAGGTTAGATGGTTTTCGTGTGAGTCTCAACACAGGTCTTCCATTCGCAGTGACTCCATTGCATCTTTCCTCCATGAACAGAACCTCGGGCGTCATTCTTCGACCCCCCCAGAGGGTCGGAGAATGGCCGTTGGCCGCTGTGAATCCCGCCCCCGCCGGTTGCCGAAGTCTCCGAAGGGAGAAAAGTCGGCGGGGCGTTAATGTCGCCGCTGCCGCGGAGAATGTCACGGGTCTGCGCAAGGCAGCCGATCTTCGGCCTGCCGATATTCTCCCTTCCGGATGGGCCGAAGTCCCGTCGACGTGATGACCGTTCACGTCGACGTAAATTAAACCTCCTTTTCATCGTCGTGACCTTGTGCTCCAGGTTCACGCCGACCAGCGTGGAGGTGAGTGACGGCCTGGGGGGTTGGCTCTGGGCAGGCGATGGCGTGGCCGCAGTCTGAATGCGTGAGGAGAGGTGTGTCTCGGGTTGTGTGTGTGTGTGCGCGGCGGGGGGGGGGGGGGGTGGTTAGAGTGGGCTGGGCTCCGGGGGAGTGCCGGGAGGGGGTCCGTGCCGGGGAGGGGGATGGGGGTGTCCGTGCCGGGGTGGAGGTTGGGGGGGGGCGTCCGTGCCGGGGTGGAGGTTGGGGGGGGGTCCGTGCCGGGGTGGAGTTTGGGGGGGGGTCCATGCCGGGGAGGGGGATGGGGGGGGGCCGTGCCGGGGAGGGGGATGGGGGTGTCCGTGCCGGGGTGGAGGTTAGGGGGGGGGTCCGTGCCGGGGAGGGGGATGGGGGTGTCCGTGCCGGGGTGGAGGTGGGGGGGGGGGGGGGTCCGTGCCGGGGTGGAGGTTGGGGGGGGGGGTCCGTCCCGGGGAGGGGGATGGGGGTGTCCGTGCCGGAGTGGAGGTTGGGGGGGGGTCCGTGCCGGGGAGGTGGATGGGGGTGTCCGTGCCGGGGTGGAGGTTGGGGGGGTCCGTGCCGGGGAGGGGGATGGGGGCGGTCTGTGCCGGGGTGGAGGTTGGGGGGGGGTCCGTGCCGGGGTGGAGGTTGGGGGGGGTCCGTGCCGGGGAGGAGGATGGGGGTGTCCGTGCCGGGGTGGAGGTTGGGGGGGGGGGTCCGTGCTGGGGAGGGGGATGGTGGTGTCCGTGCCGGGGTGGAGGTTAGGGGGGGGGGTCCCTGCTGGGGAGGGGGATGGGTGGGCAAGTGAGTTGGTCCACCTGGCCAGGTGCCAGCCTCCAACAGTTGGACCCATGCGGTCCATGCCACCTGGCTGGGGGGAGGAGGGGATATGGGCAATGGTGACATGTCGTCGTTCCCCTCCCCCCACCAGGCCGTCATGTTTTCAGATCATCCAGCGATGCTGGCCGCCGTGGCGGCAGCCGCTCATGTCTATGTTGCCCTGGATGAGGAGGAGGAGGAGGAGGAGCGTGCCAGAGAGGCGGCGCAGGCTGCTGCAGAGGGGCAGGCGGCAGCCGCCCAGGCTGGAGGGACACCCGACCGACAGGACGAGGAGGGGGAGGAGGACGTCGCGGCCCCACGGCAACGGAGGCACCCGAGGGCGCCCCGTGTGTACCGGCCCAGGCAGTCATACCAGGACCTCATGGACCGGGAATGCAGGAGGAGACTTCGGATGAGCCGGGAAACCGTGGCACACATCTGCCACCTGCTGGCACACCTGTCACCGCGTGGCACTGGCGGGGGGCACCCTCTCCCCGTGTCCGTCAAGGTTACGGTGGCCCTGAACTTTTATGCAACGGGGTCATTCCAGGCACCGAGTGGGGACCTGTCCGGCATATCGCAGACATCGGTGCACCGGTGCATCCGGGCAGTGACAGATGCCCTATATGCCATGGCGCACCGCTACATCCGCTTCCCCGTGGACCGGGCCAGCCAAGATGCCCGGGCCGTGGGCTTCTCTGCCGTGGCCGGGTTCCCCATGGTCCAGGGCGCGATTGATGGGATGCACGTCGCCGTGCGGCCACCTGCAGATAACAGGGCCGTGTTCACCAATAGGAAGGGGACCTATTCGATGAACGTACAGGTGGTCTGCGACCACCGCATGATGATCCTGCACGTCTGCGCCCGTCACCCAGGCAGTGTACACGACTCATTCGTGTTGTCGCGGTCATCCATCCCCGGCATGTACGAGGGACGCCATCCCCGGCTGAGGGACTGGTTGCTGGGCGACAGGGGCTACCCATTGCGATCGTGGCTGTTGACGCCTGTACGGAGGCCACGCAATGAGGCGGAGAACCGCTACAATGATGCCCATGTAGCGACAAGGGGAGTGATAGAGAAGTGCTTTGGCGTGCTGAAGATGCGTTTCAGGTGCCTGGACCTCTCTGGGGGCGCCCTCCAGTATCGATCAGATAGGGTCGGCCGCATCATTGTGGTGTGCTGCGTCCTGCACAACATAGCCCAACAGAGGGGCGATGTGCCGCAGGCAGAGGAGGGCGGAGTGGACGAGCAGCAGGAAGAGGCGCAGTCCTCCCCAGATGAGGGGGATGGGGGTAATGGTCAGGGCAGATGGGGTAGACACAGGCGGGTGGCTGTCCACCGTTACCGGCTGGCCCAGCGGGCATGGGACAGACTGATAGACGCCCGCTTCACTGACTAGATGGGCGTGGGAATCGAGTAGTATGGCCACAGACCGCACACCATGGCAACAGCCGACCACCCACACCCCCCACCCATCCACCCACCCAGCACCCTCACCCCCTTCCCCAACCCCACCCACCCCACCCGCATGCACACCACCCCCCCCCCCATTGCCGATCCACCTGCGGCACAACGGGCCGGGCTCACACAGTTGCGGGTGGACGCGTGTCTATCGCAGGCCATGGAGGATGATGACAGCCCGCCCTGCGGTGAGCTCCTGGCTCTACATCGTTGGACTATGTCTGACCCATGGCCACAGTACCACCATCCACCCGGACCATCCCTGCATGCGGCTGTGACACTGCAGCGCACGGTCCCGTCCTCTGCCCGGGGGATGTTGATGGCGGCCCAGGGGGAAGGGGGCAGACTCACCTGGGGCTGAAGTAAGACCACCCCTCACACACACACTTGCGCTCAACGTACATGACACCCCCGCACACTTTGGACAGAGCACAAAGGCAGCTTCTGGAGGTGTAACATTGACTTTAATAACCAAAGGAGTTCATGCACGTGCCCTAGCCCCTAAAACTCATCTGTGCCCTGCAACCGTGCCAACTTACTCAGTGTCTAATTGTTTGGCCTTACGGGCCCTTTGACTACGTCTACGTGGTTCCCCAGACGGTACAGCAGAACTGGAGGAGGACTCCTGTGATTCCTGCCCTCTGACACTGGATCCCTTTGGCGGCCGTTTCCTGGGGCGTCCTGGCCTAGATGGGCCAGGCTGCGGCCCGGGCGACTGGGATGGCGAGCTGCCAGCCTGTCCTGCCCGTTGCCCACCCAATGCACCTGGGACGGAAGGGGGGGAGTCCGAGGTGTCGCGGTGTACCGGGACCTCCCCTACAGAGGGAGCCGGGACGGACCACACCACCTCCTCCTCCCTCGGGGTGCCCGATGGCCCCCAGGCGTCTACATGGGTGGGGGATGCGAACGGACTGGCCATCCAACGCCCCCCCGACATCTGGCGCTGCCAGTCCTGGAGGCCCGTGCTGGTATCGACAGGGGTCTGCAGGTTTGCAGCCATGGAGCCCACGGGGTTGGCAAACCCTGTCTGTGACAGTGCGATGCCGGCTCGCACATGGCCACTGGCGCCAATGCCCTCAGCGATGGCCTGCAGAGACTGGGCCATGGCCTGCAGAGACTGGGCCATGGCCTGCTGAGACTGGGCTATGGCGTTGAGCGCCTCTGCCATCTGGCGCTGGCACTGGCTCATGGCCTCCTGTGAGAGGGCAGCCATTTCCTGGGCCACAGACGCCGCCTGCACGGAAAGCCCCAGGCCTCGCAAACCGTTCCCCATGTCTGACACCGTCGCACCCATTGCCTCCACCGCGGACGCCACCCGTGCGGTGTCAGCCTGGGTGGCACGCATGACCGACACCACTTCCAGCTCCTGGACGCGGGTGGACTCCTCCACCTGCGACCGCAGCCGCCGCAAGCCGCCCGTCACCCTCTTCGCTTGTCTCCGGGTCGGTGGTTGCAACGGATCTATGTGTGGGTGTGGTAACTCCAGGAACCCGGGATCCATCTGGGCGGCAGATGTTCGCTTGGGCTGGGCTGCCCTCCGACTGCCCGGCCCCTCTGCTGCTCCTACCTCCACCTGCTGTACCGGGACGGCTGTGTTGTGCGCACCAGTGAGTGTACCAGACGCCTCATCACTAAAGTGCCCAACCGAGGTGAGTGTTTCTGCGATGGTGGAGGGTGTTGGTGACAGCAGTGGCATTGTGTCGTGCTCTTCGTCCCACTCTGAGTCCATGGCACTTTGGGGTGGGGGTTCGTCTCCACCCATCCACTCTGAGTCACTGTCCGGTATTTCGTCTTCCTGGGTAGTGCTGTCCCTGGTAGTGGTGTCCCGGGTAGTGGTGTCCCGGGTAGTGGTGCCCCGGGTAGTGGTGTCCTGGGTAGTGGTGTCCTGGGTAGTGATGTCCTAGGTAGTGGTGTCCTGGGTAGTGGTGTCCTGGGTAGTGGTGTCCTGGCTCGGATGTGACGGGGGCCTGTGGCTGCCCCCCTCATCGCTGGGTGGTCGCTCCCGCACGTGACGGGGGTGTCGTCTCCCTGTTGCTCCAGGTCTCTCCGTCTCCCGTGGTCTCCGAGGGGCATCCTGCGGGCGTCGCATGCTGGAGGGTGCGGGTCTCTCCGTCTCCCGTGGTCTCCGAGGGGCATCCTGCGGGCGTCGCATGCCGGAGGGTGCGGGTCTCTCCATCTCCCGTGGTGTGTGAGGGGCATCCTGCGGGCGTCGCATGCCGGAGGGTCCGGGTCTCTCCGTCTCCCGTAGCCTCCGAGGGGCATCCTGCCGGCGGTCTGCATCTGCGGGGATGGGTGCCTGGACGTTTGGTCCTGCGATACACAATGAAGCATGCATGGTTAGACATCAGGCCGTGATCAGGTGATGCGGGGGAGGGGGATATAGGGGAGGGGGGATATGGGGACGGGCTGTCGGTGGCTCACTTGCTAGTACGCCCCCGACCTCTGCATCAGCAACCTCCCGGTCCTCAGGTCCACCAGCCAGTTCCAGGGCCCTTTCCTCATGTACGGTCAGTGGCCTCTCATCAGCGGGGCCTCCTCCAGTCCTCACATGCTCCCTATTGTTGTGTGCGCGCTTCTCCTGTGTGGGGGGGGGGGGGGCAGGGGTAAAAGGCAACAGTGTTAGGCAGGTATATGAATGCACGCCATCGGTTGCGCGTGCATTGCAGAGGTTAAGGTTAGGGCTGGATTCACTTGGGGATATGGGGGAGGGGGGATATGGGGGAGGGGGGATATGGGGAGGGGGGATATGGGGAGGGGGGATATGGGGGAGGGGGGATATGGGGGAGGGGGGATATGGGGGAGGGGGGATATGGGGGAGGGGGGATATGGGGGAGGGGGGGTTATGGGGAGGGGGGGTTATGGGGAGGGGGGATATGGGGGAGGGGGGATATGGGGGAGGGGGATATGGGGGAGGGGGTGATATGGGGAGGGGGTGATATGGGGGAGGGGGGATATGGGGGAGGGGGGATATGGGGAGGCTCACCCTGCCTGCTCTGACGAGGTCGTTCACCTTCTTGTGGCACTGGGTGCCTGTCCGTGGTGTCTGGGCCACAGCGGTGACAGCCTCTGCCACTTCCCTCCACAGACGCCAGCTGTGGCGTGGGGCAACTCTGCCGCCGTGCCCGGGATACAGGGCGTCCCTCCTCTGCTCCACCGCGTCCAGGAGCGCCTCCACATCCCGTGACTCGAACCTCGGGGCTGAGCGGCGGCCAGCCATCCAGTCGGGTGTTGCGGTCGGGTGTTGCGGTCGGGTGGGGGGGAGCAGCGCGGCCTTAAGAGCCGTCACGCCGTGCGGCGCGAGTGACGCTGCACGGCGTGAACCACTGCGCAAGCGCGGATCCCGTTACGTCGCTGCTAGCCCATTTCGTGTCGGAGACTATCAACCCATTTTTCCGACATGACGCAAGTCGGATTTGCGCCGTTTTTTGCGCCGATCAGCGGACTTTCCGCCGATAACGGAGAATTTCGCCCCTCCTGTCTGAAAAAATAGGAATGAATTATTAAAAATAAATGCAGAGCAGGGATTTGAATTCATAATCTATACATTGCATACCTGAGGTCGTGGCCATTCTCTAAACTTTGAGATAAGCGTGGCAATATTAACCCATTTTATTTTGAATATGTAACATGGTTAATGATTTAGGATTTTCTATTTATTTAGATGTTTTGTGATTGATTTACTTTGAACATTTTTTCATGCCGCATCTTTTAAATTTTTAATTGCATTAGAAAGTTGGCCAAAAAATGCGCAGACAAACCTTCTGGCCAATGCTCGGTAGCATTGTGGTTAGCACAATTGCTTCACAGCTCCAGGGTCTCAGGTTCGATTCCCGGCTTGGGTCACTGTCTGTGTGGAGTCTGCACGTTCTCCCTGTGTCTGCGTGGGTTTCCTCCGGGTGCTCCAGTTTCCTCCCACAGTCCAAAGATGTGCGGGGTAGGTGGATTGGCCATGCTAAATTGTCCTTAGTGTCCAAAATTGCCCTTAGTGTTGGGTGGGGTTACTGGGTAATTGGGATAGCGTGGAGGTGTGGGCTTGGGTGGGGTGCTCTTTCCAAGAGCTGGTGCAGACTCAATGGGCCGAATGGCCTCCTTCTGCACAGTAAATTCTATGATTCTATGATGCTCCAGACTCCTCCATCACCATTAAGAAGGACCGGCCAGAGGAGCCTGCACAATGGTGTACAGTCGGGCGGGAGCGGCTATGGGAGTTACTTTGGATCCCATGAAGTCTCAACACATCAGATCAAACATCAGGGGCGGGATTCTCCGCAATCGGCGCGATGTCCGCCGACCGGCACCAGAAATGGCGCGAATCAGGCCGGCATCGCGCCGCCCCAAAGGTGTGGAATTCTCCGCATCTTGAGGGGCCAAGCCCTCACCTTGAGGGGCTAGGCCCGCGCCGGACTGATTTCCGCCCCGCCAGCTGGCGGGAAAGGCCTTTGGTGCCCCGTCAGCTGGCGCGGAAATGACTTTGCCGTGCGGCGCATGCGCGGGAGCGTCAGCGGCCGCTCACGGCATACCCGCGCATGCGCAGTGGAGGGGGTCTCTTCCGCCTCCGCCATAGTGGAGACCATGGCGATGGCGGATGGAAAAGAGTGCCCCCGCGGCACAGGCCCGCCAGCGGATCGGTGGGCCCCGATCGCGGGCCAGGCCACAGTGGGGGCACCCCCGGGGCCAGGTCGCCCCATGCCCCCCCAGGACCCCGGAGCCCGCCCGCGCCGCCTTGTCCCGCCGTTAAGAGAGGTGGTTTGATTCTCGCCAGCGGGACCGGCATTCCAGCAGCGGGACTTCGGCCCATCGCGTGCTGGAGAATCGCCGGGGGTTGCCCCACAACCGGCGCGCCGTGATTCCCACCCCTGCCGAATATCCGGTGCCGGAGAATTCGGCAACCGGCGGGGGCGGGATTCACGCCAGCCCCCGGCGATTATCCGACCCGGCGGGGGATCGGAGAATCCTGCCCCAGATCAAGGAAACCACCTGCTGATTGCCAGCTGCTGCCCTCCCTCAGCTGATCAATCAACACTCCTTCATGCTTAACACAAGTTGGAAGAAGCACTGAGGGTAGCAAAGGCATTGCCTATACTCTGGGCAGGGGATTTCAATATGCATTTCCAAGAGAGGCTCGACAGTACCATTAAGCAAAAAACAAATTACTGCGGATGCTGGAATTTGAAACAAGAACAGAAAATACTGGACAATCTCAACAGATCTGACGGCATTTGTGGAGAGAGAACAGAGCTAACGTTTCAAGCCTGGGTGACTCTTTTTCAAAGTTAGAGAGAACCAGAAACAGGATGACATTTATACTGTTGTGGTGATGATGCGGGGTGGGAGCGGTGTGGCATGTGTAGAAGCAGGGCTGGATATTGGGCCAGCAATAGGCAGTGATTGACAAAGATGTTGAGGGCAAAAAGACAGGGGGCGGAATTCTCCCCCAACGGCGCGATGTCCGCCAACTGGTGCCAAAAACGGCGCCAATCAGACGGGCATCGTGCCGGCCCAAAGGTGCGGAATGCTCCCCATCTTTGGGGGCCGAGCCCCAACATTGAGGGGCTAGGACGGCGCCGGAGGGATTTCCGCCCCGCCAGCTGGCGGAAATGGCGTTTGTTGCCCCGCCAGCTGGCGGAAATGGCGTTTGTTGCCCCGCCAGCTGGCGTGGAAATGCGGCGCATGCGCGGGAGCGTCAGCGGCCGCCGACAGTTTCCCGCGCATGCGCAGTGGGGAGAGTCTCTTCCGCCTCCGCCATGGTGGAGGCCGTGGCGGAGGCGGAAGGGAAAGAGTGCCCCCACGGCACAGGCCCGCCCGCGGATCGGTGGGTCCCGATCGCGGGCCAGGCCACCATGCGGGCACCCCCCGGGTCAGATCGCCCCGTGCCCCCCCCAGGACCCCGGAGCCCACCCACGCCGCCTGGTCCCGCCGGTAAATACCAGCTTTGATTTACGCTGGCGGGACAGGCAATTTCTGGGCGGGACTTCGGCCCATCTGGGCCGGAGAATTGAGCGGGGTGTCCCGCCAACCGGCGCGGCCCGATTCCCGCCCCCGCCCAATCTCCGGTACCAGAGACTTCGGCGGGGGTGGGGGCGGGATTCACGGCGGCCAACGGCCATTCTCCGACCCGGCGGGGGGTCGGAGAATGACGCCCAGGGAGTGTAAATGGTGGTGATAATGATTAAACTGTCACTGACCCCATCTCCTCTGGAGATCTTCCTTCCACAGCTTCCAACCTCGTTGTCTCACAACCCCGGACAGTCTGATTCTACCTCCTCCCCAAAACCCACAAACAGGATAGTCCTGGTAGGCCATCATGTCAGCTTGTTTCTGCCCCATTGAACACATTTCTTCTGATTTTGACTCCATTCTCTCTCCTCTTGTCCAGCTACATCCACATTTTCTCTGATGCCCTACATAAATCTACAACTTTGAGTTCCCCGACCCTAACCGTCGCGTCTTTACCATGGATTCCAATCCCTCTAATCATCCATTCCCCACCAGGATGCTCTGAGGGATCACTGCTTCTTCCTCAAACAGAGGCCTGAATAATCCCCGTCCACTCTCCTCCATCTGGTTGAACTTGTCCTCTCACTGAACAATTTCTCCTTTAACTTGTCTCACTTTCACCAAACTTTCACCAAACCAAACGCATGGCTACGGGGACCCGCATGGGTCCCAGTTTTGCCTGTCTCTTTAAAGGTACGTGGAACATTTCGTATTTCAGTCCTACTCCGGCCATTCCACAATTCTTTAATCGGTACATTGACGATTATATCAGTGCCACCTCATGCTCCTGTCTGGACCTGGAAAAATCCACCAATTCTGGCACGATGCCACCTCACTCCCCTTGTCAGCATCCGCAAAGTCCATTCCAGGATACCCTGGTCCGCACCTCCATCATCCCCAACACCTCACCCTCTTCCCGCGGCCCCTTCCCATGCAATCGCAGAGGGTGCATTATCTCCCCTTTACCTCCTCTCTGCTCACCATCCAAGGGCCTAAACACTCTTTTCAGGTGAGGCAGTGCTTCTCCATCAATTGCGTCTATTGCATTCGCTGCTCCCAGTTCGGTCTACTCTACATTAAAGAGACTAAACGCAGACTGGGTGACTGCTCTGTAGAACACCTTTGGCCTATCTGCAAACAGGACCCAGACCTTCCTGTCGCTTGCCATTTCAAGTCACCGCCCTATTCTCATGTCCACATATCCATTCTTGGCCTGCTGCACTGTTCCAGTGAAGCCCAATGCAATCTGGAGGAATTGCACCTCATCTTCCGATTAGGCACGTTACAGCCTTCCAGACTTAACATTAGGCGGGATTCTCCGACCGTGCCCACCTGACAACTGGAAATTCCTGCCCGAGGTCAATGTACCGTTACATGGTCCGCGTCCCGCCCGTGGCAATCGTGCAGCGGGTGGGACGGAAGAATCCAGCCCATTGAGTTTAACAATTTCACACTGTGAACTCTCTCCTCCTCCCTCACCCCATTTGTATTTCAATTTGTCTTAATTTGTTCCATTGATCCATTTTTCCCTCACCATTGTCTCCACTCCCCCATCCCACCCCACTCAGGCCATCTGTTCCCTGTTTCAAGTTGTCCTTTGACACACTGCTTACCACTGTTCTGCCATTAACACATTCTGATCTCTTAATGTGTCACTATCAGCTTCTTAGTCATTATCACCACTATTTACACTCCCTTTGCCCTTTTGTCCACAACTTCTTTATCAATCTCCACCTATCATTGGCCCCCTGTCCAGCCCTACTGCCCTCCCTTTCCATCTTCCCTGCCACCCCCCACCCCCCTCCCCCGCAACAGTATAAACCTGGTCCTATTTCCAGTTCTCTCCAGCTTTGACAAAGAGTCATCCAGACTCAAAAGGATGGATTCACCAAAATGGAGGAAGAGTGTCTGCGCTGTCGCGTTTTACGACGTCGCGAAACGGGCACGGGCACTACCAATTCTGGCCCCCACAGCCTGCCTTCCCGGCGTCAACTGGGCGCCCCGCCAACTCGTGCATGCGCGGGGGACTTCCTCAACATGCCGGCCCCGACGCAACATGGCGCGGGGGTTCAGGGGCCGGCCGCGTAGCAAAATAGGGCCGGGGCTGGAGAGGCCGCCCCGCCGATCGGTGGGCCCCGATTGGGGGCCAGATCCCATCGGAGCCCCCCCCCCCGGAGAAGGAGCCCCCCCCCCACAGGCTGCCCCCCGATCTTGCGCGCAGAGTTCCCGCCGGCTGCGAGCAGGTGTGGACGGCACCGGCAGGACTCTGCCGTTTCCGCTCGGCCCATCAAGGCCGGAGAATCGGCAGCCCGGCCACGGACAGCGGCCCGTGACCAACGGCGCGCCAAATGCGCCAGTGCAAATGGCGCCGATTCTCCACTCCTCGGAGAATTACGTGCCGGCATCGGGGTGGCGTGGCGCGGTTGCGGCGATTCTCCAGCCCGGTGCGGGGCTCAGAGAATCCCGCCCAAAGCGTCAGCTCCCTTTTCTCTATTGTCAGGTCTGCTGAGATTGGGCAGTATTTTCTGTTTTTGTTTTGATCGTATCACTACTGACTGTGCTGGGTAAGTTCTGAAGGGCATATTTGATAGGGTTGGACCTCTAGCAGGTGGATGAGAACGAACATAAGAGGATAAAAAACCTACTTGTTCTCACCCTCACCAATCTATCTGTTGCAGATGCATCTGTCATGGACATAGACATAGAATTTACAGTGCAGAAGGAGGCCATTTGGCACATTGAGCCTGCACCGGCCCTTGGAAAGTGCACCCCACTTAAGCTCATAACTCCACCCCATACCCGTAACCCAGTCACCCACCTAACTCCATTGCACACTAAGGGCAATTTAGTATGGCCAGTCCATCAAACCTGCACATCTTTGGACTGTGGGAGGAAACCGGAGCACCCGGAGGAAACCCACGCACACACGGGGAGAACGTGCAGACTCCGCACAGACAGTGACCCAAGCCGGGAATCGAACCTGGGACGCTGGAGCTGTGAAGCAATTGTGCTAACCACCATGTTACCGTGCTGCCTGTAAATATTTCTCTGCACGTAATTATCCAATTCCCTTTGGAAGTCCCCAATTAGATCTGTCGCCATCACAACCTGAGGCAGTGCATTCAAGATCCTAACCACTTGCTTCCCAAAAAATGTCTTCCTGATACCATTGTTGTTTCTTTTGCCAATTACCTTAAAACAGTATCCTCTGGTTCTCGATCTTTCTACCATTGACAACAGTTTCTCCCTATACTTGGGAACCTAGGGCAATGGAATCTTGAAGCTCTGTGAAGTGGGCCATTGTTTTTTTAATACATTTTTAGAGTACCCAATTCATTTTTTCCAATTAAGGGGCAATTTAGTGTGGCCAATCCACCTAGCCTGCACATCTTTTGGGTTGTGGGGGCGACACCCACGCACACATGGGGAGAATGTGCAAACTCCACATGGACAGTGACCCAGAGCAGAGCCAGGATCGAACCTGGGACTTCGGCGCCGTGAGACAGCAGTGCTATCCACTGCACCACCGTGCTGCCCAAGTGGGCCATTGTTGAAACCATCTCCGTTGGATTGATTTTTGGAGATAATTCCAGGAGTAGCATTTGCAGTTCAGGTTCTAAATACTTCTTACTGAATATCTTACTGTTTCTTCCCAACTTCACAATGAATATTGTAATGGCATTGTCTGTGAAGTTGGGAAGAAACAGTAAGATATTCAGTAAGAAGTATTTAGAACCTGAACTGCAAATGCTACTCACAGATTCCTCTTAATTTCCTTTCAGACTCCCTTTTGTGGTATATATGTGTGGATGGTAGTCTAAAATGGACAAAATGCACATTGCCGTTTTCAATACACGGCAATGTGCACCTGAGATGAGTCTTTTTGGCTTGACAACTCATCCAGGTCCTTCCAACTGTATACCAGCAGCATTAAAGTATCGGCCAAAATGATGTCCTCAAGTGAGATTTGAATTCACGAGCTTCTAACTCAGATGTGAGAGCTACCGTTCAACACACTTGATGCATAGAATTCATCACTTGTTGCTTTCTTGTATTCTCCGAGTGAAATAGTTTTATTTTAGGTATATGTTAGCATAATTCACACTTTGATTGGAAATTGAATTGTTAATAAAAAATTAGAATGTTTGGAGGAGTGGATTTGCTGTCAGCAAAATGGGTGTTAAACTGTTCCCCTGGTGATACATTAGTTTTTTTCTGAGAGCATCTAGTTTTTCTTAATCAAGCCTTTTTGTGTGTCCCTCTGTGCCAGTCTTGTCATGAGGAAAATCCTATTCCCAACTGTGTCTGGAGTCAGCAAATTAGGAGGTAAGGCATATGAGAAATCACTTTTGCTTGCTTTGTTTATTTTATTTGCCAAACTCCAGTTTTAAGAATTGTTCCCCAGGAAACAAACCAAAGAACATCAATTTCACGAGAGCTGTGGAAAGGTTTTACAAGCTGTTTTCCATAATTTTTCAAAAGGACATAGCACACAGAAACAGACAACATGAGAATAGTGATGAACACAAGGCAACACCTCTCATGTAGCAACATATCGGGATTTAGCTAAGGATAACAGTAACAATAGACAGCTTAACTCAGTTAAGGAGACTTAATGCGTGGCTGTATGTAAGGGATTTAGAACTCGTAGATAGCAAGTGACCTAATTCACACCTAATTGACTGAAACTCCACATTTAGAAATCAACTAAATCACAATGACGAGGAAATGTTTAATCAACAAGTACAAATGAAAACAACCAATCAAAATAAAACTTATCCAATAATATTTTCAGTATTTGAAATACTCCCGATGCAAACATTCATAAGTGTTCCCAAATCCTTATTCTCAGCTGAAGATTCACCAGGATGGAAAATGCAGTAGCTAGTTGTAAGATTTTTTAAAACCCCAATAGTACGCAAATTGATCATTTATAGAACGTCAGGAATTTTTTAATAGCCCTTCAAACTTTTGCACTTGTTTTTTACAATTCAGACATACTAGGAAATGACTCATTTCCTCACCGCCTAAAATCTGTCTATCATCTACAAGGTACACATCGGGGCGAAATTCTCCCCCAACGGCGCGATGTCCGCCGACTGGCGCCAAAGACGGCGCCAATCAGACGGACATCGCGCCGGCCCAAACGTGCGGAATGCTCCGCATCTTTGGCGGCCTAGCCCCAACATTGAGGGGCTAGGCCGATGCCGGAGGGATTTCCGCCCCGCCAGCTGGCGGAAATGGCGTTTGTTTCCCCGCCAGCTGGCGCGGAAATGCGGCGCATGCGCGGGAGCGTCAGCGGCCACTGACAGTTTCCCGGCGCATGTGCGGGAGCGTCAGCGGCCGCTGAAAGTTTCCCGCGCATGCGCAGTGGGGAGAGTCTCTTCCGCCTCCGCCATGGTGGAAGCCGTAGCGGAGGCGGAAGGGAAAGAGTGCCCCCACGGCACAGGCCCGCCCGCGGATCGGTGGGCCCCGATCGCGGGCCAGGCCACCGTGGGGGCACCCCCCCGGCGTCAGATCGCCCCGCACCCCCCCCCCCAGGACCCTGGAGCCCGCCCACGCCGCCTGGTCCCGCCAGTAAATACCAGGTTTGATTTACGCCGGCGGGACAGGCAATTTCTGGGCGGGACTTCGGCCCATCCAGGCCGGAGAATTGAACGGGGGGTCCCGCCAACCGTGTGCGGCCCGATTCCCGCCCCCGCCCAATCTCCGGTACCGGAGACTTCGGCGGGGGCGGGATTCACGGCGGCCAATGGCCATTCTCCGACCCGGCGGGGGGTCGGAGAATGACGCCCCAGAAATGTTAAGGAATACTCTCCACTTGCCTGGATGTGTGCAACTCCAACAAACTGCATATGAAAACACTGAGGGGAACCATTACAAGAAGCACTAAAATAAAGGCAAAAATTCTGCAGATGCTGGAAATCTGAAATAAAAACAGCAAATGCTGAAAAATCTCAGCAGGCCTGGCAGCATCTGTGGAGCAAGAAACATAGTTAACGTTTCGAGTCCAATATGACTCTTCTTCAGGACATATTAGTAGCAGTTCAGGTAACTTGAATGTCTTTTTTATAAAACAAAACATCGAGCAACCTGAAGCATGAATCTGCCAGAAGTAACTTTTTTTTAAAAAATTGGGATGCACTTACGTTAGCCAACCTTGCAGAAATAAAATCCACAAGCCCAGATAAATCTGAATAGAAAACCAGTGACTGGTCAAGGGATAGCTCTATTTTGTAACTTGTTGTAAGTGGTGATGGCAGCTACCTTTCTCTCTGTGGATTCTCACCAACACAGTTCATACTTAACATTAAATTCTGGACAGACTGGAAGCACACACACTGAAAGCAATGGTAAAGAGCATACAGTCCCATACTGAATTTTATTTTTCGCCTGCAGTGAATAAGGGAAACTGACCAAAAAAATAAATCTATTGAGGAAAACTACAAAATTCTTCCAAAATTCTTTCAGTGACTATGATGCAAAACACGTCAAACACTTCTTGTATGTATTCATTATTCTTTCAATGCACAGCCGGGTTTGATTCCCGGCTTGGGTCACTGTCTGTGCGGAGTCTGCACGTTCTCCCCGTACCTGCGTGGGTTTCCTCAGCGTGCTCCAGATTTTTCCCACAAGCCCCGAAAGACATGCTTTTTAGGTGAATTAGACATTCTGAATTCTCTCTCAGTGTACCCCAACAGGCGCTGTAGTGTGACGACAAGGGGATTTTCACAGTGGCTTAATTGCAGTGATAAGGGCCGGGATTCTCCCCTACCCGGTGGGGCGGGGGGTCCCGGCGGGATGGAGTGGCGTGAACCACTATGGCATCGGGCCGCCCCAAAGGTGCGGATTTCTCCACACCTTTGGAGCCAAGCCCTCACCTTGAGGGGCTAAGCCCGCACTGGAGTGGTTGGCGCGCTGCCGGCTGGCGGGAAAAGCCTTTGGCGCCACGCCAGTCAGGGCCGAAGGGACTCCGCAAATCGGCGGAAGGCCGCGCATGCGCGGGAGCATCAGCGGCTGCTGACGTCAGCCCCGCGCATGCGCGGGGGGGGGGGGCAATTCTGCATCGGCCATCATGGAGGCTGTGGCCGAGGCGGAAGGAAAAGAGTGCCCCCATGGAACAGGCCCGCCCGCGGATCGGTGGGCCCCGATTGTGGGCCAGGCCACCGTGGGGGCACCCCCCGGGGCCAGATCACCCCGCGCACCCCCCAGGACCCCGGAGCCCACCCGCGCTGCTAGTCCCGCCGGTAAGGTAGGTGGTTTGATTCACGCCGGTGGGACTGGCATGACAGCAGTGGGACTTCGGCCCATCGCGGGCCGGAGAATCGCCGGGGGGGCCCGCCGACCGGCGCGATTCCCGCCCCCGCCAAATTTTCGGTGCCGGAGAATTCGGCAGCCGGCGGGGGCGGGATTCATGCCGCCCCTCCCGCCCAATGTAAGCCTACTTGTGACACTACTAAAGTTTATTATTTATTTGTTTATTTGGGGTTTAGTAGGATCACCAGAACTATGTAGCAAATTGGGTACCCTTAATACTAGGATTCTACAATTGATTATCTTCTGTCCTGTCAGTCCTGCTCCCCTGCCTGCAATGCCACTCAACAGAAACATCTTCAGAGTTGTTATTATTGTCTTTCCATATAAATAAGCTTTGTATCAGTAACCTCAAGGATCAATGGCCACCGTAGTAGAATTTTGAGACATGAACCAGAACTACATAATGGCATTGGATCATAATGGCTGTTTTCAAGCCCAGAAGAAAATGACTTTAAAAATCATTTGTAGAAAATGCATTGATCCTCATCTAAATACGCACCTATTTTGTTAACACATCTAGCAGGTGGGTCGGTACTGCAAATGAATCATCAATGGATCTTCGATAAATTCTACCAATATGTGCATTTTGATTATTATCTCTTATATTATCCCCTCTCTTTATTTCATCTCATGATGCTGCCCTCATTCAGCAATGGGCAGGAAGGAGAAGATGCATCTAGAAAATAACTTATTTATTTGTCAGTGTCGTTCTCCTGTCTCCTGTTACGAAATAGAACTAGTTCAACAATTTAAGCAATTGTAGGTATTAGGAGAAAGGTATCAGTTTAAGCATAACTTTTGTTTCTGGATCTGTGTGCCAAGAAAGACTTAAAACATCAGTTAGTTACATGTTAAACAAAGGTTCCTTCATGTCTATCGGTTCCAGTTTCACTTTAAACTTTACCTGCAATATAATTAAAGATTTACGACATAAAAGCAATTACAGACATTTTAGAAATAAAAAGCCTTTGCTTAGAAATAAGAGGCCCACACTGAAAAATAGAAACATTTGAGTTCAGTTGCAACCAGGTATCTGAGAATAAAGTAACTCTTACAGAAACTGCCAGAACAGGTAGGGCAATGTCGAAAGGGGCAGGGAGCAAGCCCCAGAAGCTAGAAAACAGCTGTACACCAGGGAATGATGAGATGTGCCAGGAAGACGCAAGTCAAAGGGACAAAGAATTGGAATCTGAACAAGATACTGTTCATTGAAGTTGAGGAGAGGGGCATAAAAAGGCTCCGAGTTAATGGTGGGCTGCAAGGTTCAGAACCGGTAAAGTCGGTTAGCGAGAATCCAGACATCTGAAGGAATCCTAATGTAGGTGACATCTTAATACAGCCTGTGAAGCAGTAATCTTTTGTTGGCATGGCTAGGTATTTGAGAGGCTGTGTGGAAACTTGAATGTACATGGCGATCCAGGCCAGAGGAATACAGAAAGAGGCTGAAAGCCTGGATGTGGACCGTTGTGGTCAAAGAATGAAACCACTCAAGTCTGTAAGTTACAAAAAGTGAGATTTTATTCAGAAACATATTTCAGAGACATAGCCCTGTTTAAGACTTCTTCCTGTTTATTTCTTTTGTTCCCATTTATTTTATTTTATTATTTTTGGTCTGTGGGCCCATAATCAGAATGTGTCTTGAAGCAGAAGACTGCTTGCCAGGACAGTGGGCGGGATTCTCTGAAATGGAGGCAGAGTGTTCGCGCCGTTGTGAACGCCGTCGAGGTTCATGACGGCGCGAAACGGCCCCTATCCCGACCGATTCAGGGCCCGATAATGGGCTAGGAGCGGCGCCGCGTCATTTAAACGCGGCAGGCCTTGGCGCCGTGTAAAGGCGGCGCCGCATACATGACGCGGCCGGCGCCGCATAACTGGCGTCACCCGCGCATGCGCGGGTTGGCCAGCGCCAACCCACGTGGTTGCCGTCCTCTCCGAGTCCGCCCCGCAAGAAGATGTCAGACGGAGCTTGCGGGGCTGCAGAAGAAACGAGGTCCTCCTTCAGAGAGGACGGCCTGACGATCGGTGGGCACCGATCGCGGGCCACACCCCATTTGAAGCCCCCCCCCCCGGTGCAGGATCCCCCTGCACCCCCCCGCAGGCCGCCCCCCCCAGCGTTCCTGCGCTGTTCCCGCCGGCAGCGACCAGGTGTGGACAGCGCCGGGGGGGAACCCGCCATTTTGGGCTGGCCGCTCGGCCCATCCGGGCCTGAGAATAGCAGGGGTGCCGAAAAATTGCCATTTTGGGTGTCTTGGGCGATTCTCCGGCCTGCGGCCCGTGGAACTCGACGGGGCCGTTCTCGCCGCTTGGGAGAATCACGGGAGGGCGTCGGACCGGCATCGCGGGAAAATTTGGTGACCCAGGCGATTCTCCCAACCGGCGCGGGAGCGGATAATCGCGCCCAGTGTGTTCCTAGGTTTTGTATTTTGGAGAGGAAAAACCAGACTCATTGGCACCAAGTCAAACTTAGGAACCGGTTTTGGAGAACGTCGGTTTGGTTGGCTAACAGGTTGGCCAGGGATGGTGTTCTACCTGAGAACAGTCAGTGATTGGTTGCTGATAGGTGTTTTTTTTGAGAGAACATGTTAGAAACCTCTCGAAGGAAGAGGAAGTGTGTTAACTCCCTCACTCTGCTGCTGGTTGCCTGCTGTCTCTGTGAGTTAGACCCAACTGAAGCTCTAACCTTGAGAAATAAACTAACTGGAAGATATCCATCTGAATCAAAGATCTTTATCCTTTTAATTTGTTATATTTTCATTACCTCTCAACCACCCTCTTGTCCCTGTGTTGTTTGCTCTCTGTGTTTGTAGAGAGTGGGGGGCATTAGAAACTGGGGTGGGGGAGTTAGGGATCAGATAGTAGATAGCTAGTTGTATATTTTTGCCTTTTTAACAATAATTACTGTTAATAAGAGGTTACTTATGTTTAAATTTTATAAACCTGGTGACTGCAGGCAATTCAACTCAACCAAAGCCACGGGTATTAATATTGTCATGTGAGAGTACCTTTATGAAATGGGTGTTTATCAGTGATGTCAGAGTGAGGATGGAGCTGGGCTGTCTGTCTGCTTTACTTTCACTTTAGGCTGTTTGCTACAGGGTGTGTTTGGTTTCGTTTTAGACTTGCCTCCAGCAAGACAAGGTGTGATTCTGATTTCTTTCTTTCTTTGTGTCTTCAGATCACTTGCTAATTTAATAGTGATAACTGCTCTCAGTAGAGAATTTAAACGAGGGGCGCGATTCTCCGACCCCCCCACCGGGTCGAAGAATCGCCGGGGGCTGGCGTCAATCCCGCCCCCGCCGTGTCCCGAATTCTCCGCCACCAGAGATTCGGCGGTGGCGGGAATCGTGCCGCGCCGGGCGGCGGGCCCACCCCTGGCGATTCTCCGGCCCGCGATGGGCCAAAGTCCCGCCGCTGTCAACCCTCTCCCTCCGGCGTGGATTCAATCACCTTTTGAACGGCGGAACAAGGCAGCGCAGGTGGGCGCCGGGGTCCTGGGGGGGGGGGGGGGGTGCGGGGCGATCTGGCCCCGGGGGGGGTGCCCCCACGGTGGCCTGGCTCGCGATCGGGGCCCACCGATCCGCGGGCGGGCCTGTGCCATGATGGTACTCTTTTTCTTCTGCCTTCGCCATGGCCTTCACATGGCGGAGGTGGAAGAGAACCCCTCCCCTGCGCATGTGTGGGGATGACTTCAGGAGCCACAGACGCTCCTGCGCATGTGTCGCCGGCGAAGACCTTTCGGCGCTGGCTGGCGTGGCGTCAAAGGCCTTTCCCGCCAGCCGGCGGAGTGGAAACCACTCCGGCGCGGGCCTAGCCCCTCAAGGCGAGGGCTTGGCCCCTAAAGATGCAGAGACTTCTGCATCTTTGGGGCGGCCCAACGCCGGAGTGGTTCCCGCCACTCCATTACGCCGGAACCCCCCGCTCCGTCGGGTAGCGGAGAATCCCGCCCCTGATCTCTGTTAAAAAGGGTCTTTTGTCTTATGGATGTTAAAAGGAAATTTTAAGGATTACTTAGAGTGTTGTATTCTTTGGGGGTTGCATTTGAATTGATGGTTGCTAAGATGTTCACTGTATGTTTTAAAAAGATTAACTGAGTTCACAGAATAAACATTGTTTCGTTTAAAAATTACTTTTAGATGTCTGCTGTACCACTCCTGTAGAATGGGCCGTGTGCTCCCCATAACCACAACCTATTAAAAGTTGTGGGTCAGGTGAACTCCATGATACACTTTGGGGGTCTCTGAACCCTGGCCCATAACAATATAAGATCTAATTTTACCTGAGCTGCGACTCTAGATCATGTGGCCTGGAATTGAGTGCATACTAATCCAGGGTGTCGTAACAACCTGCACCTAAAATATGTCTGACTGCTACCAGGACTGTGTAACATATCTTACGGTTATAGAAAAACAGGAGGTCTCACACATACAAAGGCAGTTACAGAGCGAACACAGATAGCCTCTCCTTCCTGATTCACAGGGGGATAACTCCATGTCTACTGTATTAACTCCTCAATGCCTTGTTTCGGCTAGTTTTCCCAACATGCCTGAAAGGCTGCCATAGCTGATGTTAAAGCTATTGATATTCAAACTACATTCACCTATTTCAAGAACTCGAACCGTACACCTTAATATGAGTTTCAATATCAAATTATTTCAATTAACCCACTTCATGGATCCTTGGTGAAGGAATCCGAGAGAATGCATTGTTTGCGAGAAGATTTGAAGCATGTTCTTCGAGAGCAGAGTTTGGAAACCCTCATGAGGAAGCCAAAGTTCGTGAGAAAGTTGGCTCACAATATAACAAGCACCTAGGGGGATTTGATGACAAATGTACAGAAGTTTTATTGAGTGTTATCTGTCATTTGGTCTCAAAGTGTGGTGTGTCTGACCACTGTCTACTTACTGAAAACATCAGAATATAAGATATATTCTGTAACTTGTATCATCCTTATAACTCTGTATATACTTGTAAAGGTATAGTTGGGGTGAAAGAGTAATGTATTACAGTTAACCTTTTCTTGTTAAATAAACATTTTAATCCTGGTAAAAAAAATGAATTGGCAGTTCTGCGACTCTGGGGCGAAATTCTCCGTTATCGGCGCAAAGTCCGCCAATCGGCGCAAAAAACGGCGCAAATCTGACTTGCGTCACGTCGGAAAAATGGGTCGATAGTCTCCGGCCCGAAATGGGCTAGCAGCGACGTGACGGGATCCGCGCTTGCGCACGTGGTTCACGGCGTGCAGCGTCATACGCGCCGCATGGCGTGACGGCTCATAAGGACACGCTGCTCCCCCCCACCCGACCGGAACACCCGACCGGAACACCCGACTGGATGGCTGGCCGCCGCTCAGCCCCGAGGTTCCAGTCACGGGATGTGGAGGCGCTCCTGGACGCAGTGGAGCAGAGGAGGGAAGCCCTGTATCCCGGGCACGGCCGCAGAGTTGCCCCACGCCACAGCCGGCGTCTGTGGAGGGAGGTGGCAGAGGCCGTCACCGCTGCGGGCCTGACACCACGGACAGGCACCCAGTGCCACAAGAAGGTGAACAACCTCGTCAGAGCAGGCAGGGTGAGCCTCCCCCCGCCCGATATCCATATCCCCCCTCCCCATATCCCCCCTCCCCATATGCCCCCCTCCCCCATATCCCCCCTCCCCCATATCCCCCCTCCCCTATATCCCCCCTCCCCCATATCCCCCCTCCCCATATCCCCCTCCCCCATATCCCCCTCCCCATATCCCCCTCCCCCATATCCCCCCTATCCCCCCTCCCCCATATACCCCCTCCCCATATCCCCCCACCCCCAAATCCCCCCTCCCCCATACCCCCCTCCCCATATCCCCCCTCCCCATATCCCCCCACCCCATATCCACCCCTCCCCATATATCCCCCTCCCCCATATCCCCCATACCCTCCCCATATCCCCACCTCCCCCATATCCCCCTCCCCCATATCCCCCTCCCCATATCCCCCCTCCCCCATATCCCCCCTCCCCCATATCTCCCCTCCCCATATCCCCCCTCCCCATATCCCCCCCTCCCTCATATTCCCCATATCGCCCCTCCCCCATATCCCCCCTCCCCATATCCCCCTCCCCCATATTCCCCCTCCCCATATCCCCCTCCCCATATCCCCCCTACCCCATATCCCCCCTCCCCCATATCCCCCATATCCCCAAGTGAATCCAGCCCTAATCTTAACCTCTGCAATACACGCGCAACCGATGGCGTGCATTCATATACCTGTCTAACACTGTTGCCTTTTACCCCTGCCAACCCCCCCCCCCCACCACAGGAGAAGCGCGCACACAACAATAGGGAGCATGTGAGGACTGGAGGAGGCCCCGCTGATGAGAGGCCACTGACCGAACACGAGGAATGGGCCCTGGAACTGGCTGGCGGACCTGACGACCGGGAGGTTGCTGATGTGGTGGATTGGCCATGATAAATTGCCCTTAGTGTCCAAAATTGCCCTTAGTGTTGGGTGGGGCTACTGGGTTAAGGGGATAGGGTGGAGGTGTTGACCTTGGGTAGGGTGCTCTTTCCAAGAGCCAGTGCAGACTCGATGGGCCGAATGGCCTCCTTCTGCACTGTAAATTCTATTCTATGATGCAGAGGTCGGGGGCGTACTAGCAAGTGAGCCACCGACAGCCCGTCCCCATATCCCCCCTCCCCCATATCACGTGATCACTGCCTGCGTGTCTAACCATGCATGCTTCATCGTGTATCGCAGGAGCAAACGTCGAGGCACCCATCCCCGCAGATGCAGACCGCCCGCAGGATGCCCCTCGGAGGCCACGGGAGATGGAGAGACCCGGACCCTCCGGCATGCGACGCCCGCAGGATGCCCCTCGGAGGCAACGGGAGACGGAGAGACCCGGACCCTCCGGCATGCGATGCTCGCAGGATGCCCCTCGCACACCATGGGAGACGGAGAGACCCGGATCCTCCGGCATGCGACGCCCACAGGATGTCCCTTGGAGACCACAGGAGACGGAGAGACCTGGAGCAACAGGGAGACGACGCCCCCGTAACGTGCGGGTGCGATGACGCAGGCGTCTGCCACCCAGCGACGAGGGGGGCAACCACAGGCCCCCGTCACAGCCAAGCCAGGACACCACTACCCAGGATACCACTACCCAGGACACCACTACCCAGGACACCACTACCCAGGACACCACTACCCAGGAAGACGAAATACTGGACAGTGACTCAGAGTGGATGGGGGGAGACGAACCCCCACCCCAAAGTACCATGGACTCAGAGTGGGACGAAGAGCACGACACAATGCCACTGCTGTCACCAACACCCTCCACCATCGCAGAAACACTCACCTCGGTTGGGCACTTTAGTGATGAGGCGTCTGGTACACTCACTGGTGCGCACAACACAGCCGTCCCGGTACAGCAGGTGGAGGTAGAAGCAGCAGAGGGGCCGGGCGGTCGGAGGGCAGCCCAGCCCAAGCGAACATCTGCCGCCCAGATGGATCCCGGGTTCCTGGAGTTACCACACCCACCCATAGATCCGATGCAACCACCGACCCGGTGATGAGCGAAGAGGGTGACGGCCGCGTCCAGGAGCTGGGAGTAGTGCCGGTCATGCGTGCCACCCAGGCCGACACCGCACGGGTGGCGTCCGCGGTGGAGGCAATGGGTGCGACGGTGTCAGACATGGGGAACGGTTTGCGAGGCCTGGGGCTTTCCGTGCAGGCGGCGTCTGTGGCCCAGGACATGGCTGCCCTCTCACAGGAGGCCATGAGCCAGTGCCAGGGCCAGATGGCAGAGGTGCTCAATGCCATGGCCCAGTCTCAGCAGGCCATAGCCCAGTCTCAGCAGGCCATAGCCCAGTCTCAGCAGGCCATGGCCCAGTCTCTGCAGGCCATGGCCCAGTCTCAGCAGGCCATCGCTGAGGGCATCGGCGCCAGTGGCCATGTGCGAACCGGCGTCGCGCTGTCACAGACAGGGTTTGCCAACACCCTGGGCTCCATGGCTGCAAACCTGCAGACCCCTGTCGATACCAGCACGGGCCTCCAGGACTGGCAGCGCCAGATGTCGGGGGGCATCGGATGGCCAGTCCGTTCGCATCCCCCACCCATGTAGAGGCCTGGGGGCCATCGGGCACCCCGAGGGAGGAGGAGGTGGTGTGGTCCGTCCCGGGTCCCCCTGTAGGGGAGGTGCCGGAACACCGCGACACCTCGGACTCCCCCCCTTCCGTCCCAGGTGCATCGGGTGGGCAACGGGCAGGACAGGCTGGCAGCTCGCCATCCCAGTCACCCGGGCCGCAGCCTGGCCCATCTACGCCAGGACGCCCCAGGAAACGGCCGCCAAAGGGATCCAGTGTCAGAGGGCAGGAATCACAGGAGTCCACCTCCAGTTCTGCTGTACCGTCTGGGGAACCACGTAGACGTAGTCAAAGGGCCCGTAAGGCCAAACAATTAGACACTGAGTAAGTTAGCACGGGTGCAGGGCACAGATGAGTTTTAGGGGCTAGGGCACGTGCATGAACTCCTTTGGTTATTAAAGTCAATGTTACACCTACAGAAGCTGCCTTTGTGCTCTGTCCAAAGCGTGCGGGGGTGTCATGTACGTTGAGCGCAAGTGTGTGTGTGAGGGGTGGTCTTACCTCAGCCCCAGGTGAGTCTGCCCCTTCCCCCTGGGCCGCCATCAACATCCCCCCGGGCAGAGGACGGGACCGTGCGCTGCAGTGTCACAGCCGCATGCAGGGATGGTCCGGGTGGATGGTGGTACTGTGGCCATGGGTCAGACATAGTCCAACGATGTGGAGCCAGGAGCTCACCGCAGGGCGGGTTGTCATCATCCTCCATGGCCTGCAATAGACACGCGTCCACCCGCAACTGTGTGAGCCCGGCCGTTGTGCCGCAGGTGGATCGGCAATGTGGGGGGTGGTGACCATGCGGGTGGGGTGTGTGGGGTTGGGGAGGGGGGTGAGGGTGCTGGGTGGGTGGATGGGTGGGGGGTGTGGGTGGTCGGCTGTTGCCATGGTGTGCGGTCTGTGGCCATAATACCTGATTCCCACGCCCATCTAGTCAGTGAAGCGGGCAGCTATCAGCCTGTCCCGTGCCCGCTGGGCCAGCCGGTAACGGTGGACAGCCACCCGCCTGTGTCTAGCCCATCTGCCCTGACCATTGCCCCCATCCCCCTCATCTGGGGAGGACTGTGCCTCTTCCTGCTGCTCCTCCACTCCGCCCTCCTCTGCCTGCGGCACATCGCCCCTCTGCCTGGCTATATTGTGCAGGACGCAGCACACCACAATGATGCGGCCGACCCTATCTGACCGATACTGGAGGGCGACCCCAGAGAGGTCCAGGCACCTGAAACGCATTTTCAGCACGCCAAAGCACCTCTCTATCACTCCCCTTGTCGCTACATGGGCATCATTGTAGCGGTTCTCCGCCTCATTGCGTGGCCTCCGTACAGGCGTCATCAGCCACGATCGCAATGGGTAGCCCCTGTCGCCCAGCAACCAGCCCCTCAGCCGGGGATGGCGTCCCTCGTACATGCCGAGGATGGATGACCGCGACAACACGTATGAGTCGTGTACACTGCCTGGGTAACGGGCGCAGACGTGCAGGATCATCATGCGGTGGTCGCAGACCACCTGTATGTTCATCGAATAGGTCCCCTTCCCATTGGTGGATAGGTCCCCTTCCCATTCCCTGTTATCTGCAGGTGGCTGCACGGCGACGTGCATCCCATCGATCGCGCCCTGGACCATGGGGAACCCGGCCACGGCAGAGAAGCCCACGGCCCGGGCATCTTGGCTGGCCCGGTCCACAGGGAAGCGGATGTAGCGGTGCGCCATGGCATATAGGGCATCTGTCACTGCCCGGATGCACCGATGCACCGATGTCTGCGATATGCCGGACAAGTCCCCACTCGGTGCCTGGAATGACCCCTTGCATAAAAGTTCAGGGCCACCGTAACCTTGACGGACACGGGGAGAGGGTGTCCCCCGCCAGTGCCACGTGGTGACAGGTGTGCCAGCATGTGGCAGATGTGTGCCACGGTTTCCCGCCTCAAATGGAGTCTCCTCCTGCATTCCCGGTCCGTGAGGTCCTGGTATGACTGCCGGGGCCGGTACACACGGGGCGCCCTCGGTTGCCTCCGTCGCTGTGGGGCCGTGACGTCCTCCTCCCCCTCCTCATCCTGTCGGTCAGGTGTCCCTCCAGCCTGGGCGGCTGCCGCCTGCCCCTCTGCAGCAGCCTACGCCGCCTCTCTGGCACGCTCCTCCTCCTCATCCAGGGCAACATAGACATTAGCGGCTGCCGCCACGGCGACCAACATCGCTGGATGATCGGAAAACATGACGTCCTGGTGGGGGGGGGGGGGAACGATGACATGTCATCATTGCCCATATCCCCTCCGCCCCCCAGGCAGGTGGCATGGACCGCATGGGTCCAACTGTTGGAGGCTGGCACCTGGCCAGTTGGACCAACTCACTTGCCCCCCCATCCTCCTCCCCGGCACGGACCCCCCATCCCCCTCCCTGGCACGGACCCCTCCCCCATCCTCCTCCCCGGCATGGACCCCCCATTCCCCCCGCCCCCGGCACGGACCCCCCCCCATCCCCCTCCCCGGCACGGACCCCCCGTCCCCCTCCCCGGCACGGACCCCCCATCCCCCTCCCCGGCACGGACCCCCCATCCCCCTCCCCCTCCCTGGCACGGACTCCCCATCCCCATCCCCCTCCCCGGCACGGACCCCCCATCCCCCTCCCCGGCACGGACCCGCCATCCCCCTCCCCGGCACGAAATCCCCATCCCCCTCCCCGGCACGGACCCCCCATCCTCCTCCCCGGCCCTCCCTGGCACTGACCCCTCTCCCGGCACTCCCCCGGAGCCCAGCCCACTCTAACCACCCCCCCCCCCCGCCGCACACACACACACACACAACCCGAGACACACCTCTCTCCACACATTCAGACTGCGGCCACGCCATCGCCTGCCCAGCGGCCAACCCCCCAGGCCGTCACTCACCTCCACGCTGGTCGGTGTGAACCTGGAGCACAGGGTCACGCCGATGCAAAGGAGGTTTGATTTACATCGACGTGAACGGTCATCACGTCGACGGGACTTCGGCCCATCCGGAAGGGAGAATATCGGCAGGCCCAAAATCGGCTGCCTTGCGCAGACCCGTGCCATTCTCCTACGTCTGCGGCGCCATTAACGCCCCGCCAACTTTTCTCCCTTTGGAGACTTCGGCAACCGGCAGGGGTGGGATTCACGGCGGCCAACGGCCATTCTCCGACCCGCTGGGGGGTCGGAGAATGACGCCCCTGATCATTCACATCTCTAAAGAAAAAATCAAAGTTATGCGGCGGATTCTCCGTTCCTTAGGCTAAATGTTGATGTCGGGGCAGGATTTGTGGACTGCCACGGCAGCAAACCTGGTGCCGCACCTGGACCAAATCAGTGACTGTTGAAGGGCTAGCACCGGCGCCACATTGAACACAATCGATTCCAATGAGAAACATTGCCCGGATTCGTGATTGACACTCAGGAGGCCGACAAGCTGTAGCCGCATATACACACTTCACTCCCACACACACCATCCCAGCCGACAAGATGGCACTGGTTGTGCTGGAGTGTGCCCATACAGCTGATGGGTCGGCTGGGGCCAGAGGGCACCTCGGGGGTGGACTGGAGGGGACATCCCATACGACCCATGGCCCTCAGTTCATAGTGGGCAAACAGTGGCGTGCGCAGCTGCAAGACCGCCTTGTAGGTTGCGGCAATGGTGTTCCGTGCCCTTCCCCAACAGCCCACCTCCTGGCGGCTATCCCCTGCTACTCCCACTGGCCCTGACAGAAGCCCTCCCACAGCCGGCCAGCGGCACAACTGTCAGCAAAATATGGCGATAGAGGACACTTTCCGTACCGCTCTCCCTCCCTCAGCAGCCGCGATGTCTGTTTCACGATTTGGCGTGAAATCAGCACCCGCCACGATTTCAGCGGCGGAACCTACTCTCCTTCCAATCGCTTTCCCCGATTCCAGCGTCAACCAATGGAATATTCCGCCCATGATCCATCGAGCCAGGAAATCAGGGGTGTCATTCTCCGACCCCCCGCCAGGTCGGAGAATGGCCGTTGGCCGCCGTGAATCCCGCCTCCGCCCCCGCCAAAGTCTCCGGTACCAGAGATTGGGCGGGGGCGGGAATCGGGCCGCGCCGGTTGGCGGGACCCCCCGCTCAATTCTCCGGCCCGGATGGGCTAAGTCCCACCCAGAAATTGCCTGTCCCGCCGGCGTAAATCAAAGCTGGTATTTACCGGCGGGACCAGGCGGTGTGGGCGGGCTCGAGGGTCCTGGGGGGGGCACGGTGGCCTGGCCCGCGGTCGGGCCCACCGATCCGCGGGCAGGCCAGTGCCGTGGGGGCACTCTTTCCCTTCCGCCTCCGCCACGGTCTCCACCATGGCGGAGGAGGAAGTGACTCTCCCCACTGCGCATGCGCGGGAAACTGTCGGCGGCCGCTGACGCTCCCGCGCATGCGCCGCATTTCCGCGCCAGCTGGCGGGGCAACAAGCGCCATTTCCGCCAGCTGGCGGGGCAACAAACGCCATTTCCGCCAGCTGGCGGGGCGGAAATCCCTCCGGCGCCGGCCTAGCCCCTCAATGTTGGGGCTCGGCCCCCAAAGATGCGAAGCATTCCGCACCTTTGGGCCGGCGCGATGCCCGTCTGATTGGTGCCGTTTTTGGTGCCAGTCGGTGGACATCGCGCCGTTGGGGGAGAATTTCGCCCATGGTTCTGGGATCCATCTGGCAGTCGAGTAGTAACACCTGGTGGGATTGCTTATCTTTAGTTCTCCACTGACTTTTCAATGGCTGTCAAGAGCGGTACAGTGGTTACCACTGCACCACAGCACCAGGGATCGGCGGGTCGGGGCAGAAAAGTGGCGAGGCAGGGCGGAGAATCCAGCCCCAGATTTCACATCGAGCCGGCGAGGGTTCTAGAAAATTGAAAATCGCAATCTCGACAGCGAGAATCACATTTTCTAATTCTTGCCGGATTTCCAGCCCGCGTCGGTATTCTCATTGACGGCTAACGTGAGTTCAAAATCAGCCCTTATATATTTTGTTAAAGCTTTTTTTTCTTTCAACCTGCAGTTTGAACAGCTGTAAAATTCCAAAGGGTGGGATTTTCCACCTCCGTCCCTGGTGGCGTGTTTTGTGACGGCGGAGATGGCCGGCGGGGGATCCTCCTGTTCCGTAATGGCATTTCCTGCGGCAGGTGCTGCCGTCTGCGGAACATGGGGCTGGATTCTTCGTACCGCCGCGCCACTTGTGGGGCAGCCCCACGCCGCCGGAAAACCCCCGGGCGTCGGCAAAACAGAGAATCCTGCCGGCGGAGAATCCCACCCAGGATGTTCGTACCAGTGGGAATGGCCAGAAAATCCATGTTGAATATTATTCATTGTCCTACCCTGTGTATTAACAGTCAAGTAGGAGAATTATCAGTGAGTTTAAAAAGTCAAGCTAAAATTTCAGTAGGGGGAAAATAATCACTTTTAAGATCTTACTGTAAGGGAAGAGTCGGTTAAGTGTGCATATGTATGTATAAAAGAAATAGGGTGAAATATGTTTCATTTGTGGAACAGTCAGGCAACAATAAGGAGTGTTCCATATCACGGATAATAGAGAGTTGTTGAATTGTTTGTTATTTTCAAGTGTTTTCACAGGACAATACACATTTTATGAATAATTGCTGCATCACAGACAAAATGATCTTTATCTTCTGTTGTAATTTGAAATGTGTAAAATGTCACTTTTAACAGTGATAATCCAGCAAGCAGTTCTGTCAAAATGAAGTCAGGCAGCTGCCAATTTGTTGTTTATTCAATAATATAAATGGTATGCTTGTGAAGAGTTATTTATAGAAAGGGACCAAAATAGCCTACCCATATTTTGGCAGCTAAAGCTATGCTGGGTCAAGGGCAAAATGATTACTTGTTCCTGGGACAAACCAATCTCAGTGAGACTATATGGAAATGGCAGAGGCATGTTTAAATGTTGAAACTCAAGATACTTTGAGGATTTGACTCTTCAGTAATATCAGTCACATGTATCAAGCTGGAACAAACTGTTTGCACCTGTCCCAGTTAAATATGCTTATTTAACCTAGTTGTGATTCTCTGCTAAGTATATTCATTCTCTTGCTTGGATGGCCTAGGTCCAAACTATGTTTAACTCCCAAGGTCATAGTTAACATATTTTCATTAAGCTTCACTCAGTAATATAAGGAACAAAAAAGCCTAACCTTTTTCCTTGCCGACTGCATAAATCTCCTCGGATGTGTCATTATCATGAAGCATAGAAGATATGAGATAGTTGCAGTAATATCAAAAATCAAGGTCAATTAGGGATCCATTAGGAGAAGTACTAAAATTGATTTGCAACCATATCACTTCAGCTTGGCAATTTTCAGTGTTACTACTCTGTCAAGGAGCTTCAAGAGAACACTTCAAAAGAGACATCTACTGATTGCCTTGAAACTTATCAAGAATTGATTCCTACTTATAATAAGACATGTCAAATTCTTCAAATTAATGCGTCAGGATGGAAAGAATTATAACAATAAGAAGTATCTTGGATAATAAAGAGCTGTTGAATAGTTTATTATTTCCAAGCGCTTTCACAGACCAATGCACCTTGGATGGATCATTGCTGCGTCACATGCTATTTACAGGCGAAAATCTTTATCTTCAGTGGTCATTTTAAATGTTTAAAAAGGCACTTTTAGCAGTGATAATCCAACTGTGCATTTCTGTCAAAATGAAGTTATTTTCTTTGGCTAATAACTTTGAAAAATGTTGTGGAAAATTGATAGTAATATCTCAAATGCAGTGTACTAAGTGTGTAAATATTTCACATAAATATTTGGTTAAATTACGCAATAGCAAAACAATGTGGGTTGGATTAATAATATATAAAGCAGTCATACCTGCTAAACGGGCTACACGGTGGCACAGTGGTTAGCACTGCTGCCTCATGTCGCCGAGGACGCAGGTTCGGTCCTGGCCCCAGGTCACTGTCCGTGTGGAGTTTCCACATTCTCCCCGTGTCTGCGTGGGTCTCACCCCCACAAAACAAAGATGTGCAGGATGGGTGGATGGCCCACTCTAAATTGCCCCTTAATTGGAAAAAAGAATTGGGTACTCTAAAATTTTAAAAAACTGCTAAAGGCACTTGATGCGATTGTTTTAAAACCAGTGAGTCACTCTGACCTCCTACTCTAGGGGCACAATTTAGCGGCCTCATCGAGCCTGACTTGGTGTTAGGATGAGGTTGTTGATTCTAGCTCGAGGCCTCTTGTGAGATTTGCAACGCTTGAAATGCCTCACGAAATTTAACGAAATCTTGACAGACGTCGCAATCTGCATCTCACCCTCACTGGGCAAGATCCAGATCTGCATATTTATATTAGTCATTTGACTCATTTAAATATGCATTCACAGGATTCTCCTATCACCCAGGACCTAATAGCCGCGCCTGTGAAACCTCGCTAGGGCACCGTTTAATACTAGTCTACACAAACCTGGGGGGGGGGGGGGGGGGGGTCTCCAAGGCCATTAGAGACCATCCAGGTGGTCAATGACAGGGCAGGATGGCACCATGGCACTCCCGATGACACCTGGGCACCTTGTCATTTCCAGCCTGGCACTCTGGCAGTGTCACCCTGGCATTGCCAGGGTGCCGAGGTTCCAGGTTGACACTGTCAGGGATCGGGCCTTATCAGGTAGAGGGTTAGATGGTGAGGGGGTGTTCCTGCGGGTCTAGCCAAGGTTGAGTGAGTGGCGGGGTTCAAAGTGCTGGTGAATAGCGGGGTGTTTCTCAACGCTGCAGATGGCAAGAAACACCCTGCAGAACGCGCCCAAAGCCAGACATAGATTTTTTTTCTGTTGAATCGCACCATAGGGTTGGCACTAATATTGTAAGTCTATGCTCTTATCCATTTGCTAAAACATTAGAAGTTGCATTCGAAAAATATTAAAAAGAAAGCATCAAAATCAATGGGCTAAGTTTTTACCGAGATACCCTGCAATCAGGGCCAAAAACAGGTGGCAACCCAATATTGTGAGCAGCAGAATGTAGTGTAGCATATTGATGGTGATGGCCAACAAAGAATTCACCACCAGGGCTGCCATCCAAATAAAAACAAGAGCTGATCTACAAAAGCTGCTGGCCAATGAGAGGACTGGTGGCTCACCAACCACAGTAGCTGCACTACAGTTACTGGTTGCTATTGCTAAGATTGCAGCTCCAGGAGGAAGGCACCTCAATGGCGAGGTACCATCAGAGAGCAGCTAAGTGTTGTGGGGAAGCCAGGGCCTGATATATGGGAGTTTGGTATGTATCAGCGGGGTGCCACTGTTGCGGTGATGGCCTTTGCCACTGGTTAATCCCGCTAAGGGTTGCAGAGTGCCCATGAGAATGGTGCCCACCCCCAAAACTGTTGGCATCATCCAGATTTTATCCAGTGGTCTATCCACGTGATACTGCCCCTCCTGAAGTGGTTCAATAGTCACCAAGCTCTTCTCCGCCCCCCTCATTGGGCAAGCTCATACTCCCACAGGATTGTGGGATTGTCATTAGTCCCCAGCCAATGGTAAGCAGGCAGGTTATAACATATGTAATGTATGTTTTATTAGAAATTCATAACCAGTCAACCTGTAGATGGTGATATGAAATGCGTTGTCAGAGTTAAAGTTGTGTGACACAAAAGAGCCGCTATTTTATAGTAAGGATATATTATCCCATGAGTGTGCACTCTGCCCATTTCTTTGGTTCAAAATGTTTTCTCATTTTTTCCTTAGATAGCCTTTCTTTCCCCAGTAACTGAAATGTCTATTGTCCAAAGTAAATGTTTATTACAATAAAAGTGTGCAAAATATTATCAAATTAATCAATTGGATTGTCTCGATGCATTCATGAAATTTTTTTATTTGAAAGTCGAGTCTTTCCCAAAAGCCTATCTTGATATGTTTCCGAAAGCTGTGATGGTGTGAGCTGAATTTGAATTGTACAGTCTGAGCATGTGCAATGTGCCTGATTACCAGGAAGTATCAGTACTATTGTTAGTTGTACTGACAGAATATTTTGTTTTTCTTCCTCAAACTTTTTTCCTAATAGCTTCTCAACAAAGATTCCACCACTAGGGCTGCCATCCAAATACAGATAGTAGCCTACCCACAAAAGCTGCTGGCCAATCAGAGGGCTGGCGACTCAGCATCCTCAGGGGCAGCATGAGAGTTACCAGAGCTGACTATTATCAAGACTGCAGCAGTTAATCTTTCAAAACATGAATACAAATTTCACAACTTTTACTGAAGTGAAACATTTTTACTGAGTCCATTTGTGAAAAAAATTAGAGACGTGGTAAAGAGGACGGAATAATGAAAGGTTTCTGAGTAGGCATTGATTGCAGTTTTTGCCTTGTTTTATAAACTATAGCTAAGTACTGAGGGAATGCTGCACTGTCAGGTGTGTTGTCTTCCAGATGAGAAATTAAACTGAAGGCCTGTCTGCCCTTGCAAGTCAACTTGAAAGATCCCATTCCCAAATATTCCCTTTTTGAAGAAGAGCAGGAAAGAGACTCCCTCATGACTGGGTAATGTTTATCCTTAAAGTAAAACCAAAAATAAGATTATCTGGTCGTTATAACATTGCGGGTTGAAGGAATCTGCTGCGTGCAAATTAGCTGCTGGGGTGAATTCTTCGCCGGCGGGATTCTCCATTCCGCTGGCAGCGCACCCCCACAGCAAGTTTCTCGGCAGCATTGAGAGCCTACAATGGGAAATCCGATTGGCCAGGAGCGGGAATGGAGAATCCCACTGCCAGCGACGCGCCACCACTGAGAAGAACAATGCTGGGGAGGTGAGAATTCACCTCGCTGTGTTTCCTACATTACAACAGTGGCTATACTTCAAATTGATTTTGTTGATTGTGAAGTGTTTTCAGGCGTCCTGAGATTGGGAAAGGTATATCATAAATGCAAGAATTTCTTTCTTTTTCCTATATCGCTGTAGAAGAGTTGCAATTTCAGAATTTTGATGTTCTAATTCTCTTGGACTGAAGCAATGAGCTTGGTGGTCATTGCCTGGATCATACATTTAATACTATTTTAAAGCCACACGTCTATAATAATTAATTGATTTAATGAAACAATGTAATTTATTTTGAACGAAAGAAAGGCAGTGCATTCTGGAAATATGAACTGAAAATAGAACTTTCAGGTCTGTCAGCATCCTGAAATTAGGAGGCAGGTTAACGTTCTTGGTTGTGCACTCCATTGACAGCACTGTTAACTTGGCCCTCTTCTCTTTCCAGTTGTTGAAATACTTATTACAACACTTAGTTTCAATGTTTTTTGAATGTGGACATGTTGTGAATGACTGGTTGTGGAGTTGGAATGTACTAAAGTGAGAATTGCAAAAACAGGTGCTGTACAGCATCATGACAGCGATGTTCTGAACCAATGCATCAGTAGACTCAAACAAGACAATCACACTTGAGAATGGGAAGTGAGCCTAATAGCAGTTGAAGAATCGTAATCATGGCCCCCCAGGGCAACACTGGTTGCAGAATAATTATGTTTTAAACAGTTTGCTCTTTAGGACTGCTGAGGACCAACATCTGGCTCTACAAATGTTCGGAATATCAACTTCCAAGGTGTGCTGAGCTAGCTCAAGCATGATGCTGAGGAGAATTGTCCAGTATTTGGAGGAATTCCCACTGCACAGTCCTTGTGGAAGCAGTCACATATTCACACTGACATCCACCATCGTGATGTCCGTCTACTGATTGTGCTACCACTATGCTAAATAGGATAGTTTCAGAACAGAGCTAGCAGCTCAAAACTGGTGTATCCATGAGACTCTGTGGACCATAAGCAGCAACACAATTGTGATCAACCACAATCTGTAACCTCATGGTCCAAAATATGCCTCATTCTAACATTCCCAACAAGTCTGGTGACCAAACCTGGTTCAGTGAGGAGTGCAGGAGAAGGGCCAAATATAACTAACGTTGAGATGCTAAGCTGATGAAGCTACAACACAGGGCTACATGTATGCTGAACAGCAGAAGTAATATGTTATAGGCAGGGCTAAGTGATCTCACAATCAACAAATGTCTGTAGTCTTGCACATGAGTGTGGTGGACTATTAAATTAACTGGAGAAGGAGACTCCAAAAATATTCCCATGCTCAAAGATGGGGGAGTAATTTACGTCAGTGCAAAAGACAAGATTGAAGCATTTGCAACCACCTTCAACCAGAAGTGCCAAATGGATGTTTCATCTCGGCCTCCTCATCCTGATGTCCTCAGCATTTCATATTCCAGTTTGCAGCCAACTGCCCATATGCATAAGACCTGGACAACATCCATGTCACATGTTGACCATCTCCAACTGGAAAAAATTTAACCATCTCCCCATTGGAATTCAAAGGCATTATCATTACTGAATTCCTCCAAAAACAGTGGGTGGGTTCTCTCACCCTGGGGCCAGGCAGGAGAATTGCCGGGACCGGCGCGAATCACGCCACGCCAGTCCGCCAATTCTCCGCAGAGCAGAGAATCGGTGCCATTGGCGCCGGCGCAGTCAGCGTGGTGCCGCTCAGGGGCCGCTCTACGTGGCCCCCCCCCCCCAGCGATTTTCCGCCCGGGATGGGCCGAGCGGCCACGCTAAAAAAGCCAGGTCCTGTCGGCGCCGTCCACACCTGCTCTTACCCGGCAGGACCTCAGCATGGATGCATCTGGGGGGCGGCCTGGTGGGGGGGGGGAGAGGGTCCGGCACCAGGGGGGCCTCCGTTGTGGTCTGGCCCGCGTTCGGGGCCCACCAATCAGCGGGCCGGCCTCTCGGGCTGGGGGCCTCTTTTGTTCCACACCGGCCCCGACGCAACATGGCGTAGGGCTACAGGGGCCGGCGCAGAACAAAAGAGACCCCCAGCCGGTGCCACTGCGCATGCGCAGACCTGCGGTGCCCGTTTGACACCGGGGATCGGCAGCAGGAGCGGTGTGGGTCGCTCCAGTGCCGTGCTGGCCCCTGTAGGGGTCAGAATTGCTGCTCCTGAGGCCATGTTGATGCCGTTGAGAAACGCGACGCCGTTTACGACGGCGTCAACACTTAGCCTCAGGATCAGAGAATCCCGCCCAATATCCTGGAGGTTCCCATTTACCAGAAATTAACTGAGCATGTCACATAAATATTATAGCTATAAGAGCAGGTTAGACGCTGGGATGTCTTCAGTGAGCAACTCGCCCCCTGACTCTGTGAAGTGCGTCCTCTATTTACAAGGTACAAGTCAGAAGGTTGATGTAATATGTTATATTTCCCCAGATAATTTCATAGAATTTACAGTGCAGAAGGAGGCCATTTGGCCCATCGAGTCTGCACCGGCTCTTGGAAAGAGCACCCTACCCAAGGTCAACACCTCCACCCTATCCCCATAACCCAGTAACCTCACCCAACACTAAGGGCAATTTTGGACACTAAGGGCAATTTATCATGGCCAATCCACCTAACCTGCACATCTTTGGACTGTGGGAGGAAACCGGAGCACCCGGAGGAAACCCACGCACACACGGGGAGGATGTGCAGACTCCGCACAGACAGTGACCCAAGCCGGAATCGAACCTGGGACCCTGGAGCTGTGAAGCAATTGTGCTATCCACAATGCTACCGTGCTGCCATAATTGTGGCTCTAACAACACTCAAATAAGATTTAACACCAATTCCTTCGAGAGTGCTTTCCAAACCTACTACCTCTACTACCTTGATAGACAAGAGGACCAGGTGAATGGGAACACTGTCACCGCTCCAAGTCACACACCATCTCGACTTGGAAATATATCACAGTTCCCTCATAGTAGCTGTGCCAATGGCATGGAACTCCCATCCGAACAGCTCTGTTGTGTACCTGCACCATATGGACTTCAGTGATTCAAGAAGGTGACTCCCATCATCTTTTCATGGGCTATTAGGGATGGATAATAAATGCGTGCCTTTCCAGTGATGCGTACTTCCTTTGAACAAAACAAAACGTAAGTTGAGATCAAATGGAACAACTTCAAATACCTACTGAAGATCTTCCAAGTTAAATACCTGGAACCCGAGGAACACCAAGTGTAGATTAAACAAGTATGACCCTAAATTGACCACCCAACATTAAAAAAATTAATTTTGTAAAAATTAACTCCATAAAGGAAAAGGGCATCAAATCCACGCGAAAAAAGACTTGTTCTCACTTTCAGAAAAATATTAAAAAGACAATGGCAGGAAAAAGAGGAATTACAACAACAATAATTTTTGCCCATGTTACATCATCAAGGTAACTATTAGGTTAAAAATATTTTTAATACAAATTGAAAAATTCTTTCAGGATAAAGCAGAGGGACAACAGGCAATAATATATATTTTTAATTAATTCATGGGATGGGGGCATCTCTGGCTGGGCCAGCATTTATTACCCATCCCTAACTGGCCTTGAACTGAATGGTTTGCGAAGGAATGCTTTCAGAAGACGTTTAAGAGTCAACCACACTGCTGTGGATCTGGGGCGGGATTCTCCGCAATCGGGGCGATGTCCGCCGACCGGCGCCAAAAACGACACGAATCAATCCGGCATCGCGCCGCCCCAAAGGTGCGGAATCCTCCGCATCTTGAGCAGCCGAGCCCTAACCTTGAGGGGCTAGGCCCGCGCCGGACTGATTTCTGCCCCGCCAGTTGGCGGGAAAGGCCTTTGGTGCCCTTCCAGCTGGCGCGGAAATTACTTTGCCGGGCGGCGCATGCGCGGGAGCGTCAGCGGCCGATCACGGCATCCCCGCGCATGCGCAGTGGAGGGGGTCTCTTCCGCCTCCGCCATGGTGGAGACCGTGGCGAAGGCGAATGGAAATGAGTGCCCCCACGGCACAAACCCGCCCGCGGATCGGTGGGCCCCGATCACGGGCCAGGCCACCGTGGGGGCACCCCCCGGGGCCAGATCGCCCCGCGCCCCCCCCCCCCCAGGACCCCGGAGCCCACCCGCGCCGCCTTGTCCCGCCGGTAATATCCGGTGGTGGAGAATTCGGCAACCGGCGGGGGCGGGATTCATGCCAGCCCCCAGCGATTCTCCGACCCGGCGGGGGGTCGGAGAATCCCGCCCCTGGAGTGCCATGTAGGCCAGATCGGGGTCGTCATTCTCCGACCCCCCGCCGGGTCGGAGAATGGCCGTTGGCCGCCGTGAATCCCCCCCCCGCCGAAGTCTCCGGTACCGGAGATTGGGCGGGGGCGGGAATCGGGCCGCGCCGGTTGGCCGCTCAATTCCCTGGCCCGGATGGGCCGAAGTCCCGCCGAGAAATTGCCTGTCCCGTCGGCATAAATCAAAGCTGGTATTTACCGGCGGGACCAGGCGGCGTGGGCGGGCTCCGGGGTCCTGGGGGGGGCGCGGGGCGATCTGACCCTGGGGGGGTGCCCCCAAGGTGGCCTTGCCCGCGATCGGGGCCCACCGACCGGCACGATTTCCGCCGACTGGCGCGACGCGATTCCCGCCCTCGCTGAATCTCTGGTGTCAGAGAATTCGGGACACGGCGGGGGCGGGATTCACGCCAGCCCCGGCGATTCTCCGACCCGATGGGGGGGTCGGAGAATCCCGCCCCCTATTTTTACATTATAAAGATACTATAGGATCTGTCCTTTCTCTTACTGTGGAGCGTTATTTTCTGTAAAAAGAAAGTCACAAGGGTCTCATTACTAAGATTTTAACAATTCCTGTTCCACCATTTTTCCTTTTCTACAGTCATGTCAACATTTATTAAACTAAATGTGATTGCTCATACTAAGATGTTTAAAGCATACAGGGGATTATATTGGTGAAAACAGGTGCTGAGTGGTGCTGTGTCAACAAGATACATCTGTTTGAATGTTTGATTTTAATAGGTTTGAGCCTATGGTTGATTACTATGATTTAAACATGCCTGGTGTTACTAAAACTGATTCATACAAGTTTTTCTCTCAGATGCTGATTAGACTCTATTAGAACAAAGACAAAGAACAAAGACAAAGAACAAAGAAATATACAGCACAGGAACAGGCCCTTCGGCCCTCCAAGCCCGTGCCGACCATGCTGCCCGACTAAACTACAATCTTCTACACTTCCTGGGTCCATATCCCTCTATTCCCATCCTATTCATGTATTTGTCAAGATGCCCCTTAAATGTCACTATCGTCCCTGCTTCCACCACCTCCTCCGGTAGCGAGTTCCAGGCACCCACTACCCTCTGCGTAAAAAACTTGCCTCGCACATCTACTCTAAACCTTGCCCCTCTCACCTTAAACCTATGCCCCCTAGTAATTGACCCCTCTACCCCGGGGAAAAGCCTCTGACTACCCACTCTGTCTATGCCCCTCATAATTTTGTAGAGCTCTATCAGGTCGCCCCTCAACCTCCTTCGTTCCAGTGAGAACAAACCAAATTTATTCAACCGCTCCTCATAGCTAATGCCCTCCATACCAGGCAACATTCTGGTAAATCTCTTCTGCACCCTCTCTAAAGCCTCCACATCCTTTTGGTAGTGTGGCGACCAGAATTGAACACTATACTCCAAGTGTAGCCTAACTAAGGTTCTATACAGCTGCAACATGACTTGCCAATTCTTATACTCAATGCCCCGGCCAATGAAGGCAAGCATGCCGTATGCCTTCTTGACTACCTTCTCCACCTGTGTTGCCCCTTTCAGTGACCTGTGGACCTGTACTCCTAGAAAAGTGCCCTTAGTGTTGGGTGGAGTTACTGGGTTATGGGGATAGGGTGGAGGTGTTGACCTTGGGTAGAGTGCTCTTTCCAAGAGCCAGTGCAGACTCGATGGGCTGAATGGCCTCCTTCTGCACTGTAAATTCTATGATAAATTCTATGATCTCTTTGACTTTCAATACTCTTGAGGGTTCTACCATTCACTGTATATTCCCTACCTGCATTAGACCTTCCAAAATGCATTACCTCACATTTGTCCGGATTAAACTCCATCTGCAATCTCTCCGCTCAAGTCTCCAAACAATCTAAATCCTGCTGTATCCTCTGACAGTCCTCATCGCTATCCGCAATTCCACCAACCTTTGTGTCGTCTGCAAACTTACTAATCAGACCAGTTACATTTTCCTCCAAATCATTTATATATACTACAAACAGCAAAGGCCCCAGCACTGATCCCTGTGGAACACCACTGGTCACAGCCCTCCAATTAGAAAAGCATCCTTCCATTGCTACTCTCTGCCTTCTATGACCTAGCCAGTTCTGTATCCACCTTGCTAGCTCACCCCTGATCCCGTGTGACTTCACCTTTTGTACTAGTCTACCTTGAGGGACCTTGTCAAAGGCCTTACTGAAGTCCATAAAGACAACATCCACTGCCCTACCTGCATCAATCATCTTAGTGACCTCCTCGAAAAACTTTATCAAGTTAGTGATGCACGACCTCCCCTTCACAAAACTATGCTGCCTCTCACTAAAACGTCCATTTGCTTCCAAATGGGAGTAGATCCTGTCTCGAAGAATTCTCTCCAGTAATTTCCCTACCACTGAAGTAAGGCTCACCGGCCTGTAGTTCCCTGGATTATCCTTGCTACCCTTCTTAAACAGAGGAACAACATTGGCTATTCTCCAGTCCTCCGGGATATCACCTGAAGACAGTGAGGATCCAAAGGTTTCTGTCAAGGCCTCAGCAATTTCCTCTCCAGCCTCCTTCAGTATTCTGGGGTAGATCCCATCAGGCCCTGGGGACTTATCTACCTTAATATTTTTTATGACACCCAACACCTCGTCTTTTTGGATCTCAATGTGACCCAGGCTATCTACACACCCTTCTCCAGACTCAACATCTACCAATTTCTTCTCTTTGGTGAATACTGATGCAAAGTATTCATTTAGTACCTCGCCCATTTCCTCTGGCTCCACACATAGATTCCCTTGCCTATCCTTCAATGGGCCAACCCTTTCCCTGGCTACCCTCTTGCTTTTTATGTACGTGTAAAAAGCCTTGGGATTTTCCTTAACCCTATTTGCCAATGACTTTTCGTGACCCCTTCTAGCCCTCCTGACTCCTTGCTTAAGTTCCTTCCTACTTTCCTTATATTCCACACAGGCTTCGTCTGTTCCCAGCCTTTTAGCCCTGACAAATGCCTCCTTTTTCTTTTTGACGAGGCCTACAATATCTCTCGTTATCCAAGGTTCCCGAAAATTGCCGTATTTATCCTTCTTCCTCACAGGAACATGCCGGTCCTGAATTCCTTTCAACTGACACTTGAAAGCCTCCCACATGTCAGATGTTGATTTGCCCTCAAACATCCACCCCCAATCTATGTTCTTCAGTTCCCGCCTAATATTGTTATAATTAGCCTTCCCCCAATTTAGCACATTCATCCTAGGACCACTCTTATCCTTGTCCACCAGTACTTTAAAACTTACTGAATTGTGGTCACTGTTACCAAAATGCTCCCCTACTGAAACATCTACCACCTGGCCGGGCTCATTCCCCAATACCAGGTCCAGAACAGCCCCTTCCCTAGTTGGACTGTCTACATATTGTTTTAAGAAGCCCTCCTGGATGCTCCTTACAAACTCCGCCCCGTCTAAGCCCCTGGCACTACGTGAGTCCCAGTCAATATTGGGGAAGTTGGAGTCTCCCATCAACACAACCCTGTTGTTTTTACTCTTTTCCAAAATCTGTCTACCTATCTGCTCCTCTATCTCCCGCTGGCTGTTGGGAGGCCTGTAGTAAACCCCCAACATTGTGACTGCACCCTTTTTATTCCTGATCTCTACCCATATAGCCTCACTGCCCTCTGAGATGTCCTCCCGCAGTACAGCTGTGATATTCTCCCGAACCAGTAGCGCAACTCCGCCTCCCCTTTTACATCCCCCTCTATCCCACCTGAAACATCTAAATCCTGGAATGTTTAGCTGCCAATCCTGCCCTTCCCTCAACTAGGTCTCTGTAATGGCAACAACATCATAGTTCCAAGTACTAATCCAAGCTCTACGTTCATCTGCCTTACCCGTAATACCTCTTGCATTAAAACATATGCACTTCAGGCCACCAGACCCGCTGTGTTCAGCAACTTCTCCCTGTCTTCTCTGCCTCAGAGCCCCACTGTCCCTATTCCCTAGTTCTCCCTCAATGCTTTCACCTTCTGACCTATTGCTCCCGTGCCCACCCCCCTGCCATACTAGTATAAACCCTCCCGTGTGACACTAGCAAACCTCGCGGCCAGGATATTTATGCCTCTCCGGTTTAGATGCAACCCGTCCTTCTTGTATAGGTCACTCCTGCCCCGGAAGAGCTCCCAGTGGTCCAGATAACAGAAACCCTCCCTCCTACACCAGCTGTTTAGCCACGTGTTTAGCTGCTCTATCTTCCTATTTCTAGCCTCACTGGCACGTGGCACAGGGCGTAATCCCGAGATTACAACCTTAGAGGTCCTGTCTTTTAACTTTCTGCCTAGTTCCCTGAACTCCTGCTGCAGGACCTCATGCCCCTTCCTGCCTATGTCGTTAGTACTAATATGTACAACGACCTCTGCCTGTTTGCCCTCCCCCTTCAGGATGCCCTCTACCCGTTCGGAGACATCCTGGACCCTGGCACCAGGGAGGCAACATACCATCCTGGAGTCTCTTTCACGTCCACAGAAGCGCCTATCTGTGCCCCTGACTATAGAGTCCCCTATTACTATTGCTCTTCTGCGCTTTGACCCTCCCTTCTGAACATCAGAGCCAGTCGTGGTGCCACTGCTCTGGCTGCTGCTGTTTTCCCCTAATAGGCTATCCCCCCGACAGTATCCAAAGGGGTATACCTGTTCGAGAGGGGGACAACCACAGTGGATTCCTGCACTAACTGCCTGCCTTTTCTGGTGGTCACCCATTTCTCTGCCTGCACCTTGGGTGTGACCACATTTATATAACTGCGATCTATGACGCTTTCCGCCACCTGCATGCTCCTAAGTGCATCCAATTGCTGCTCCAACCGAACCATGCGGTCTGTGAGGAGCTCCAGTTGGGTGCACTTTCTGCAGATGAAGCCATCCGGGACGCTGGAAGCCTCCCGGACCTGCCACATCTTACAGTCAGAGCGCTGCACCCCTCTAATTGACATTGCGTCAATTAATTAAAATTAAAAGTTTAATTTTTTTTTAAAAATTTAAATTTACTGTTAACTATCTGTTTCCTAGCACTAGATTTCTAATATAAATGTGAAAGCTAAATATAGTACTCTCCGATCTCTGGCTTAGATACACCTCTAAATTATAGTTAAGTAATTATGTTTAATTAGTTACCAATGCTTAATTTTTTTAACTTAGTGTAGATTCCCAACCAGCCACTGAGGTCACAGCTTTTCTGTTTCCCCCGACACACACAATTTGAAAAAGGTATAAAAGTAAAAATGAGTAAAAATCACTTACTTACCATCTTACCTTCTGAGTGTCTTAGATGTTCTCAGGTTCTCTCCCTGACAGAGACTGCTCCTCCTCTTCCGAATGGCTCCCAAAACTAGGCCGCGATCTTTTAAAATCTCCGCTCTGACTCGCAGCTCCCGCGCTTTTTAAATCTCCCGTGCTTTTTAAATCTCCCGCGCTTTTTAAACATCCCGGCTCTCTCTCCTCCCGCGCTTTTTAAATCTCCCGTCTTTCTCTCCTCTCGCGCTGTTTTCAATGTCCCGGCTCTCTCTCTTCTCGCGCTGTTTTCAATGTCCCCATTTTTTGTGGAGCAGTATATGTGAGCTTCATACACCCACTTCCTTTGAAGGTGTGCACTGCCAGACACACAACAGAACATTTCAAGATGGTTTAAAAACCAAGGGAGTGGGTGCTTAGATTCTCAGATGCGGAACTGGGGGTCCTGGTGGAGGAGATGCAAAGGATGATACCAATACCCCTGCCTAGCCTCATCTCCTCCATCCATTTACCCTCTCCCTGCAGTGATATCGGCCTCCAGGGTCCATGATCCTGGCTACTCAAGCATCTGAGTGACAAAAGATGTGGCGAGCCTTCTTGAATAGATGTGGCACAGGGTTTTTGCTAGCTCCACAGCCAACAGCTGAGACCCCTGTCGCCTCCACAAGATTCCACCCAACGTTTATGGGCGAGAGATTTAACAGGTGTAAAACAATATCCATTTTTAGGGATTAACATGCCATTCCAAAAGAATACACGGAAGATACCAGACCAAATATTGGGCTGGCTCACTTTTAATGCATCCCTTGTGGTCACGAAGAACAAGTCTTTGGAGTGTTACATATGTAAATGAGATTCCCAATGCTAGAATCATGGGTTTGAGCCGGGGGGGATGGATAGTGTATACAGGAGGTGGAGGGAAGTGGGGCTGGTCAAGGTGCGGGATCTGTATTTGGAGGAAGGATTCGCCAGTCTGGAGGAGTTAAGGGAGAGGGTAGAACTGCCAAGAGGGAGTGAGTTCAGGTATCTGCAGGATAGGGACTTTGCGTGAAAGACCTGGAGGGGGTTCCCTAGATTGCCGGGATATACCCTGCTGGAGCGACTGCTGCTTCCGGATGTGGAAAGGGAGGGAAGAATTGTGGAAATACACAAGTGGCTGGGGGAGCAGGGAGGTGAGTGGGTGGTGGAGATCAAGGAGAAATGGGAAGCGAAGTTGGGAGGGGAGATCAATTGGGGAGTATGGAGTGAGGCACTGCGTAGGGTAAACGGGACCTCCTCTTGTGCAAGGATGAGCCTGATACAGTTTAGGGTGGTGCACAGGGTGCATGTGACTCAGGCGAGAATGAGTGGGTTCTTTCAGGGGCTAGCAGATGAGTGTGAGAGGTGTGGGCGGGGGGCCAGCGAATCATGCGCACATATTTTGGGGTTGTGAAAAGTTGGGAAGATTCTGGGTGGGAGTGTTCGCGGTCTGAGCCAGGATAGTGGAGGAGGAGGTGGACCCAGATCCTTTGGTGGTGATATTTGGGGTTTCAGAGAAGCTGGAGCTCCTCGAGAGGAGGAAGGCTGATGTCGTGGCCTTCAGTTCTCTGAGTGCACGGCTGCAAATTTTTCGGGAGTGGAGGTCGGCATCGCCACCGGGGGTAGCGGCTTGGTTGGGTGACCTGTACGACTCTGCAATTAGAGAAGATAAAGTATGAGTTAAGGGGTTCTTCAGGGGGGTTTGAGGAAAGGTTGGGGCTGTTTGTGACCGTGTTCATCGGGGGGGGCGGGGTGGGGTGAAAAAGGGGGAAAATCTGTACAGACTGGATAGTTGATTGTTGAGAAGTATGTTTCCCGGGGTGTTTATTCGCTGTAACCTGTTTTGATACAAGTTTGTAATAAAATACATTTTAAAAATAAAGAGACTCCCAATGCTTGTTCCAGGCACTTTCTACTAAACTGGGCACCAAAAGGAGGAGCAGACGCTGAACCTGCTCCCCTCAGAATCTTCAACAGCTGTTGTAACCTGAATAGCAGCTGCCACCAGATGTTTAGTAATGTGAAATAAATATATTTTTTGATATTGCTTTGAAGATGGAAGGGTTCCTACCACACAATAGTATGGCAGGCAACCACCTTTCTACCTTTTGCCACCTTCTCCTCCCATTACCAGTTATTACTTCAGCCAACACACCTCCCTTCCCCCTCCCTCCTGCAGCAGCATTCCCAAGCCCCGGGGCATATCTTTGGGAACTGTTGCTGAGGCACGTGGGTTACTATTTATCTTTTTGGAATGAGTAAGTTGCTGGCAGAAACTCAATAGGAAGCTTGTCTAATTAATATGAATGAGACCCAAGATCAATTTGGTGGTCAGGCTTTCTATGCACATCACTAATTTCAGACCTGATATTGGACCTAAGATAATTTTCATTCCTTCGTGTTTTGGCCCTGTTCCACAAAGTGTGTTGGTGAATGCAAAACACAGAACAGTAAGGACAAATTTATAAATGACCAATATAACATAAATAATCTGTGAGATCATGTCCATTTTTATAGGGTAAATAAGTCCAAAGAACTGTGTTATGTTGCCCATGAATTATGCTAACATGAACCTTCTATGATGACATAGTACCCATATCTAACTGCAGTGTGAACACAGCAGAGAAATAGATGTGTCTGAAGAACAGACCATATTTCAAACTTCAGTCCATTCGACACTTTCTATGGCACGGGTTCTTTAATTAACTGAATATTGAATTCCTTTATGAATTTACAAAAGGTAATATGCGTATTACCAAATCAAAGAACATGGGCTGGATTCTCTTCTGTTGGGATTCTCTGTTGAGCTGGCAGCCTGGGGATTTCCTGACAGTGGGGGGCTGCCCACAATGGGAAACCCCATTGGTCGGCTGGCGAGATGGAAAATCCCGGGGGAGTGCCGCACCTGAAATCTGGTACGGCGGGACGGAGAATCCATATATTTCATTGAATCATAGTGTCACAGTGTTGAAGGCGGCCATTCGCTCCATTGTGTCAATACTGTGTTTTTGGTAGAGCTAAATGTCATATTGCTTTACAAACTGTCATTATCTAATTAAAATTTGTCTCCGACATATAATGATTGTTCGATAACATTTTGCAGTACTGATGCTTTTAGGATGTTCCATTGGGAGTTCAAAATTTCCAACACTATCAAAGTGAATGAGTGGCATCAAAAACGTATACTGCAGTGTTATGTGGCTTGATTGAAACATGATTGAATACCTTTAGTGCCAGATAACAACTATTTGACAAAATTAGGGGATGAGCCAACCCTTGCATAAGCATCAGTCCATTTTTAATGTTCTTCCCTTCCTGATTTAGTTTATTTTTGCTGTAGAGACAGCATCTATTTTCACCTAACATATCAGAAATGTAATCATGTATTGCCGCAATGCTGCAGTGGTTTTAAATCATTAAAATCCCACCCCCCTCCACCCAATATAAACATGCTCATCTGTAACTACTCAGCACCTCATACATTCTCCTATAATTGGAAAAGTAATGTTAGTTCTTCCCTCGTGTCACCCAATGTCGCCATGTCAGATGACCATCTCCACAGGATAATCTGGAAGGAACATTCAATTTTCCTCTCAATGGAATGCCTCACATTTCAGTTAGTGAAGAACTGCCAGAATCAATGGCATTTACAGATTGGTGGGTTAGATTGTCAATCCCTGTGGGACAAACTGACAACACAAGCTAAGTGTCTCAACCTGCAGTTTCGTAAAGAAGATAAATGACTAAGATTATTCTATGAGTTTTCTGATTTTTAAATAATTCTGTAAAGTATGGACTTTACTTCATAACATTTCAAATTATATATGTTTTGAAGAAAGTTTGTTTTAGCTTTTTAAGTTGTGTCTCTTTAGCTGTAAGATTCATGGGCGTCATTCTCCGACCCCCTCGCCGGGTCGGAGAATGGCCGTAGGCCGCCGTGAATCCCGCCCCCGCCGAAGTCTCCGGTACCGGAGATTGGGCGGGGGCGGGAATCGGGCCGCGCCGGTTGGCGGGACCCCCCGCTGGATTCTCCGGCCCGGATGGGTCGAAGTCCTGCCCAGAAATTGCCTGTCCCGCCGGCGTAAATCAAACCTGGTATTTACCGGTGGGACCAGGCGGCATGGGCGGGCTCCGGGGTCCTGGGGGGGGCGCGGGGCGATCTGACCCCGGGGGGTGCCCCCACGGTGGCCTGGCCCGCGATCGGGGCCCACCGATCCGCGGGCGGGCCTGTGCCGTGGGGGCACTCGTTCCCTTCCGCCTCCGCTACGGCCTCCACCATGGCGGAGGCGGAAGAGACTCTCCCCACTGCGCATGCGCGGGAAACTGACATCGGCCGCTGACGCTCCCGCGCATGCGCCGCATTTCCGCGCCAGCTGGCGGGGCAACAAACGCCATTTCCGCCAGCTGGCGGGGCGGAAATCCCTCCGGCGTCGACCTAGCCCCTCAATGTTGGGGCTAGGCCGCCAAAGATGCGGAGCATTCCGCACCTTTGGGCCGGCGCGATGCCCGTCTGATTGGCGCCGTGTTTGGCGCCAGTCGGCGGACATCGCGCCGTTGGGGAAGAATTTCGCCCCATTTGTCAAGCAAATATTACCTCAGATTCCACAAACTTAGAAATTATTTGCCCGTGAATGTTTTATATCCAACATGTATTGATTTAATCTAATGTAGCCGAAGGCGAACAGCCTTTAGAGACATGGGCCTGAAATGTTTTGTGCAAAGGGCCCATGCATTCAATAGGCCTGGAAGTGGGTGCAAAACGCGTTCCCAGCCACTGTCAACTCTGAAGCACAATTTCACACTGGCCAGTCAATTAACCGCTATCCAGCATGAAACACACTATGAAATGCTGAGCATTGCCGGTGAGGGGAGGGTGGGCGCTGAGTAAAGGTATGGGCCGGGATTCTCCGATCCCGCGCCGGATCGGAGAATCGCCGGGGGGGGTGCACGAGAATCGCGCCACGCCGCTCCGACACTGGGCCGCCGATTCTCCGGCACCCGCAGGGTCACCGTCGCGCCGGTCAGGGGCCATTGAAAGCAACCCCGCCCGGCGATTCTCCTCGACGATCCGAGTGCCCGCCGAATTCGGCCGAGTCCCGTTTGGTTACGTTTGGTCCTACCCGGCGGGACCTCGGGGTTCTGGCTGCGGGGGCCGTCCTGGTGGGAGGGCGGGGGGATCCGACTCTGGGGAGGGCCTCCATGGTGACCAGGCCCGTGATCCTCCGCGCCGGGTCCCTGTATGGCTCTGCCATATTTCCCAGGGGCCAGCATGGAGACGGCAACCCACGAGCCGGCCGTGGTGCGCATGCACGAACCCGCGCCGGCTTTCGAGTGCTGGAGCTGTACTAGCCCCCTAGGAAGGGCTGAATGTCTGAGCCTGGAGGCCCTTTGACGCCAGAGTCACTTGAGCAGCTTTGACGCCGGCGTCAGAACTTAGCCCCGGGATCGGAGAATCCCGGCCATGGTGTATCCAATGTGCTCCCTCAGGGGGACAGCCACTGCGGAACTGTCTTTGCGAGCTGCTGATCTGTGAAAAAAAAAATTGATGTTAAAACTATGCCACGAGTGCCTTGGCAGCACGATCATACACAGACCTCAGTCCCCAGACACATTTGTGAATTTTATTTGAGCCCTGATCTTTCATCCCGACCTGGATCGAGGTTGCATCTTAAACTTAAAGGCCGCCTGGCCAATTGGCCCACCCGCCAACCATAAATACAGACTGGCCACGTAATATCTTGGTCAATTGGTGTTTAATTAATATAAATTGTCTGTTTGATTGTCAGCAGGCGCTCTTCCAATGCCTTCTGGTGTGATTTACATGCTCCCGGGCCGTGTGAGCATTCAAATTTCATACCTAAAATTCTGGCCATGTATGTTTTGTTTTATTTGATATAATTCAAAATGACTTGAAGAAATAATTTCAAGAAGAATAACAAAATTAATTTTGACCAGCCCCAGTATAATCATTAGGTATCAAATGGACAGAGTGTCCTTCAGTAATTCATTCACCTTCAAGATGTGACTGTCATATCTCAATTCTGATGTGGCACTGATTCTAATCAGTGGTTTCTATTATAGGCTTTTAAGCTAAAAGAAAGTGCTGATGAAGACTATAAAAATAAATGAGCCTTATCACTTCTCAGCATCTTTGTGCTTTCCCAGATTTTCTGTGTGAGCCTGAAGGGCGCACAATGACTCAGAGATGTGTTTGTGTAAGATAACGAAAGAAATGCATCCAAAAAAGCAACTGCCAGCCATGCGTTAATTAGCTGGAGCATTGACTGCTCTTGATGTGATGTTATTAATTAGTATAATAGGTGTGAAGCAAAGCTCCTGTTCCTTCTTAACCTTACAACCATAATTTTGATTATTGACAGTAGGTCAAAGTCTGTTGTCTCTTTGATATTCTGCTGCCTGTGCTATGTATGTGTGTTATCTTGCAAGATATTGAGTATTGAAATTTAGTGTTAGCTTCTTTAGATTTTAAATGCAAATGGAAAATGGGCAGTTTGGAGAATAATGAAAGGAATTTCAGGATACACAATAGGCCATGGTCAAAGAAATCGAGAGTGCTGGAGTGCTGGGGCAATAACGAGGGACAGGACCATGAAGATCATTTTTAATACATATTTGTGGTATGTGAGCATTGCTGGTAAGGCCAGTATTTGTTGTACATCCCTCGCTGCCTTAAGAAGGTGGTAGTGAGCCAACCTCTTGAATTGCTACAGCTCATATGAAGTAGGTGTACCCACAGTGTTGTCAGGGAGGGAAGCCCTGGATTTGACAGCATTACATTGAAGAAATGGTGAAGTTCCAAGTTAGGATGGTGTGTGATTTGCAAGTGGTGGTGTTCCCCATATCTGCTGCACTTCTCCTTCTAGGTCATCGAGGCTGCGATTTTAGGAGACACTATTGGTGAGTTGCTGCAGTGTATCTTGTGGATGATGCACACTGCTGCCACTGTGCATTGGTAATGGAGGGAGTAAATGTTTAAGGTGGTGGGTGGGGTGCTGATCACGCCAGATGGTATGGATGTTGTTGAAGCTGCACTCATCCAGGCAAGTGGTGATATTCCATCACCCTCCTGACCTGTGTTTTGTTGTTGGTGGCAGGCATTGGAGAGATATTACCACAGAATGTCTAGCCTTTGATCTGCTCTTAAGCCACAGTATTAATATGATTGGTGTTGTAACCCCCACGATGGTCATGGGGTGTGGAATGTCAGGTTCCCCTTGACCTTAGATGAATACGAGCTTCCCCGTTAAGGAGGTGGGGCTCTCCCTTAACAAGGAAAGACAACCGGGGCATTGAAGCCCCGACCCGGATGTAGGACGGGGTGGGAGACTCTTCGGGGAGTGGAATTGTATAGTGTAGTTACTTGTGTAATTAAAACCTTTATTACTTTCATCATCGCTTCCTTGTGGTCACTCTGTCTGGATCAAACACTGGCGATGAGGATAAAGTGGAGCTGCCAACAATGCCATCTTCTCAGAACTTGACCCATTTTTCATAGGCCCTCAGGAGGCCGCCTTACCGACGGCAGACATGCCACATACAGGGAAGTTGGAGGCTTTTGATGCAGGTTTGGAAGACTGGTCACAATATTTGGAGAGAATGCAATATTTTTTTCGCACCACTGTCATCTTTGGGGACAAGCCCCAGCCGGTCATCCTCCTCATGGCTTGCGGGGCTGCCATGTACAGCATGAATAAGAGCCTGACATATCCCGGTGCACCAGACAAACAAGGTAATTCGTAGATGTGGTCACATTGGTGGGTGAACATTTCAACTCCAGGCTGTCCATTATCGTTTGCTGTTTCCGTATCCATACCCACCGCCCAGGTCCAGTGGGAGTCCATGATGTAATTAATGGCCCAGCTGCAGAGGTTCACAGTATTTGCAAATTCAGAATATCACTGTGCAAAACGCTGCGAGATAGGCTACTTTACAGTATGCGCAATGCGGCAACTCACAGAAAACTATTAGCCGAACCACAGATGGACCTGAAGAGGGCAATTGAAATAGCTGTATCCCGCGAGAGGGCAGAAAAAGGTGTGCAAGAGATATAAGGCTTGGAGGTCCTCAGTCTAGGGCATTCAATTGCCCGTAGAGAAATGCCTTCTCCGTCAGATGATTTGAATCCCCGACCTGGGTGGCGCAACTGCTGGGAGCTGAACCGACATTGGAGGTGACAGGATGTGAAATGAACATTTTCCCCCTACCCAGAAGACCCGGACCACCAAGACAGGAACACATATGACCAGCGGGACAATGCTGAGAGGCACCCGAGAGATGGCCTGCCCTCCCTCCGCCCTCAGGGTATGGCTGCCCTCCCTCGGCCCAGACAGTTTTTTGTGGACGAGATTGCTGATGACTGCCAAGAGTTGAATTGCATCGCTGCATGAGGGTGGCACCAATACAAGTCAAGCACTGCATAAATGGCCATCCCATCTTGATGGATTTGGATATGGGAGTTACCATTTCCATCATCAGATGCCACATTCTTGATCAAATCCAGACGGGAATCCAGGCCTTCTCTTTGCAAGACATGGATGCTTGATTAGCCACCTGCACCGGAGAGCTGTTGGGGATTGCCAGAACCTTGGGGTTCCCATCAGGTACGGACAGCCTGTTTGCCATTAAATATGGTGTGAAGTGGTGCCACTAGTTTACTGGGCCATGATTGGCTGAATCGTCTCCATCACGACTGGCAGAGGGTTTGCTAAATTTGCCCGAATGGCAGGACGCCGTACTGGCAAAATTCCCCGAGGTGTTCCAGAAGGGGAGAGATCACATATGTTCCACGCTCAGGAGATTACGTACCTCGGTTACCGTTTGGATCAAAATGGCCTTCACCCAATCGAAGATAAGGTGCGGACAATTCAGCAGGCCCCCGTTCTGTACGGTCCCACGGAACTCGGTTTATTCCTCGGATTCATAAACTATTACGGGAAGTTCACCCTGAACTTTGCGAGCCTTTGGCCCCCTTGCACCGTTTGCTGAAAAAGGGCCAAACATGGACATGGGGTCTGCCGCAACAGGCAGCCTTTGCCGAGGAAAAAACTCTCATCTTCACGATTTCCTAGCCACGTTGACCCCGCTAAACCACTGATAGTCACCTGTGACGCCTCGCCTTATGGCATCGGAGCAGTTTTGGCTCACAGAATGGACGACACCACGAAACAGCCAATCGTATTCGCCTCTCGGACTTTTGACATGACCGAGTGAAATTACGCTCAAATCAAGAAGAAGGGTTTGGTCGTGGTGTTTGCGATTAAAAAGATCCATCAATCGATGACGGGCATGCTTTCACAGTATTGAAGGATTACAACCCCATGCTGGGGTTGTTCAAAGAGGACCGGGCAATCCCTCCTGTCGCATTTGCACGGATCCAGTGATGGTCTTTGCTGTCGGCAGCTTATGAGTATGTGTTAGAACACCGCCCCGGGACGAAAATGCCTCTTGCGGACACTCTGAGTCGGCTCCCCCTACCGACGAGGCAATCGCGGCTTTACATTTTATGGACATGTTGCCCGTCACAACATCCCAAATCCGTGCTTGCCACAGATGGGCCTCCAGCTAGTTGGTGTCCTGCACATCAATTTGTAAGGGGCCCAATGCTGCGCATTGCCCGCGACTTGAAAGCCTTGACGACAAAGATCACGGAACTCAATGTAGATGATGGATGACGGTACCCTTCTATGGGGGACGATTATCATAGTCCCAACGAAGGGTTGCGGCTCCGTTTTGCTGTATTTCCAAAATGGCCACCCGGGGCGTCTAAAATGAGAATGTTGGCCTGCAGGTGGCCAGATATCGAGAACCTCCGCCAGCAGTGCAGGACGTGCCATGAACACCAGAAGCTTCCACCGGCGGCACTCCTCCATCATCAGAGTTGCTCATGGGGTGATGTCTCATGTTTCTGGATATTAGCGGGAAGGCCCATAGCAGGCAGAAACGGTCCGGCTTGGATTCGGCAGGCATTTGTTCGGCTGGCGATGGAGTAATGTGGGTTCTGGGCATAATATTTTAGCTGGGGCCGGTGCCTTACATGGGCGGCACAGTGGTTATCACTGCTGCCTCACAGCGCCAGGGGCCCTGATTTGATTCCAACCTCGGATGCCTGTCTGTGTGGAGTTTGCACATTCTCCCCATATCTGTGTAGGTTTCCTCCGGGTACTCTGGTTTCCTCCCACAGTTCAAAGATATGCAGCTAGGTGGATTGGCCATGCTGAATTGCCCCTTAGTGTCCAAATGTGAGGTGGGGTAACAGTGATAAGGTCGGGGATTGAGCCTACATGAGGTGCTCTTTAGGAGGGTCGGTGCAGACTCTTTAGGCCAAATGTCTCTTTCTGCACGGTAGGGATTCTGTGATTCGATGGTATGGGCACAGGGTCGAGAATTGAATCAGCAATTTAGATTCACTCAAATTTCACATTCTCTCAAAAACAAACTTGCAGTATACTTCATGAGCTATTGATATTTTGCTAGATAAACTTTGATAATAGGGATACTGTAAAACAGAATGTCAATAAATCATTATTTCAGGTTCACCTTCATTCTTGTAAACACGTCTTACAATTCCAAGATAATATTCAAGCCGGCGGGACAGGCAATTTCTTGGCGGATGATCACACATAATCATGGCGGAGACCATGGCGAAGGCGGAAGGAAAAGAATGCCCCCACGGCACAGGCTCGCCCATGGATCAGTGGGCCCCGATCGCGGGCCAGGCCACCGTGGGGGCACCCCCCGGGGCCAGATCGCTCCCCCCCCCCCCCCAGGACCCCGGAGCCCGCCCGCGACGCCTTGTCCCGCCGGTAAGAGAGATGGTTTAATCCACGCCGGCAAGACAGGCATTCCAGCAGCGGGACTTCGGCCCATCCGGGCCGGAGAATCGCCGGGAGGGGCCCGCCAACCGGCGCGGCACGATTCCCGCCCCCGCCGAATATCCGGTGCCGGAGAATTCAACAACCGGCGGGGGCGGGATTCACGCCACGCCGGTTGGAGGGCCCCCCCCCCGGCGATTCTCCGGCGGCGGGTCGGAGAATCCCGCCCATTCTTACTTGATTATATTTTCCCCTTTTATCTAACCTTTGTTGTGATTCCTGTGAGGAAACCATGCGCGGGGATGCCGTGAGCAGCCGCTGACACTCCCGCGCATGCGCCGCCCGGAAAAAGTCAGTTTCGCGCCAGCTGGCAGGGCACCAAAGGCCTTTCCCGCCAGCTGGCGGGGCGGAAATCAGTCCGACGCAGGCCTAGCCCCTCAAGGTTAGGGCTCGGCCGCTCAAGATGCAGAGGATTCCGCACATTTGGGGCGGCGCGATGCCGGACTGATTTGCGTCGTTTTGGCACCGGTCGGCGGACATCGCGCCGATTGCGGAGAATTCCGCCCACAGAATTCACTGCCGAAGTTTTACCCTTTGCTATTTTGATTCTGCTGGGGAGACACTGAAGTTTAATAATTTTGATAAAGTCTATGTTGTGTCATTGTTGCTGTTTGTTTATTCCTTAATGTTAGTATATTTTCCGGCAGTCAAAGATCAACTTAGTGACATGGTAACACAGTGGTTAGCATGTTGCTTCACAGCTCCAAGGATCCAGGTTTGATTCCTGCTTGTGTCACTGTCTGTAGGAGTCTGCACGTTCTCCCCGTGTCTGCGTGGGCTTCCTCCGGGTGTTCCGGTTTCCTCCCACAAGTACCGAAAGATGTGCTTGTTAGGTGAATTGGACATTCTGAATTCTCCCTCAGTGTCCCCGAAGTGGCGCCGAAGTGTGGCAACTAGGGGTTTTTCGCAGTAACATCATTGCAGTGTTAATGTAGGCCTACTTGTGACACTAATAAAGATTATTATTATTATTATGCCACTTCCTGAAGTCAAGAAAGGATACTTCGAGACTCATGATAAAGCCAGTAAGTTGAAATAAACTGAAGGACGTTCACAATTTGATCCTGGGCTTATGCTGATTAACTTTGATGTCTGGGCAACTGAAAGTATGCTGGTGATCCTCAGATGAATTGATGGAGGTCCCTTAAGAAAAGGTTGAGAAATCTTTCAGGGAGAATTTTTACATAGTAATGAAACACTTTTCTCCTGGCTTCACAAGAAATACTCAGGAGGTCACTCGTCGTGCCCTGATCAACTGGCTGTTTTAGCATGGGAGCCAGCGAACTGCCAATTAGTTTTAGCCTCTGATATCTGTAGTTCACAGGCTGCAGTCACACCAATACAATGCAAGGGCCTCGCATTACTGGCTTCGTTCAGCTGGATATTAAAACCAGTGCATTTTCAGTCACAGGGGAAAATCTTGTTCATATTTCATGTAATTTGGGTATATACTCCATGAATGTAATTTAATATGTCGCCCCTTATCGTAGCATTTTCCAGTTTTCATAAATAGAGAATGAGTTGTTTGTACTCAGATGAGGTCAATCCTATCTTAGAATTGGTAAATTTGCATTTAGAAATGTAATTGAGTCAGTGTGCATCGATTGCATTATATGGGTGGTTTTCGGAAGGGCTCTGTTTTTTATTCATTCATGGGATGTGGGCATCACAGGCAGGGCCAGTAGTTCTTGCCTCTTGAGGGGTCAATTAAGAGTCAACCACATTGCTGTGGACCTGGAGTCACATGTAGGCCAGATGGATGGCAAATTTCCTTCCCTAAAGGGCATTAATGAACCAGACGGGTTTTTATGAAAATCGACAACCATTTCATTAGACTTTTTAAGTTCTGATTTTTATTGAATTCAAATTTCACCATCTGCAGTGGCGGGACTTGAACCTGGATCCCCAGAGATTTCTGGGTCTCTGGTTTACTCGTCCAATGACAATACCACTATGCCACCGCCTCTCCTGATGTCACTTTAATGTAAATAAGCTTTACACCAAACTTATCACATTATTACAGTTGAGGGGCTTCAGAAATCTCAAGTAAACATTTAAAGACTCTTGATCTCATTTGAGGCTATGACAGGTGAGGACCTTGAGATGATTGTTATCACTAAGGAGGTATTGATGGGCAAGCTAATGGGGCTAAAGGTCTCCTGGCCCTGATGGAATGTATCCCAGAGTGCTAAAAGAGATGGCTAGGGAAATTGCAAATGCATGAGTGATAATTTACCAAAATTCACTGTACTCTGGGGTGGTTCCGGCGGATTGGAAATTAGCAAACGTGACACCACTGTTTAAAAAAGGAGGTAGGCAGAAAGCTGGTAATTATAGGCCAGTGAGCTTAACTTCGGTAGTAGGGAAGATGCTGGAATCTATCATCAAGGAAGAAATAGCGAGGCACCTGGATGGAAATTGTCCCATTGGGCAGATGCAGCATGGGTTCGTAAAGGGCAGGTCGTGCCTACCTAATTTAGTGGAATTTTTGGAGGACATTACCAGTGCGGTAGATAATGGGGAGCCAATGGATGTGGTATATCTGGATTTCCAGAAAGCTTTTGACAAGGTGCCACACAAAAGGTTGCTGCATAAGATAAAGATGCATGGTATTAACGGTAAAGTAGTAGCATGGATATAGGATTGGTTAATTAATAGAAAGCAAAGAGTGTGGATTAATGGGTGTTTCTCTGGTTGGCAATCAGTAGCTAGTGGTATCCCTCAGGGATCGGTGTTGGGCCCACAATTGTTCACAATTTACATAGATGATTTGGAGTTGGGGATGAAGTGCAATGTGTCCAAGTTTGCAGACGACACTAAGATAAGTGGTAAAACAAAAAGCGCAGAGGATATTGGAAGTCTGCAGAGGGATTTGGATAGGTTAAGTGAATAGGCTAGGGTCTGGCAGATGGAATACAATGTTGACAAATGTGAGGTTATCCATTTTGGTAGGAATAACAGCAAAAGGGATTATTATTTAAATAATAAAATATTAAAACATGCTGCTGTGCAGAGAGACCTAGTGCATGAGTCACAAAATGTTGGTTTACAGGTGCAACAAGTGATTAAGAAGGCAAATGGAGTTTTGTCCTTCATTGCTAGAGGGATGGAGTTTAAGACTAGGGAGGTTATGCTGCAATTGTATAAGGTGTTATTGAGGCCATACCTGGAGTATTGTGTTCAGTTTTGGTCTCCTTACCTGAGAAAGGATGTACTGACGCTGGAGGGTGTGCAGAGGAGATTCACTAGGTTAATCCCAGAGCTGAAGGGGTTGGATTACGAGGCGAGGTTGAGTAGATTGGGACTGTACTCGTTGGAATTTAGAGGGATGCGGGGGTATCTTATAGAAACATATAAAATTATGAAGGGAATAGACAGGATAGATGCGGGCAGGTTGTTTCCACTGGCGGGTGAAGGCAGAACTAGGGGACAAAGCCTCAAAATAAGGGGAAGTAGATTTAGAGCTTAAGAGGAACTTCTTCACCCAAACGGTTGTGAATCTATGGAATTCCTTGCCCAGCGAAGCAGTAGAGGCTCCTTCATTAAATGTTTTTAAGATAAAGATAGATAGTTTTATGAAGAATAAAAGGATTAAGGGTTATGGTGTTCGGGCCGGAAAGTGGAGCTGAGTCCACAAAAGGTCAGCCATGATCTCATTGAATTGCAGAGCAGGCTCGAGGGGCCAGATGGCCTACTCCTGCTCCTAGTTCTTATGTTCTTGTGTTCTTAACTGAACTGCAGTCAGAACAAACTGCTTCACTTCTGGTCACAGCTTCATTCAGCTCACAACTGAACTGTTTCTGCAAAATTTCTGATGCTTTAGCACCACCCAGGCACATCATTTTACCAAGTTGAAAGATAATTAATTCCACAGAGAATCTCCTTAATCCAAACAACATTCCATTGGCCCAAACATTTTATAATGCTTTAATTGAACACCTTCCTCCCAAAATATACTTGCCTTTCAATCGAGGATTTCTTTTAAAACATGATTGCAGCAGTCACACACAGTAACCCAGGCTTTTAATCCTTGCTGCACCAAATACTTAAAATACAATACACCTGAAATTCCTACAATCATCACAGTTTTTAAGAATGTTTGAAAATTTTAAGAGTTTGCATCAATTGTAATGGGAACAAATGCAATTTTCTTTGATAATAAGAAGTACTGGCCCCTGTGACTTATTGACCCTTGACCTTGAAGAAGTATAAACAGGAAGGCAGGTAAGACCAGAAGCCATGTGGTTGGCAGACACAAAGGAGATTTGTAGATAGAGGAGAGCTACAAGCAGAGAAGCTGGAGGGTAAAGGCAATCAGTGCACAAATGCAGACACAAAGAGAAAGTAGAGACAGAAAGTGGAACATGAAAATCCTTTTGAAGAGAAGAAGCAAATAACTCAGAAGGAGGTCAGTTTTTCTGCTTCACAGGAAAGGAGACAGGAGTTCTTTGAGGTGCTGTAAATGTAAATGCGACCACAGTCCCAAGAGGTTCAATGTCTGCTCTCCATTTTGAGAACAGAATGGTGGTTATTTAACCTGAGGGTTACCGCATCTCAGATGAGGGGCTCATTTGAAGGTGGGGGTCTTCATTAATAACTTCACTTGGTACGGGAATTGAACCTGCACTGTTGGCATCACTCCACATCACGAACTAGCCATTCAACTGTACTGTATGAGCTGGCTAAAAAGGTCTGAAACCTGGAAAACAGCATAAATAGCTCAAAGATGCAAAAGGGCTGGGTTTTTCCCCAGAAGTGGCCAAAAGCATGAACTGGGATGTTAATGATTTGCTGGTTGATAAGGAACTCTGGATGGCTTCATCAGATACATTGCTCTACAGTCCAATAGTATGCTGATTTGTATTCATGCAGGGTAGGTCAGGAGTCTTATCTGACAATAGCTTTCACCTCTGAGTTTCAGGGGTGCAATTACCATCGGCATTGCACACTTTTATGAATCCTCTGTTCCTTGACTGTCCCGTTGTTCCAGTTGAATTGAAAGCTTTGTCACTGCCCCCTCAACCACCTGGATGATTTGTAGTAAACTGAACTGGAGGATGTGGTATGCCCTGTAATTCTGTGTGCACCGTGGCAGACGGTTGTAATTACATATATAATATTCATTATTTCCTCAATTATAATGAGGATAAAATAGTTTGGATTGCCACTAACAGCATCATCAGATATGCACATTGTAAAAGGCACACTAGTTTGTCTGCGGAAATACATCCCCAACTACATTCATTCCCATATCTCCTCTGCAATGTCTTCAAAACTTTTCTGTGCAGTCACCACGCTGTGATTAGGGACTGCAGCGGTTCAAGAAGGCAGCTCACCACCACGTTCTCCAGGGCAACTAGGGATGGGTAATTAATGCTGGCTTGACCAATGACGCTCACACTCTGTAAATTAATTCAAAATAATTTTAACACTTTCCGATGCTGTGATTCGTTCGTGGTCTGACCAGAACGTCGAAGGTTGTCTCATGCCATAGAACACAATCTAAGGTTGTTCACCATGTCAAACCTGTACTGAATCTTAGGGTGGATTCTCCATTCAATGCTGCTCCAATCAAGATTCCTGATTGGGCAGAGAATGGAGTGCCCAGGGAAAAATGGGTTTGCCGCCCATTGCGATGCTCTGATCCCCCGCCGTTAGCCTCAGCGTGCTACCCGTCCCAAGTTGGCGGGACGATGCAAATCAAGCACTAAATTAAATGTTAATGTTATTAACGGGCTCGAAGCCTGAGTCTCCACAACCCCGTCCCGGCCCCCATTATGTCTAAGCCCCACAGCAGGCCTCCAGGCTTTGGTTTTCCCAAGTGTGGCCCTGATTCGGTGGATCCTGAGGTAGGTCAAGGGGGTCAGAGCATAACTGAGGTGCCCCACAGACAATCAGAAGGCCCCCCCTCCTTCCCACAATGCAAATCCTGCCCACCCCTTGCTGACAAGTAGGAACATCCTTCGCCACAATGGGAATAATGGACTACCTCCCTATAGCGCGCACCTGAGGGTGACCCAATCCCCCAGCCCCCTTCAGATGCCCCCATCAGACCCTGCCCCATCAGAGACTCCCCATCAGAGACCTCCCCATCAGGAACCCCCCCATCAGAACCTCTATCAAAGATACCCATCAGAGGCCCTATCAGAGACCCCCATTGATGATAATCACAATGTTTATAAACACTCTTGCTATAATTGACAGCTCAATACCATGTCAAAAGTTCTTTTGGCACTTAGCTCCTCATGCATGCGTGCCGTGGGGGTTACCCATTATTCCCGTGGTGTTGAGAGGAGAATGCCCTTACTTGTCAGCAGGAGGGGGGTAGTATTTGCATTGTGGACGAAGGGGGGGGGGGCCACCACCAGACCTCGGTATCGGGCCACCCGCTCACAATGGCCCAATACGAAGATTCCAACCAATACCAGCAAGATCTCCCCCATGCAGAAATTAGCAGTTTAAAGGAAAGAGATTTTCATACCAGGCCCTGCTCATAGTGCCAGCAGAGGCCAGTAGCTGGTGGGAGCTGTTAGACTCCAGAATGGAGAATCCAGGCCCTTGATGCCAGGCTGTTTGAGCACCGCTGAGCACCATGTAACATTGTTCTTTTTTTTCTCTCTTTTTTTAAAGTTTAGAGTATCCAATTATTTTTTTTCCAATTAAGGGGCAATTTAGTGTGGCCAATCCACCTACCTGCATATCTTTGGGGTTCACCATTGGGGATCCCCATTAAAAATATTCAGTGACCCTCTTTGTCCACCTCTGAGAATGAGTGTTCCACAGACTCATGACACTCAGAAAATAATTTGCATGTCCATCTTAAATGAGGAGGGAGGGAGGGAGGGAGGGCTGTACTTTTTAACTATGTCCCCTAGTTTGAATTCTTCCACAAGGTAAACACTCTTTCAGCAGCTGCCCTGTCAAGTCCCCTCAGGATCTTGTATTTTTCAACAAGATCGCTTCTAATTCTTCTAAACTAGAATGGATATATGAAATGTCTACAGTGCAGAAGGAGGCCATTCGGCCCATTGGGTCTACACTGACCATCTGAAAGAGCACCCAACCTAGGGCCAGGCACCTATCCTATCCACGTAACCCAGTAGCTCTACCTAACCTACCTAACCATTCAGCATGGCCAATCCACCTAACCTGCACATTTTTGGACTGTGAGAGGAAACCGGAGCACCAGAGAAAACCCACACAGACATGGGGAGAATGTGCAAACCTAGCCCCCGCAACTCAAAGATCTGCAGGCTAGGTGGATTGCCCACGCTAAATTGCCCCTTAATTGGAAAAAATGAATTGGGTACTCTAAATTTAAAAAATAAATAAATAAATCCATGCTGAGTCTGTCTGATCCTGCCACTATTTTCCAATTGCTCTGCTATAAAATCCTTTATCATGGATTCTAGAATTTTCCCCACTATCGACATCAGTCTGACTGGTCTATTGTTCCCTGTTTTCTCTCCACCTCCCTTTTTTCGCTCCATCTCCCTTTTTAAATAATGGGGTTACATTAACTATCCTCCAATCTGTAGGAGCTGTTCCAGAGTCTATAGAATCTTGGAAGGTGACCACCAATGCATTTGTTATTTCTAGAGTAATTTCTTGAACTAGATTATCAGACACTGGGGCTTTATCGGCCTTCAACCCCATCAATTTCTTGTATACCATTTCTCTACTAACACTGATGTAGAGATGCCGGCGTTGGACTGGGGTGAGCACAGCAAGAAATCTTACAACACCAGGTTAAAGTCCAACAGGTCTGTTTCGAATCACTAGCTTTCGGAGCACTGCTCCTTCCTCAGGTGAATGAAGAGGTGGGTTCCAGAAACATTTATGTGGACAAAGTCAAAGATGCAATACGATACTTTGAATGCAAATCTTTGCAGGTAATTAAGTCTACAGGTCCAGACAGAGCAACTGGAGAGAGGGATAATCACAGGTTAAAGAGGTGTGAATTGTCTCAAGCTAGGACAGTTGGTGAGAGTTCGGAAGCCCAGGCCAGATGGTAGGGGGTAAATGTAATGCGACATGAATCCAAGGTCCCGGTTGTGGCCGTACTCATGTGTGCGGAACTTCGCTATAAGTTTCTGCTCAGCGATTCTGCATTGTCGTGCATCCTGAAGGCCTCCTTGGAGGGAGAACGCTTACCCAAAGATCAGAGGCTGAATGCCCTTGACAGCTGAAGTGTTCCCCGACTGGGAGGGAACATTCCTGCCTGGCGATTGTCACGCAATGTCCGTTCATCTGTTGTTGCAGCGTCTGCATGGTCTCGCCAATGTGCCATGCTTCGGGACATCCTTTCCTGCAGCGTATGAGGTAGACAATGTTGGCCGGGTCGCACGAGTATGTACCACATACCTGGTGGGTGGTGTTCTCACGTGTCATGGTGGTGCCCATGTCGATGGAAACACTGGTATTAGGAGATACAATCATTTCAGTTCCAGTGTATAGTTTCAAGAGTTCCTCACAGTAGTGTCCTAGACCCAACCATCTTCAGCTGCTTCACCAATGAACTTCTTTCTATCATAAGGGCAGATGTGGGGATATTCGTTGATGGCTGCACAATGTTCAGTACAATTCGTGACTCCTCAGATACTGAATCCATCCTGCACTACCTCAAAAACTGAAAGTTAATGTCTATTTCCCTAAAGGAGTTCAGCAGCAATAATACACTGTTGCTTTACTGCTCCAGGGTCCCTGGTTCGATTCCGGCTTGGGTCACTGTCTATGTGGAGTTCTCCCCGTATCTGCGTGGGTTTCCTCCGGGTGCTCCGGTTTCTTCCCACAAATTCTGAAAGACGTGCTGGTAATTTTAACATTCTGAATTTCCACTCTGTATACCCGAACAGGCACCGGAATGTGGCGACTAGGGGCTTTTCACAGTAACTTCATTGCAGTGTTAATGAAGCCTACTTGTGACAATAAAGATTTTTTTTAAATATTAAAATCAACTCTACATGAGTGACAATGAGATCAGGGTTTATTGACACAATAATTATAAGACATGTCATTAACACTCAAGAGAAACGCAGCCCTGTGGCGTACTTGGTGACAACTGTGGAATTCCTTTTGATGTGTTTCAGAGTGCTCTGGCGCAGTACTCCCCCCTCACTTACAGCAGCACTGGTGAGAGGTTGCTGATCGGCTACCTCCCTTGCTTTGGATGAGTCAAAAATTCTTAACATCGTTTTTTTAAAAGTATTATCTTGCACAATGCATCAGTGTAGGATGAGCAAATGTGAGTTAGTTTAACTGTAATTGATAACAGGTGTAAATCTTGCATCTTAATCGTTCGTGAAAAATTACCTTGTATTGAATTCCTGACCTTTTGAATGGGAATATGTCAAAAATATGAAAGAAACTATATCACTTATTATGATTTGTTTTCAGTTGGGCGTTGTGAGTGCAGGAGACAGAAGTGTTTCCTCAGAATATTGCTTCTAATGCTTGTTCTTTCGAGATTGCTGATCTATATCTATGAAGGAAAGAGAATTTATAACAAAAAGTACAAAAAATGAACATAAGTGACAAAATTAAAATAAATTACGTAAGGAAAATGTAATGCAAAGAGTAGATTTCCCTGTTAGATTTGGTGCAAACAGTGATCTAGACACATGGCGTAGAAAGAAATCAGGCCTGACCATTGCTTACCTGTGCCGAGTGCATGCCCAGATTTCCTCTCTGTGCGGCAGCAAGGTAACCTCTGCATCAAATTCAATCCCACTAAACTTTACCCCTTAGCAATGAATACAAAACCAACTTAGCAACCAACTTTACCCCTTAGCAATGAATACAAAACCAACAGCAAGAGTGTTTGGTTTAAAGAAATTAGTTAAAATCTTTTTACTTTTTGTATGTTCCAACTCACACTAATCATAAAACACATTTATAGTAAGAAACGTTTCACTTTCACATTCATTTTCTCGAGTTATTTTCTAGTTTAATTATTAATATATGCAGAATAAATCAAAATACTCTCACTGAATTAATTTATTTTCACTGATTCAAAGTGCAAGGCCACAGCTAAAGTGTAGATTATGGGCATGTAGGATATGTTTTCTGGTCTTTGTTTTCAGATAGTTCAACTCAAATATTTCCAGTGATCACAAATGTGAACAGTTTCACTCCTCTTATCTAAGGAAGATATACTGGCATTGGAGGCAGCCCAAAGAAGGTTCCCTTGGTTGATCCCAGGTATGGAGGGATTTTTAAATGAGGACAAGTTGAACCGATTGGGCCTGTACTCATTGGAGTTTAGAAGAATGAGAGATGACCTTATTGAGACATAAAGGATTCTCAGTGGGCTTGACTGGGTAGACGCTGAGAGGACATTTCCTCTTTTGGGAGAGTCTAGGACAAGAGAGCATAATCTCAGAGCAAGGGGTCGCCCATTTAAGACAGAGATGAGAAGGAATTTCTTCTCTCCGAGGGTAGTGAATCTGTGGCATTCTTTACCACTGAGAGCTGTAGAGGCTGAGAAGTTAATTATGTTCAAGGCTGAGACAGACAAACCTTTCATTAGGAAAGAAATCAAGGGTTATGGGGATGATACAGGAAAGTGGAGTTGAGGATTATATCAGATCAGACATGATCTCGTTGAATGGCGGAGCAGACTCAATGGCCAAATGGCCTACTTCTGCTCCGATATCTTATGATCTTATGGGATTTAGTTTTGGAGATCATCCACACAATTCAAGAACCTCAAAAGTAAAGTCAGAATTCAGGGTATTGGAATTGCTCTGAGATTCCATTCAGGGGCGTCATTCTCCGCCGGCGGGAGTCTCCGTTTTGCTGGCGCCCGGGGGTTTCCCGACGGCGTGAGGCTGCCCCACAATGGGAAACCCCATTGACCGGCCAGTGTAACGGAGCATCCCGCCGGCGGGTCGGGGCAGAAATGTGGCGGGGCGGGATGGAGAATTTCGCTCCAGATCTCCATATTTACTGCGTGTGCCAGAGAGTAATTGAAATCTGATATTAATGTTGAAATGTTGAATAAAAATCAACTCAACTGCAGTAAAATACAAATTATATGCTCACAATGCCCCAGGTTTCGCTGTAATGTGAGTACTGACAGAATGACTTTCACCGTTCACCTCAAGTACAATTACCCACAGCCTTTTTCACACAGGCTTGTCAACAGAGACCCCAGTCACCTGGTGTATGTTTGAATGTGACGTCCTCTAGAGGCAATTTGAGGCATGTATGAGAAAGACAAGTAGCGGGGTAGCTAGTTAACCAATCAAATTGAAGAATCCTAACTCAGACATGCAGATTGCAGAGTGGGAAGTGAAAACAGAAATTAGAATTGCATTTCAATTATTGCACATGAAGCAAAGTAATGTTTGGGATATGCACATAAACTTAAGGGAATATACAAGTGTAAGAATTAGGAGTAGTTGTATATTGCACTGCTTCTCAAGCCTGCTCCATCATTCAAGGTGATGATGGCTGATCTTCTGCCTCAACACCACTTTCCCCACTTGCTCCCCATACCCCTATTGCTCTGGAACATCCACAATGCTCTGAGGTAGATAATTCCAAAGATTCATAACCCATAGAGTGAAGTAATTTCTCCTCATCTCAGCTCTGAATGATTGACGCCAGTCAATTCTCCAGTCAGGAAAAGTAATCTCTGTTTCTACCTTGTCAAGCCCCTTTCGAATGTTGCATTTTCCAACGAAATCACCTCTCATTTTTCTAAACTATAGAGAATATAGGTCTAATTGACTCAGACTCTCATCAGAGGTCAACCTCCAGGAGGCCCTAATGACCTTTCACTGTCCTGCTCCTAATGAAAGTATAACCGTCCTTCGATATCGATACCAATACTATGCACAGTATTTCAGGTGTAATCTCAGTAAAACCCTATGGGCAGAATTTTACCACCCCTTTGTGGTTAGGGTAGGGCCAGAAAATACAGCAAGTCATTCAAAAGTTCATTGACTTCTCTGAGTCCGGCTGGAGGGGCTGTAAAGTTCCACCCCAAATAATTGTCAGAAGATTTCTTATTTGTGCACTCCAATCCCTTTGCAATAAAGATGAACATGCCATTCCCCTTCCTAATTGCTAGCTGTATTTGCTTACTAACGTCCTGTGTTCCTTGTATGAGTACGCTCAAGTTGTTGCGAACATTAGCATTTACGAGTTTCACATCTTTTAAAAAATAATCCGTTTTTTTGTTCTCAACACCAAAGTGAATAACCTCACACTTCCCCAAGTTATACTCATCTGCTACCTTGTTATCTACTCACTTTATCTGTCTACATTTCTTTGCAGCCACTTTGTATCTTCCTCACAACTTACATTCTCACCTAGCTTTATATTGTCAAAAATGTTAGTGACATTATTCTTTCCCTTTGCCTAAGTCAGTGCTTCCCAAACGTCTTTCCACTGTGAGCCCATTTGGAGGCTTGAAATTTGCTGTGGCCCCAGATTGAAAGCCAGGTGGGGGGTTAAAGCTGTGAGAGCGGGGTAATGGGGGAGATTTCTTAGAATGAAGTGGGGGAAGCTATCCATAATTTCCTTGAATACCTTTGACATAAAATTGAATGCCTGATTTGATTGGATTTCTTTTGGTAGTTCATATCTAGTAAAACAAATTGGTTAGCTCCTCTACAACCACCTCAACTGTAATGTTTCTTAATGGAATTGCCTCGGGAAATCCAGTGGACACATTCATTATGGTCAACAAATACTGATTCCAACTTTTTGTTTTAGTCCTACGTAATCAATTAGCACCCCAGTAACAAGTTCCTCAAATGTTGGAATGGGCATTAAAAGAGCTGGTTTGATTACCGCTTGAGGTTTCCCTATTACCTGACATGTGTGACATGTATGGCAAAGTTCCATTGCATCCTTATGCAGGACAATAAAAATGTTTTTGTATTTTTACTTGAGTTTTCTTTACTCCTGAATGACCCTTACTGAACTCTCATGCACTACCCGCAAACCTCATTTCGATAAATCACCAGTATTACTACTTGATAAACTTCTACCCATTTCTCATCTGCCTGAATATGTAAAAGTCTCCATTTTCTCATTAATATATTATTTATAATGTAATAACACTTTTGTATACACTCAGATTCTATTTCTGTAAATGCTTTCTGATATAACTGCTTTATCTCTGAATCTTTTTCCTGTAATTCTACTAATTTTGTTGAGCTAAAGATTTCCACTTCATCCACCACCTGCTCGTACAACACACCAGTTGTTTCCACTGCCTTTTCCAGCACAGTAGGCATCACTCCTACTTGTGATCCAGCTATATCTCCTACCACAACTTCACCACTTTTCGCCGGACTCTCTAATGTTACCTTACATAGTAGCAAACTACTCCTCTCTCCACTATTTCCACATATTACCACCTTTTCTGGCAATGCACCTTCCGAACTACATATCTTCTGATCTCTCATCAAAAAGATTGACTTGTTCTTGTATCCCTTAAGTTCTTAATCTCCTTACGTATTACACCTTGTACACATGAATAAACCTTACCTTCATAAATAAAATCCTTTAAAAGTTCTGGCACCTGCTTATCCTCCAACCTCTGAACAGGCGATAAAATCTGATGCACTTCTTCTACTGGAACAATGGTTTCTCTTCCCAATTTAATAACCCCCACTGGCTTATCTTGTTTAAATGAGTCTGTCTTCCAAGTATTCTTCTTAAGCCACCAACACTGCAATTTCATGTGTTTAACTTAATTACAATGAAAACATTTAAGTTTTCTTACCTCTCTCTTCCACTATTATAGTTTTCCTTTTCAACCTAAGGCAAACTCTCCTTAATATCATAACTAGTCCTCATTTTCCTTGACTACCTGTGAATTTCTCATTTCCCCAGTTTCTACCCTTCACAGATTGAAATTGATGTCAAAAAACGAACTTTGCTTTGTGCACTAATTCAAAATCAGCTGTCGTTTCTGTTGCCAGTCTAGCAGTTTTAACTCTTTGCTCTTCCACTTGATTTCCCACTACAACGGAAAGTGAATCTTTAAATTCTTCCAAAATAATAGTTTTCTTCAGAGCGTCATATAGAACATAGAACATAGACCATTACAGCGCAGTACGGGCCCTTCGGCCTTCGATGTTGCGCCGACCTCTGAAACCACTCTAAAGCCCATCTACACTATTCCCTTATAGTCCATATGTCTATCCAATGACCATTTGAATACCCTTAGTGTTGGCGAGTCCACTACTATTGCAGGCAGGGCATTCCACATCCTTACTACTCTCTGAGTAAAGAACCTACCTCTGACATCTGTCTTATATCTATCACCCCTCAATTTAAAGCTATTTCCCTTCGTGCTAGACATTACCATCTGAGGAAAAAGGCTCTCACTGTCCACCCTATCCAATCCTCTGATCATCTTGTATGCCTCAATTAAGTCACCTCTTAACCTTCTTCTCTCTAACGAAAACAGCCTCAAGTCCCTCAGCCTTTCCTCATAAGATCTTCCCTCCATACCAGGCAACATTCTGGTAAATCTCCTCTGCACCCTTTCCAATGCTTCCACATCCTTCCTATAATGCGGCGACCAGAATTGCACGCAATACTCCAAATGTGGCCGCACCAGAGTTTTGTACAGCTGCAACATGACCTCATGGCTCCGAAACTCAATCCCTCTACCAATAAAAGCTAACACACCGTACGCCTTCTTAACAACCCTCTCAACCTGAGTGGCAACTTTCAGGGATCTATGTACATGGACACCGAGATCTCTCTGCTCATCCACACTGCCAAGAATCTTACCATTAGCCTCGTACTCTGTCTTCCTGTTATTCCTTCCAAAATGAATCACCTCACACTTTTCTGCATTAAACTCCATTTGCCACCTCTCAGCCCAGCACTGCAGCTTATCTATGTCCCTCTGTAACTTGTAGCATTCTTCCGCACTGTCCACAACTCCACTGACTTTAGTGTCATCTGCAAATCTACTCACCCATCCTTCTACACCCTCCTCCAGGTCATTTATAAAAATGACAAACAGCAGTGGCCCCAAAGCAGATGCTTGTGGTACACCACTAGTAACTGGACTCCAGTCTGAACACTTCCAATCAACCACCACCCTTTGTCTTCTTCCAGCTAGCCAATTTCTGATCCAAACTGCTAAATCTCCCTGAATCCCATGCTTCCGTATTTTCTGCAGTAGCCTACCGTGGGGAACCTTATCAAATGCTTTACTGAAATCCATATACACCACATCAACTGCTTTACCCTCATCCACCTGTTTGGTCATCTTCTCAAAGAACTCAATAAGGTTAGTGAGGCACGACCTACCCTTCACGAAACCGTGTTGACTATGTCTAATCAAATTATTCTTTTCCAGATGATTATACACCCTATCTCTTCTAAACCTTTCCAAGATTTTGCCCACAACAGAAGTAAGGCTCACTGGTCTATAGTTACCGGGGTTGTCTCTACTCCCCTTCTTGAACAAGGGGACAACATTTGCTATCCTCCAGTCTTCTGGCACTATTCCGGTTGACAAAGATGACTTAAAGATCAAAGCCAAAGGCTCAGCAATCTCCTCCCTAGCTTCCCAGAGAATCCTAGGATAAATCCCATCCGGCCCAGGGGACTTATTTATTTTCACCCTTTCCAGAATTGTTAACACCTCCTCCTTATGAACCTCAAGCCCTTCTAGTCTAGTAGCCTGAATCTCAGTATTCTCCTCGACAACATTGTCTTTTTCCTGTGTGAATACTGACGAAAAATATTCATTTAGCACCTCTCCTATCTCCTCAGACTCCAAGCATAACTTCCCACTACTGTCCTTGACTGGCCCTACTCTTACCCTCGTCATTCTTTTATTCCTGACATATCTATAGAAAGCTTTCGGGTTATCCTTGATCCTACCTGCCAAAGACTTCTCATGTCCCCTCCTGGCTCTTCTTAGCTCTCTCTTTAGGTCCTTCCTAGCTAACTTGTAACTCTCACGCGCCCTTACTGAACCGTCATGTCTCATCTTTACATAAGCCTCCTTCTTCCTCTTGACAAGTGTTTTGACTGCCTTAGTAAACCATGGTTCCCTTGCTCGACCACTTCCTCCCTGCCTGACAGGTACATACTTATCAAGGACACGCAGTAGCTGTTCCTTGAACAAGCTCCACATTTCCATTGTGCCCATCCCCTGCAGTTTTCCTCTCCATCTGATGCATCCTAAGTCTTGCCTCATCGCATCATAATTGCCTTTCCCCCAGATATAACTCTTGCCCTGCGGTATATGTTTGGTCAATTTTTAATGCTCTTGTCCACCTATCAAAGCTATGTTGTTTAATTATTTCAAATTCTATATATGTCTGACCTGATTCTTTCCTTAGATTTCTAAACTTCTGTCTGTAGGCTTTTGGCACTAGTTCATAGGCACTTAATAGGGTTTTTCTCACCTCATTATAATCCCTAGATACCTCCTCTGATAGTGATGCAAACACTTCACTCGCTCCACCAATCAATTTTGTTTGAACCAACACTACCTGCATAGTCTTTGGCCAAATCAATTGTTCAGCCACTTTCTCAAATTGTTAAAAAAGTCTTCCACATCTTTCTCATGAAAAACGTGGCAATGTTTAAATATATTTAATCATATCCCTACTAACCGTTTTTATCAGGGAGTGTTTCTCCTTCCTTTAGACTTGAACGGCAACATTTTAAGTTCATTTTCTCTTTGCAGTTCCAGTTTCTGAAGTTCAAATTCTCTCTCCTTTTCCTTCGCTTCTGCCATTGCTAATCACTCTTTTTTCTTACCCCCTTCTTCCTGTGCCAATTTTTCCATTTCTACATCAAGCTTCCCCGTTTCCATTTCCTTTTTAAATGCCCTTTTTTCCTGCATTTCTAATTGTTTCATATAATTGAATTCTAGCTAATTCTAATTATTCAGGCTGTGTCTATGGCAAATTCAAATGTTCAGCTACTCCTTGTATTATCTCTACTTTACTCACCCCTTCAGATAAGGTTAACTGCAGCTTTTCCGTCAAACCCAAAAGTTTTGTTTTAGTCACCCTTTGTAAACCAGCCTGAATGACCTCTTCCACACCCAGGAAAATATTTGCACCTCCCTATTTAAACTTCAAAACCAGAAACAAAGCAACCATTCCACACACACTCACTGTCTGTAAATTCAATAAACCCAATCAAGCAAGGAATCATATGATAAGATCACGGTAAAAAGCCCCTGATATTATTACGATCCTGGACCAGGCCACAACAGTGGCTAGGAAACTGGACAGAAATCCCAAGATTTTATTTTCATTTGGTAAGACTGTGAGGAAAGGACACTTCACTCCATGATTGATTTCATGAAGAAATAGGAATGTGGGGCGGGATTCTCTCAGGCCATGCCGGGCCGGAGAATCGCCGGGGCGGCGCGAGAATCCCGCCACACCGCTCCGACGGCAGGACGCGATTCTCCACGGACCGGAGAATCGCCCGCCAGCGGTGCGGCGTGGTCCACGCGGCGCTGGTCGGGGGCCGCTGGAAAAGCCCCCAGTGGCGATTCTCTGGCACTCGATGGGCCGAACTCTGATGAGACCCGCCGGCATGGTTCTAATCTGATACCACCTGGCGGGAGCTCAGACTTGCGGCCATGGTAGGGGTCTTGGGGGGGGGGGACGGACCGGACTCTGGGGGGGGGGCTCAGGGGAGGGCAGGCCTGCGATTGGGGGCCACCGATCGGTGGGCCATCGCGATTGGAGGAGGACCTACCTTAACTCCGCGCAGCCCACCGTCTCCATCCGCCATGTCAGCGTCGCTCGCGCCGAAATGGGAAGCCGCGCACAGGCAGAGAACCGTTTGCGGAAGCCGTGCGCATGCGCAGCCTGGGCAGCAGGCCCCGCCGGCAGCCAGAGCTGCGGGGTGCATGCCGGGGCTGTGCTAGCCCCATGGACAATGGAGAATCACCCTGGACTTTCTAGGAAAAAGTCCGGAGTGATTCTAGCCCGTTTTCCGGCGGGCGTGGGGGACTTAGTCCCCAAAAGGGAGAATCCCGTCCATGGTATATTAAAACAAACTTTATAACTAACACAGTGTTAAACTACCTTTAACATCACACCAGAAAATAACTTAGCATTACACCTTAAACAATGCTAATCAATGCAGTGAATACAGTAACTGTTATCTATATTCTCACTCAAACACAGTAGGCATGGCATCACAGTGGTTAGCACTGTTGCTTCACAGTGCCAGGATCCCAGGTTCAATTCCCGGCTTGGGTCACTGTAGGTACGGAGCCTGTACGTTCTCCCCGTGTCTGCGTGGGTTTCCTCCGGTGCTCCGGTTTCCTCCCACATGTCCCGAAAGATGTGCTGTTAGGTTAATTGGACATCCTGAATTCTCCCTCAGTGTAACCGAACGGGTGCTGGAGTGCGGCGACATGGGGATTTTCACATAACTTCAGCGGTGTTAATGTAAGCCTACTTGTGACAGTAATAAAGATTGTTATTATTACATCTCAGCTGTCAATCCACTGTTAAATACCTTTCGCACTCAGGAATATCTGCTTCACAGAGATGTCTGGATACGCTACTTTGAGACAAAGATATCCGTCGACACAGCTTTAGAGAAAAGTCCTGAATCATATCAGAGCCATGCAGAAACGTTCGCTGTATTCTTTCAAAAGATTCTTCTCAATTTGTTTCAGCTCACCTTCTGATCAGACAAGTCTGAACTACTTGGAATGAAACTGCTAACAGGTCTACAGACAGATCTTTAACTCAACTGCAGTGAGCGCAAAATGTTTGATTTCTACTCTATCTAGAACCTAACTGACTTTTTTCTGCAAAATACCTGATAGCTTAGCTCCACCCAGTAACTGCACCATTTTACCAAACTGAAAACTAATTAATCCACAGGGAATCCCCTTAATCCAAACAACATTCCATTAGCCCAATCTTTTTAACAATGCTTTAATTGCACCTCTGGCTCCAAACTTTATTTGCCTTTCAAACTACGTGTTTTTTTTAAACACTACTGCAGCAGCCAAACACATTCTAACCAGGTTTTTAAGCCTTAATATACCAAATACCTAGAATACAATACGTCTGAAATTTCTACATTCATCACAGAAGCAATGCTTGAAGGTATCTATAACACCATGTTTGGCACCAGCAATGATAAATCCTCTCTGTCCTATACTGACCTGAGAAGGTAAACACACAATCTGCATGGTCCTCTCCTCCACTGGTCTAACACCTTCTCAATGTAAGGTTTCCCATGGAAGGCTCACAATGGACCGTCTATTACTTTAATAACCAGTACCTTTATTCACATGACAGTGTTCTGAAGTTTCCTCATGCAACCTTGTGAACTCTTGACAAATTCCTTTATGTGGCACCTGAGTCATGAAAAGCCCTCTCCTCATGTGGATCTGCCTCTGGCTGTGATGTGTTTCCTGGCCTGACTGTACCCACACCCAACCTCCTACAATGAAAATTGTTTACCTGGAGCCACATTTACCCTTGACAGGTGCACATAACCACAAATGTTTCCAAATCCCACTACCCACCTCAAAGATGAAAATCCAACCTTATATTCCTGGCTAGTTTATTCTTGTGTTCTACACTTTTCTCCTCTTATTATTTTCTTTGATTTGCGTTATGTTGAACTGCGCCTGGTCAATTTGAATGTTGCATCGATCCATGTTTACACTCGGTTGTTTCGGGTGGGGTGAACAAACATGGTATTCATCTCCTTGGCTCTGCTTTTTCCTGTGTTTTCTTCGTATGGGACTGTATCAACGCCTTCTGAGGTTGAGGAAGAGCATTCCTGTGATGAGAAGGTTGAGTGGTACACTTTCCTCTGCTTTTGCTGTCAATGGTGACAGACTGCTACTTGGTTCCAGCATGCCCTGCCATTGTGATGTGCTGGCAGAAGTTGTATTGTGTTCACATGGATTGCTGTTTCGAACAGCTGCACCATTGTTGTAGTTGGAGGTAGAGGCTTCTCAGATTGATGAACAATCTCTGGTACAATTTCCACTGGAGGCATCATAGTAATCTCATGGGTACTAAGTTGGTCTGACCATTAAGGACCTTCTGGGACCTGAAATAATAATGGAGAAACCTGCTCTCTAAAGAGTTCTGGCTGGCTAAGGGCAGTGGTAATCTTGAAACCCTGCACCATCCGAAGGAAATCCAGGGGTACACATGCATTCCTGCTTAATGGAGGGAAAGGCTAGTTCTGGATGATACCCGAACAAGCGGAGTGTGGCGACGAGGGGATTTTCACAGTAACTTCATTGCAGTGTTAATGTAAGCCTACTTGTGACAATAATAAAGATTATTATAAAGATTATTATTATGTACATCAGCCATACATTGAGTGGTTCCAGGCATTTTTCATACAGGTTACTTAAGTCATCTGATGCTTGAAGTTCATCAAGTTTTAATGGAGGGTCTGACTTTGTTGGTTGTGGGTTCCTGGAGGCGGGCAGCATGGTGGTGCAGTGGTTAGCACTGCTGCCTCACGTCACTGAGGACCCGGGTTTGATCCCAGCCCCAGGTCATTGTCATGGTGGAGTTTGCACATTGTCCCTGTGTCTGCGTGGGTGTCACCCTCACAACCCAAAGATGTGCAGAGTAGGCGGATTGGCTGCACTAAATTGCCCCTTAATTAAATTTTTTTTTAAATTTCCTGGAGAGTGGTTGTGGATTCATCAATGCCTTCCATCAGGACAATGAAACTTGCAAGATCACCGAACCAACAATAATAAAGCAACAATTCAGTCTTTCATTGTTTATTTTACTGATACCTGATTTATTCAAAGTAATTTGAAAAATTGCTTCTCAAGGATGCCAAATATTTGGGTGGATTTTACTCTTGGGTTGGTCCATGTGAAGTTGGTGCTGTTGCGAGCTTACAGGCTTTCAAGATGGCACCACCAATCACTGCACTATAAAGGATTTCCCATTTTCGCCTGTTTTGGTGGGCTCTGCAAAATGGTGTTGGCATGTATCTGGAATAATTTTTAACAATGGCTGCATGGATCATCTGCCAGTTGACTTAGTTCATTCAGCGATTCACTGTTGCAAGTAGTGAGCCATTCAAATTCTTGTTGTTTAATTAATCAGATCCTCGCCATGTTCCTGAGAGGTTGAGTAATTTCATTATTTTCCTTTCTTTTCGAACTGGGAGGTTGAGGCTCAGTCAGAGATTATGTTTAGCAATGCATTTCTTTCCAATCATTCCTGATTCTAGATCATTAGAAGAGGTTCTCAAGAATAGTTTCAGCCTGGAGCTTAAAAAGATTTTGTTCACTATTCCAGGCTCCAGACTCTGCAAGCTGAAACTGGATTTACAGGGAGAGTCTCTGAAGGCTTATGCTGCAGAAAAATCTCTACATCTTCAGTTTCAAGGCTCTCTGGAGCTTTTTCTGGTGAATTTTCTTCAGCTTCAGTTGAGAGCACCTTTCAGGTCAGAATGTCCATTGAAGGTTATCTTTTTATTAGTCTTTCAGAATTCCCGTGAGGTTGATGGTTTTCGATCCTGAGCAGACACAATGTTGGGATGGTGTCTATTAAATAAGTCTTTGTAGTCTTCTCCATATCAACAGCAAGTCTTTATTCAATACTTGTAACTATATACGGTTAAAAGGTAGAGGCAAAAATCTATCTCAATTTCTCAGTTTTGCATGTCCCTGTGCTTCATCACACTGGTCCCTGTTCTGGGTCTTCTTCCATCACTGTGTGGGTGCTTCAGTATTCAATCCCACATTAACCTTATATTTCCCAGACTGTTATCCTACAATAATGACCAGATCATCTGTTTATCTGTGATGTTAATTGAAGGGTAAATGTTAGAACCATAGAACATAGAATTCCTAGAGTGCAGAAGGAGGCAATTCGGCCCATCAAGTCTGCATCGACCCTCCGAAAGAGCACACTAACTTGGTCCACTCCCCCTCCTATCCCCGTAACCCCATAACCCTACCTAACTTGCTCATCCCTGGATACTAAGGGGCAATTTAGCATGGCCAACCCATCTAATCTGCATGTCTTTGGAATGTGGGAGGAAACCGGTGCACCTGAAGGAAATCCACACAGAAATGGGGAGAAAGTGCAAACTCCACACAGACAGTCACCCAAGGCTGAAACTGAATCAGGGTCCCTGGCGCTGTGAGGCCAGGACACCAAGGATATCTCCTCTCCTGTCCTTCTTTGAAATAGTGCCATGGGATCTTTAAAGTCCACTGTTGCCTTTTCTTTCCTATACTCTTTTCTCTGTCCTTTCTGTGGCTCTGTTCCAATTATGGCAATCAGTGAATTTGCCCTTCTTTCCATGTTATTTATGTTCTAATGCTCAGAGTCGCCAGGTATCGAATGACACCACCACAAGTTTAAACCAGCTATCGATCAAAGAGCCAAACACCAGTTAGTTAGTTCAAGGTCACGGGTACTTTATTTACACATAATTAGCCATGCAACATAAACACTACTCGTTAATTACACCTATCAACTAAGACAACCTGTACTTAACTTCGGGCACCCGGCTTAGGTCAGAAAACAGTGGCCGCTGTTCGATTCTGGATCTATCGAGTTCGAAGGAGTGACTGCTGCTCAGCTAGGCTCATCCGCCTTGTAGCGAGCGTTGAACTTGTACTTGCTTCTGGTGTTGCTGCACTTGGCGATGGCCGTGACCGGGGTACCAGGACCAAGAGAGGACGAACATATGGCGAACTCGTCTTTGTATACTTGGGGGTTTTCGCGCTCTTTTGGGCGGTCCTCCGGTTTGGACCCTACTAATTGGGTGATCACTGATCACTCCGTTCGATTCCTAACCAATAAATGGGCGGGGATCTGGATGGCTGGGCATGTCCCAAGCGGTCACTGACCCCATTGTTTGCGTTTCCCTTGAACAGGGAGTGGCCCCAAAATGTCTGGGACTATCCCGGTTGCTCGAGTACCAGTCCTTTGTCTTGGTGAAGATGGGCTATCAAATGCTAATCGGCCCCATAAAAATGCTAATTGGATGGAGTTTCGATACCGTCTGGACTTCTTGCTTACAAATATGCATTTCAGGCTCTGAGTCTACCTGAGTCTTGGCTTGTTCATTTTACCCGCTAGGCTTTGCGAGTTTCTCTGTACCTAGTTGGAAGTGGCCATCCCAGATGGCTACACCACGCAAGCCTCAGTTCTAAAGTCTGATCTGAAAGATGGAACCTCAAACAGTGCAGTACTCCCTCAGTACAATGTTGGTGCATCAGCCTTCATTTTGTACTCAAGCTCTGGAGTGGGAATTGCACTTAGAAACTTGAGGCTCAGAGCTGAGAATGCTACCACAGCTGATACACTAACTATGGAGTGAGAATAGTCCAAGTTCTTGTCATTAATGTAATCTCTATGCAGATTCCATTGTTGCACAGTGCAGCAGTATGCCTGTGGAAGACCAGCGTTTCACTGACTGCAACTCCTGTATTTCTGTTTATAATTATACATGTGCAAATCACCAAAAATGGTTGTTGAAAGTGAATTGCTGATGCTTGCACTGCTGTTTGTATAACACATTTTGAGCCATTATTTAACTTGATTTTTTGAAGACCTATCAAAAGAAGTCCTATCACATGAAGAACTGTCAGGTACTCACTACAATGTTGGCAGTAAGGCTACATAATGGCATAAAGCTCATTTATGCAAGAACTTGGCTTGGGAGTGGTCTTGCAGCTCCCAGCTGTACACCATTTGCTTTCTATGCCCAGTTTCACCCCCTCACCATCAACAGCCCTCAGTGAATGTGTTGTATCGTTGTACACCTTGGAATTATGCTGGTTTCACTTGATGACACTAATGTCCATGTGCATAACAAAAACTTACAGTGTTTGAAAATGTCTGAACCATGCTTACAGTTCTTTGCTTCCAGCAATTTCTACAATTTGTTTACTTTTTTTCAGATAGATTATATAATGTTGCTTCATGTTTGGACAAAAGAACTTACATCAATATAAGAAGCCTCAATATGCACATTAGGCACAAGATACTTTGGGCTATTTTTGCATTTCTATGTGTGGTGTAGGAAAATGTAAATTTAATTAAAGTTACCTGCGATTTCACTGCCAAAGAAGGAAATCAGAATAAAATTCTCCTAAAACAGGGAGGCAAATTAGTCCAAATAGCATTTCATTTATGTCATAAGAGTTTATTTGAACCTATACTTTTTTTGCCCAGCTGATTTTTATCCTGTGGTCTCAGCATAGCAGTGTACAATTTCCATGGGAGCAGAGTATGGTGTTTGTTGTCAGATTGGTTATGCAAAGAGAAGTCTGCGTAATTTCAAAACAAAATCTCAGATGGATGAGAATAAACTGTATGTAAAGCTCCACCAATACTTCAAAACATAAATGAGTCTTTTACATTTTTGTCGTCAATTTGTCAGAAGTAGGGATCTTCAGATTCCTGCAACTCCGTAGATACTGAGACAGTCCAACCCTGCATTCAGCAAGACCTGGACAACATGTTCAATGGCAAGTAAGATACGTAGACCATCTTCAACAGGAGAGAATCGAACCATCTCCCCTTGACATTCAACAGAATTACCATTGCTGAATCTTCCACATCAACACCCTGGATGTCACACCATTGACCACACACTGAACTGGACAAGCCATATAAATACTGTAGCTGCCAGAGTAGGTCAGAGGCTGGGAATTCTGTGGCGAGTAACTCAATGCCTGACTGTCCACCATCTACAAGGCACAAGTTAGGTGCGTGATGGAATAATTTCTGCTTGACAGGATGTGTGAAGCTCCAACAGCACTCAAGATGCTCAGCACCATCCAGGACAAAGCGCATTTCCTTATCAGCACCCCAATTAACCATTCACTCCCTCCACCACCAGCATATGGTGGCTACAGTGTGTACTATATGTGAGATAACTGTAGCAATCCCAATCCAAATCCCCATTGACTTCACTTTACAAGATATTCTTGATGTCATAATTAGTCACTATCAGCATACCTTCCATCTTCAGGATCGAGATCTTGGGCGAGATTCTCTGACCACCCGCCGGGTTGGAGAATCGCCGGGGTCTGGCGTGAATCCCGCCCCCGCTGGTTGCCGAATTCTCCGGCACTGGAGCTTCGGCGGGGGCGGGAATCGCGCCGCGCCGGTTGGTGGGCACCCCCACGATTCTCCGGCCCGGATGGGCCGAAGTCCCGCTGCTAGGATGCCTGTCCCGCCGGCATGGATGAAACCACTTCTTACCGGCGGGACAAGGCGGCGCGGGTGGGCTCCGGGGTCCTGGGGGGGGCGCAGGGCGATCTGGCCCCAGGGGGTGCCCCCACGGTGGCCTGGCCCGCGATCGGGGCCCACCGATCCGCGGGCGGGCCTGTGCCGTTTGGGCACTCTTTTCCTTCCGCCTTCGCCACGGTCTCCACCATGGCAGAGGCGGAAGTGACTCCCTCCACAGCGCATGCACGGGGATGCCGTGAACGGCCGCTAATGCTCCCGCGCATGCGCCGCCCGGCAATGTCATTTCCACGGCAGCTGGCGGGGCACCAAAGGCCTTTTCCGCCAGCTGGCGGGGCGGAAATCAGTCCGGCGTGGGCCTAGCCCCTCAAGGTTGGGGCTCGGCCCCCCAAGATGCGGAGGATTCCGCAGCTTTGGGGCGGCGCGATGCCCGACTGATTTGCGCCGTTTTTGGCGCCGGTCGGCGGACATCGCGCCGATACCGGAGAATTTCGCCCCTTGTAACCGTGTTTGAACCAAGGCTGTAATTGCACCTTGAGCAGAGCTGTTCTAATAGAACTTCAACGAATCATCAGTGAGCAGGTTATTGGTGAGTAAGGGTCGCTTGACACCATTATTAATGAGCCTATCTATTACCTTGGAAACATTTGAGTATAGCCTGATTGATCACTAATGCACTGGGTTAGCTTTGCTCCAGCTTTCATTTGGACAGGCTATACATAGGCAATCTTTGACCTATTTGGGTAGATGTCCATGTACTACTGAAACAGCCTAAAAGATCTGGCTAAGTCTGAAGCATAAGCACTAGAGCCTTTTTTATGTCTGGTGTGTCCAGCTGTTTGTTGATGTCAAATAGAGTGCATCAAATTGGTTCCAGGCTAGCATTAGTGATGGGGGTAAATACAGAAGAAGGTCAATCATATCATGGAAGAGAACCACTGAACACCTCTGCTGAAAATGATTGCAAACGTTTGAAATTTGTCTTTTTCTCTCTAATGCTGGGCTCTGTCATCCTTGAGGATGGGGATGTTCATGAAACTCCTTCCTCGCATTAGTTGTTTCATTGTCCACCAGCATTCACAAGTGGATGTGACAGGACAACACAACTTTGATCTGATTCCTTGATTTTGGAAACACTGCTCCATATGCAACATGATGTTTTCACTGTTCAGCCTGCACACAGCCCCACATTGTCTTATGCTGACGCTTCACCAGTTTGATGTTTCACTTTCAGCTACACCTAGCATTGCTCCTAGCATGCTGCCCTGCACTTCTCATTGAACCACACTTGCTGGTACTGGAGGAGTGAAGAAGGTCATGAAGTTACAGATGGTGATGGGATACAGTTATACTGCTGCTGATGGTCTGCTGTATCTAATGGGTGCCCAGGTTTGAGCTGACAGACAATGTCCTGTACATAAAGACTGCACACTGGTCAATCCTACCAATAGGGCAGCATGGATTGATGCAAAAGAAGACTTTTGGGTCAGGTGTTTATGCTGGACAAGACGCAGCGACTTTAATGATGTTGCTTGTCAGTAGACTGAAATGATATATTGGGTTATCTCCAAGAAGTATGCTTTCAGGTCCCAAAGCTTTGTATCTTGAGAATGTATGACTTGCATGTAATCTTTTTGGATTGAGATAAATTCCAAATGGGAAATATGTCCTCTGTATTCGGCAAAAATAAGCTTGATATTTGGCTTAATTTGATAACTTGAACATGTTGACGGATGTTTGTGCCTGTTGGACATTTAACTGAATCAATAACAAGGGGTGGGATTCTCCATTGGCTGACCCTGAATCAGGAAATGCAATTGGATGGAGAATGGGTTCCGATGCCGAAATTGCGGCGAGCGCCGATTTGACGGCAAATTGCACCTCCGTCATCTCGATAGCAGCGTCGATGCGTTACCTGAATGCATGTACAGTAAACACCATTTGCATATCATTAGCGGGCCTGACCCGGAATTCCCTGGGGCCTCCGTGATTCTCCGCCTCTGATGGGCCAAGTTCCCAGTGGCATGGTTCACTTGCGGTTTAAAAAATCGTGAAACCGCGTCATGGCTGATGGGGGAGAGATAGGGGATGGACACAGAGGGGTGTATGGTGGGCTACCGGGCCGAACACTGGCCGGGCTGGCTGGGGTGGAGGGGGGGTTGACAGGAGAACAGGCCAAGTGGCCAGAATGACCCGCCCCCACGGGACTGGGGTGGTGTCCAGGAATGGATCACCATTGCCGCGGCCTGCAGGGCCGCCAACTTACTGCGCACCCCACTGACCACACATCTTGGCCCCTGGTTCTGCAGAGTGACACCAGCCGCATGGGTTCCCCCCCCACCCCCACATTCCACCCTCCACCAAAGCTCCCTCCCCCACCCACCCGGCCACCACCCGCCGGCAGCAGACGGCCAACCCAGGGCAACGCTCACTGTCGTCCTTAGGGAGGCTCTGGACGCGGCCACGGAGCCTACTGGTGCCATGGGCGTCCAGGAGGGTCTCCAGCTCGGCATCCATAAATCATGGAGCTGCTCTTCTTGCTGCCACATTGTTGGCTGGGATGGTGTGTGTGGGGAGTGAAGTGTGTATTTGCGGCTGTAGCTTGTCAGGCTCCTGAGTGTCAATCTTGGACTTGGTGAAATCGGCACCATTTCTCATTAGAATCAACTGTGTTCCAGGTCAACACTTAGGGGTGGACTCTCCGATCGCTGATGCCAAAATCGTGTTCGGCAATCAGCCAGAGAATCCATTTTTACGCCGAAATCGGGGGCTGTGCCATTTTTACGATGCTCCGCCCCCTCAAAAATGGTGTACCACTGTCGGGACGGCCTCAGGACACCACCTGAGACCCTCCCCTGATGCTCCGTCCCTGATGGGCCAAGTCCCCGATGGCGTGGGACACGTGCCCTCTCACTTTTCGGGGACCTCGGGCGAAATTCTTCCCCAACGGCGGGATGCCCGCCGACTGGCGCCAAAGCCGGCGCCAATCAGACGGACATCGCGCCGGCAAAAAGGTGCGGAAGTCTCCGCATCTTTGGCGGCCTAGCCCCAACATTGAGGGGCTAGGCCGACGCCGGAGGGATTTCCGCCCCGCCAGCTGGCGGAAATGGCGTTTGTTGCCCCGCCAGCTGGCGCGGAAATGCGGCGCATGCGCGGGAGCGTCAGCGGCCGCTGTCAGTTTCGCAGCGCATGCGCGGGAGCGTCAGCGGCCGCTGTCAGTTTCCCGCGCATGCGCAGTGGGGAGAGTCTCTTCCGCCTCCGCCATGGTGGAGGCCGTGGCGGAGGCGGAAGGGAAAGAGTGCCCTCACGGCACAGGCCCGCCCGCGGATCGGTGGTCCCCGATCGCGGGCCAGGCCACCGTGGGGGCACCCCCCGGGGTCAGATCGCCCCGCGCCCCCCCCCCCCAGGACCCCGGAGCCCACCCACGCCGCCTGGTCCCGCCGGTAAATACCAGGTTTGATTTACGCCGGCGGGACAGGCAATTCCTGGGCGGGACTTCGGCCCAACCGGGCCGGAGAATCCAGCGGGGGGTCCCGCCAACCGGCGCGGCCGGAATCCCGCCCCCGCCCAATCTCCGGGAGCGGAGACTTCGGCGGGGGCGGGGGCGGGATTCACGGCGGCCAACGGCCATTCTCCGACCCGGCGGGGGGTCGGAGAATGACGCCCCTCATGTGGCGGTTGCAGGCTGTGTCCAGCGCTGCCAGTCGGTGGGGGAGCCGTTCCGCTGGCAGTGGAGGCTTCAACAGGGGCTGGGAGGACTGGTGGGGGTGGTCCGGGGGTAGCGAGGGGGGTATTGGGGAGCATTTTCTGGCAGGCCGGGACCGCGTGCGGTGGTCGCCATGCTGTACGGCGCGGCCACAGCAGGCTGCCCCCGTGCGCATCCCGGCAATTCTGCATCCGTATCGACAGGTAAAGCCGGCTTTACGCGGCACGGCTGCTAGCTCCCCAACTGGGTGGTGCATCGGTGTGGGGCGCCGCCGACATTTTGGTCATAGGATCAGACGGGTCCTGCGGTTATAGCCACAGAATCGGAGAATCCAGCCCTATGTCTCGGGAATGGAGAATCCCACTGAAGGGGCGTCATTATCCGACCCCCACGCCGTTGGCCGCCGTGAATCCCGCCCCCGCCCCCGCCGAAGTCTCCGCTCCCGGAGATTGGGCGGGGGCGGGAATTGGGCCGCGCCGGTTGGCGGGACCCCTCGCTGGATTCTCCGGCCCGGATGGGCCGAAGTCCCGCCCAGGAATTGCCTGTCCCGCCGACGTAAATCAAAGCTGGTATTTACCGGCGGGACCAGGCGGCGTGGGCGGGCTCCGGGGTCCTGGGGGGGGGCGCAGGGCGATCTGACCCCGGGGGGTGCCCCCACGGTGGCCTGGTCCGCGATTGGGGCCCACCGATCCGCGGGCGGGCCTGTGCCGTGGGGGCACTCTTTCCCTTCCGCCTCCGCTACCGCCTCCACCATGGCGGAGGCGGAAGAGACTCTCCCCACTGCGCATGCGTGGGAAACTGACAGCGGCCGCTGACGCTCCCGCGCATGCGCTGGGAAACTGACAGCGGCCGCTGACGCTCCCGCGCATGCACCGCATTTCCGTGCCAGCTGGCGGGGAAACAAACCCCATTTCCGCCAGCTGGCGGGGCGGAAATCCCTCCGGCGTCGGCCTAGCCCCTCAATGTTGGGGCTAGGCCGCCAAAGATGCGGAGCCTTCCACACCTTTGGGCCGGCGCGATGCCCGTCTGATTGGCGCCGGCTTTGGCGCCAGTCGGCGGACATCCCGCCGTTGGGGGAGAATTTCGCCCAAGGTTCCTTACGTTTTGCTGTAAGAAAGTCTTTTAACCCATTAAATTCGCCCTCCTACAGCATTTGTTTCCCCCAAAGTCATTCCTGGTGAAGGCTTCAGTTTCAGTATTAATTAGCACTGAGTTATGGTGTAAATGTAAATAAACGTAATCAGTGGAAACTGAATGGCGATTGATGCAATCTGTTCAGCTCAGTTGGACAACTGTTATTCCATCAACCTGGGCTCAAGTCATCCTCCAGGCTCAATTCCAACTTCAAAAATGTGCATTGTTTGGTCCCACCGTGTATCCTTTATTTATACAGGCTTTTAATTACTGCTTACAATAACTTCTGCCAAAGTGTATTGTGAATATCAAGGTAAAAGATGTAAGGGGCGTGCTCCATTTTTCTCGGCTGCATCATTAGTTTTAACGAGCATTTGGAATGAAATGAGAAAGTGGCACATTCTTGGTTGTTATCTGCACCATTTGCCAAATCAAATGATTCAAGGAAAGTGTCATAAACCAATCCCTTGTCATGTGAGTTTGTCACTCGTCCAGGTTCTTCACATGCACTGACGCTACTCTGATACAAACGTGTTTGACTCCCTGGGGCCTAAATTCAATAGCCTATGAAAATGTGTGTGGGGAGCATGATGTGAGCTTAACCCACATTTGTTCAATGTACTGCTGCCTGACGATATCATACACACAGAATCATACCTTGCATATAATGGCCCAGACATCACCATAACCATTCCTGAGTATGTACTGTCCAACTGGAAGGACAGAGCCAGTAGAGGTGGTGCTCAGTAATATACAGTCAGGAGGGAGTTGCCCTGGGAGTCCGCAACATCGACTCTGGAGCCCATGAAATTTCATGGCATCAGGTTAAACATGGGCCAGGAAACTGCCTGCTCAATATCGCCTTTTGCTAGTGATGAATCAGTCCTCCCCCATGTTGGGCACCACTTGGAGGAAATATCAAGGGTGGCAAGAATGCAAAAGTACCCTGGATGGGTGTGTTCAATATCAATCACCAGATGTGGCTTAGCACCAAGGGGCTGGTTTAGCACAGTGGGCTAAACAGCTGGCTTGTAATGCAGAACAGGCACCGAGCAGGCGCCGGGATGTGGCGACTAGGGGCTTTGCACAGTAACGTAATTGAAGCTTATTTGTAACAATAAGCGATTATCGGTATTATTATTATTTAGCACCACCACAGACTGAGCTGGTCAAGTCCTAAAGACATAGCTGCTCGACTGGGTCTGTGGCAGTTTCTGAAAGAGCCAACAAGAGGGAAAAATGTACTTGACCAAACTGCCTGCCACAGATGCATACGTCCACATCAGTATCAGTCGGAGTGACCACCACACTGTCCTTGTGGAGACAAAGTCCTGTCTTCACAGTTGCAATACCCTCCATCGTGTGGTGCAGCACCACCACCGTGCTAAATTAGATGGACTTTGAACAGATGTCAGGTCCGGGCATCCATGAGGCGCTTTGGGCCATCAGCAGCAGCAAAATTGTACTCAACCACAATCTGTAACCTCAGGACCTGGCATATTCCCTACTCTACAATTACCACCAAGACAGGGGGTCAACCCTGGAGGGAGGGGGGTGAGTGCCGGGAGGAGGGGGTGAGTGCCGGGGACGAGAGGATGACTGCCGGGGAGGGGGACGGGGGGATGCGTGCCGGGGAGGGGGAAGGGGAGGATGACTGCCGGGGATGGTAACGGGGAGGGGCGTGCCGGGGAGGGGTGCCGGGGAGAGGGGGTGCGAGGGCAAACGAGTTTGTCTGCCTGGCCAGGTGCCATCCTCCAACAGTCGCGCCCATGCGGTCCATGCCACCTGGCTGGGGGAGGAGGGGGCACGGGCAATGATGACATGTCATCGTCCGGGCAGTGACAGACTCCCTATATGCCATTGCGGACCGCTACATCCGCTTCCCCGTGGACCGGGTCAGCCAAGATGCCCGGGCCGTGGGCTTCTCTGCCGTGGCCGGGATTCCCATGGTCCAGGGCGCGATTGATGGGATGCACGTCGCCGTGCGGCCACCTGCAGATAACAGGGCCGTGTTCACCAATAGGAAGGGGACCTATTCCATGAACCACCGCATGATGATCCTGCACGTCTGCGCCCGGTACCCGGGCAGTGTACATGACTCATGTTGTCGCGGTCATACATCCCCGGCATGTACGAGGGACGACATCCCCGTCTGAGGGGCTGGTTGCTGGGCGAAAGGGGCTACCCATTGCAGTCGTGGCTGATGACGCCTATACGGAGGCCACGGAATGACGTGGAGAACCGCTACAATGATGCCTATGTAGCGACAAGGGGAGTGATAGAGAGGTGCTTTGGCGTGCTGAAGATGTGTTTCAGGTGCCTGGACCTCTCTGGGGGCGCCCTCCAGTCGGCTGCATCATTGTGGTGTGCTGCGTCCTGCACAATATAGCCCAGCAGAGGGGCGTTGTGCCACAGGCAGAGGAGGGCGGAGTGGAGGAGCAGCAGGAAGAGGCGCAGTCCTCCCCAGATGAGGGGGATGGGGGCAATGGTCAGGGCAGGCGGGCTAGACATGGGCGGGTGGCTGTCCATCATTACCGGCTGGGCCAGCGGGCACGGGACAGGCTGATAGACGCCCGCTTCACTGACTAGAGGGGCGTGGGAATCGGCTAGTATGGCTACATACCGCACACCATGGCAACATCCGAACACCCTCACTCCCCCACCCATCCACCCACCCAGCACCCTCACCCCCCTTCCCAACCCCACCCACCCCACCCGCATGCACACCACCCCCCCATTGCAGATCCACCTGCGGCACAACGGCCGGGCTCACACAGTTGGGGGTGGACGCGTGTCTATTGCAGGCCACGGAGAATGATGACAACCCGCCCTGCGATGAGCTCCTGGCTCCACATCGTCGGACGATGTCTGACCCATGGTCACAGTACCACCATCCACCCGGACCATCCCTGCATGCGGCTGTGACACTGCAGCACACGGTCCCGTCCTCTGCCCGGGGGGATGGTGAGGGCGGCCCAGGGGGAAGGGGGCAGACTCACCTGGGGCTGAGGTAAGACCACCCCTCACACACACACTTGCGCTCAATGTACATGACACCCCCCCCCCCGCACGCTTTGGACAGAGCACAAAGGCAGCTTCTGTAGGTGTAACATTGACTTTAATAACCAAAGGAGTTCATGCACGTGCCCTAGCCCCTAAAACTCATCTGTGCCCTGCACCCGTGCCAACTTACTCAGTGTCTAATTGTTTGGCCTTACGGGCCCTTTGACTACGCCTAGGTGGTTCCCCAGCCGGTACAGCAGAACTGGAGGTGGACTCCTGTGATTCTGGCCCTCTGACTCGGGATCCCTTTGGCGGCCGTTTCCTGGGGCGATCTGGCCTAGGTGGGTCAGGCTGCAGCCCGGGCGACTGGGATGGCGAGCTGCCAGCCTGTCCTGCCCGTTGCCCACCCGATGCACCTGGGACGGAAGGGGGGGAGCCCGAGGTGTTGAGGTGTTCCGGGACCTCCCCTACAGGGGGACCCGGGACGGGCCCCAGCACCTCCTCCTCCCTCGGGGTGCCCGATGGCCCCCGGGCCTCTACATGGGTGGGGGATGTGAATGGACTGGCCATCTGATGCCCCTCCGACACCTGGCGCTGCCAGTCCTGGAGGCCCGTGCTGGTATCGACAGGGGTCTGCAGGTTTTCAGCCATGGAGCTCAGGGAGTTGCCCATCCCTGCCTGTGACTGTGCAACGCCGGCTAGCGCATGGGCAATGGCGCCGATACCCTCAGCGATGGCCTGCTGAGACTGGGCCATGGCCTGCTGAGACTGGGCCACGGTGTTGAGCGCCTCTGCCATCTGCCGGTGGCGCTGGCTCATGGTTTCATGTGAGAGGGCAGCCATGTCCTGGGCCACAGACGCCGCCTGCACGGAAAGATCCAGGCCTCACAAACCGCTCCCCATGTCTGACACCGTCGCCCCCATTGCCTCCACCGCGGACGCACTGCGGTGTCGGCCTGGGTGGCACGCATGACCGGCACCACTCCCAGCTCCTGGACGCGGGTGGACTCCTCCACCTGCGACTGCAGCTGCCGTAAGCTGGCCGTCACCCTCTTCGCTCGTCTCCGGTTCGGTGGTTGCACCGGGTCTATGGGTGGGTGCGGTAACTCCAGGAACCTGGGATCCATCTGGGCGGCGGATGTTCGCTTGCACCGGGCTACCCTCCGACCGACCGGCCCCTCTGCTGCTCCTCCCTCCACCTGCTGTACCGGGACGACTGTGTTGTGTGCACCAGTGAGTTTACCAGACGCCTCATCACTAAAGTGCCCAACCGGGGTGAGTGTCTCTGCGATGGTGGAGGGTGTTGGTGACAGCAGTGGCGTTGTGTCGTGCGCATCGTCCGACTCTGAGTCCATGGCACTTTGGGGTGGTGGTTCGTCTCCGCCCATCCAATCTGTGTCACTGTCCTGTATTTCAGTTTCCTGGGTAGGGGTGTCCTGGGTCGGGGTGTCCTGGGTCGGGGTGTCCTGGGTAGGGGTGTCCTGGGTTGTGGTTTCGTGGCTCGGCTGCGATGGAGGCCTGTGGCTGCCCCCCTCGTCGCTGGGTGGCACACCGCATGAGACAGGGGCGTCGTCTCCCTGTTGCTCCAGGTCTCTCCGTCTCCCATTGTCTCAGTGGGGCATCATGCGGGCGTCGCGTGCCAGAGGGTCCGGGTCTCCCCGTCTCCTGTGGTCTCCGAGGGGCATCCTGCGGGCGTCGCGTGCCAGAGGGTCTGGGTCTCTCCGTCTCCCGTTGTCTCCGAGGGGCATCCTGCGGGCGTCGCATGCCAGAGGGTCTGGGTCTCCCCGACTCCCGTGGTCTCCGGGTGGCATCCTGCGGGCGTCGTGTGCAAGACGGTCCATGTCTCCCCGTCACCCGTGGTCTCCGAGGGGCATCCTCCAGGTGATCGGCATCTGCGGGGATGGATGCCTCGACGTTTGCTCCTGCGATACACAATGAAGCATGCATGGTTAGACAATCAGGTGGTGATCAGGTGATATGGGGAGGGGGTATATGGGGGAGGGGGGATATGGGGACAGGCTGTCGGTGGCTCACATGCCGGTGGGCCCCCGACCACTGCATTGGCAACCTCCCAGTCCTCAGGTCCGCCAGCCAGTTCCAGGGCCCTTTCCTCATGTTCGGTGAGTGGCCTCTCATCAGCTGGGGGGATATGGGGGAGGGGGGATATGGGGGATATGGGGAGGGGGGATATATGGGGAGGGGGGATATGGGGGAGGGGGGATATGGGGAGGGGGGATATGGGGAGGGGGGATATGGGGGATATGGGGGAGGGGGTTATGGGGGAGGGGGAGATGGGGATATGGGGAGGGGGGATATGGGGAGGGGGATATGGGGGAGGGGGATATGGGGGATATGGGGGAGGGTATATGGGGGATATGGAGGAGGGGTGATATGGGGAGTGGGGATATGGGGGATATGGATATCGGGCAGGGAGTGGGGGGGAGGGGGGGGGGCTCACCCTGGCTGCCCTGACGAGGTCGTTCACCTTCTTGTGGCACTGGGTGCCTGTCCGTGGTGTCAGAGCCACAGCGCTGACAGCCTCCGCCACCTCCCTCCACAGACGCCGGCTGTGGCGTGGGGCAACTCTGCGGCCATGTCCGGGATACAGGCCTCCCTCTTCTGCTCCACTGCGTCCAGGAGTGCCTCGATGTCGCGGTACTGGAACCTCGGGGCTGTGCGGCGGGCGGCCAGCCGGTCAGGTCTTCTGGTCGGGTGGGGGGAGCAGCACGTCTTTTGAGCCATCACGCCGTGCGTCGTGAATGACGCCACACTGCGTGAACCACGTGAGCCAGCGCGAATACCGTCACGCCGCTGCTAGCCCATTCCGGGCCGGAGAATCCGCGATGTTTGGGGCGGCGCGATGCTGGACTGATTTGCGCCGTTTTTGACGCCTGTCGGCGGACATCGCGCCGTTTGCGGAGAATCTCGCCCCAGTTCTTGGCTTTGCAGTACTGCCACATCCAGTCATGAATGGTGGTGGACAATTAAACAACTCACGAGAGGAGGAGGCTCCACAAATATCTCCATCCTCAATGATGGAGTAGCCCTGCACACATGTGCAAAAGGCAAGGCTGAAACATTCGCGACTATGGTCAGCCAGAGGTTCTGAGTGGATGATCCGTCTCTGTCTCCTCCGGAGGTCCCCACACCACAGTTGTCAGTCTTCAGCCAATTTGATTCATGCCACGTGACATCAAGAAACAACTGAAAACATTGGTATTGCATAAGCCCTGGCAATATTCCAGCAATAGTACTGAAGATTTGTGCTCCAGAATTTGCCATGTCCCTATCCAAGCTGTTCCAGTACAGCTACAATACTGGTATCTACCTGACAATGTGCAAAATTGTTCACATATGTCCTGTACACAAGAAACAGGAAAAATCCAACTCGGCCAATTAGCATCTCATCAGTCTACTCTCAATCATTAGTAAAGTGATGGATGGGGTCATTAACAGTGATATCAAGCAGCACCACCTCGTAATACCCTCCTCACTTTGCTCAGTTTGGTTTTCACCAGGGTCACTCAGCTCCTGCCCTCGTTACAGCCTTGGTTCATCCATGAACAAAGGTCTCGAGGTGAGGTGAAAGAGTTTGCCCTTGACCTCAAGGCAGCATTTGAACAAGGGCAGCATCAATGAGCATGAGAAAAACTGGAGTCCGTGGACATCGGGGGAGACTCTCCCCTGGTTGGAGTCGCACCTAGCACAAAGGAAGATGGTGGTGGTCATTGGATATCAAGCATCTCAGTTTCTGGACGTCACTGCATGATTTCCTCAGTGTAATGTCCTTCGCCTAACAATATTCAGCTGCTTCACTAATGACCTCCCTTCATCATAAGGTTGGAAGTGGGAATGTTTGCTGACGATTGGACCATGTTCAGCACCATCCGCAACTCCACATATACTGAAGCAGTCCATGTCCAAATGCAGCAAGACATGGACAATATCCAGGCTTGAACTGGCAAATGCAAATGACAATTGTGCCACACAAGTGCCAGCCAATGAACATCTCCAACAAGAGAGAATTTAACCATTGCACCTTGACATTCAATGGCATTACCATCGCTTAATCCCTACTAACAACATCATAGGGTTACCATTGACAAGAAACTGAACTGGACTTGCCATATAAATACTGTGGCGACAAGGGCAGATCAGACTAGGAATCTTGTGAAAAGTAACACATCTCCTAACTCCCCGCATGTCCACCATCTGCAAGGCACAAGTCAGGAATGTGATGGAATGGGCGCAGCTGCAACAACGTTCAAGTAGCTTGACATCATCCAGGACAAAGCAGCCCGTTTGATTGCTACCCCTACCACAAATATTCATTCCTCCACCACCGATGAACAGTGACAGAAGTGTATACCATCTATAATTTGCATTGCAGTAACTTACCAAGGCTTCACAGGTAGCACCATCCAAATCCACAGCCACTACCATCTAGAAGGACAAGGGCATCAGACACATGGGAACATCACCACCTGGAAGGCCCCCTCTATATCATTCATTATCCTGACTTGGAAATATCTCGCCATTCCTTCACTGTCACTGGGTCAAAATCCTGGAACTCCCTGGCTAACAGTTTTGTGGGTTTACCGACACCACATGAACTGCTCACCACCATCTTCTCAAGGGCAATTAGGGATGGGCAATAAATCCTGACCGAGCCAATGATGTCCCCATCCTGTAAATAGATTTTAAAAATAGTGAGCATTGAACTTTATGCAATCTGATATTTTTTTAATATAAATTTAGAGTACCCAATTTTTTTTTCCAATTAAGGGGCAATTTAACATGGCCAATCCTCCTAACCGGCACATGTTTGGGTTGTGGGGGTGAAATCCACGCAGACATGGGGAGAATGTGCAAACTCCACATGGACAGTGGCCCAGGGCTGGGCATTGAACCCCCGTCTTCAGTGCTGTAGTCCCAGTGCTAACGACTGTGCTACCTTGCCACCCCAGCTACCTGCTATTTTAAAAGATTTAATTGTCCAGTTACTGCTAACCGCTCTGTTGATTGGCTGGGAACTTCAACGATCGTTAATATCATGAGTGGCCAACAGCACTTGAAGTTAGACCGAACTGTTTAAAGGAGAAATAAATAATTGCTGGAGCATCTGCCTGCAGTTATGCAGGAAGTGGTTCTCGTCTGTGAAACATTGAACACTGGCACAGCATGGGATATAGCCAGCTCCAACCTTTTGGAATCTGCGCTAGAGGTGGAAAGGAGGAGAGCTATATTTTGTTATGGACGGGGAGGGATGAATAATATGGGATGTTCCCCCATTTCTCACATCTCAAGGAATGGCAACAAAATGCATTTTTTGAGTAGGAGTGTTTTAACCTCTTGGGTGCTGTGGTTTTAAAGAACAGACACGGACAGGCTTTCTTGTAAGTTTAAATCAAAAGAAAGGATAAATGTATATTTTCACAGCATAAGAAATAGAAATACAACAACTGAGCAGATACTCACACACAATAAAAGATGATTTATAAAAATGCACTTGGATTACGATTGGGGTAAAACAGAAACAGGTCATTTCTTTATACAATCCTTAATTGTGGTTGAGTCTCAATAGTGAAGAATTGCGATCTTGTAGATAAAACAAATTGGCCCCTCTTCACTGTCTGAGATGACTGCTGTTTTGAAGCCGAGTTCTTTCCTATATGCTGGGCGAAATCTCTCTCTCTGAGGTGCTAATCCCAGACTGGCTTGCTGGCTCCCCTTGTGGATTAATATAGTATCAGCTCCCTCTCCAGCCAGTTTGAGTCAGCATCTGCCAAGGCCATTTACTTTTAAATGACTTTCCAAGGGCGCAATTCTCTCATCGGGAGACTAAGTCCCGACGCCGGAGTGAAAACCGGAGTGTTTCACTCCGGCGTTCCCCCCATTCTCCCACCCCCGGTGGGCTAGGAGTGGCGCCACTTCATTTACGCACGCCGGGAATTGGCGCCGTGTAAAAGCGGCGCCGCGTAAATGACGCAACTGGCGCCGCGTAAATGACGTCACCCGCGCTTGTGCGGTTGCCGTCCTCCCCGCGGCCGCCCCGCAAGAAGATGTCGGATTGATCTTGCAGGGTAGCGGAGGAAAGGAGGTCCTCCTTCAGAGCGGGCCAGACCGCTTTTGAGTCCCCCCCGGTGCAGGAACCCCCCTCGCCCCCCCACAGGCCGCCCCCCCCCCCCAGCGTTCGCGCGCTGTTCCTGCCGGCAGCGACTGGATGACGCCGGCGGGAACCTGTTGTGTTGTGCAGGCCGCTCGGCCCATCTGGGCCGGAGAATCGCCGTTCGCCCATTACCAACGGCAAGCGGCGATTCTCGTAGCGGCCAGCCGTGATTCACGCCGCGCCGGTTTGGGGGGGTGGGAGATCGCGTGCGGGCATCGGGGTGGCGTGGCGGGATTCGCGCGGTGCCCGGGCGATTCTCCCACCTGGCGTAGGGGGGGAGAATTCCGCCCCAGGAGTGTGTTCAGACATGTCTGTCTGAAAATTACAAAATACATTTTGTACTTGACTTTCTCGAGTGCATTTTGTGAAGATACAATGTCCATATTTCATGTTGCTTTTTAAAAATAAAGTTCACCTCCCAATATTCTTTCTGGGCACATGATATAGCCTTGACTTATTTATCTATAGAGGAACTGGAGACTCTCAAGACAGTCAGTGTGAAGATGGTGGGAGTAGATAGCCATCAGGATCAATGCCAGGTGTTCAGCCCAAGGATCTGGATACAGTGCTGCAAGAAGGTCAATGTGCTGGTATTAACCTGGCAGCTTTGGGGACTCACAGGGTTACTTATAGGTTCCCATAAATGAGTTCCCTCATTCAAAGGCACTCAGTGCTGATCAAGGACCTATCATTGGGAACGATTCCTGCTGAGAGCCACCCCCTTGCCGTTGCTGCCGATCTCCCTCTCCCAACCTCCATCCGCCATCACTCATCTCTGTGTCTGGGATCCAGCGACAGTCCTAGGCTTCAGTGGGTGTAATATCGGTAGCAACCCCTGTTTCCCCAGTGGCGCAGCCCTTCAATATCACTGCTAGCCTCTGATTGGCTGGCAGCTCTCAGCAGGCTAGGCTTCTATCCCTGGGATCCTTGATCCCAGGGAATGGTCCATCAAATTAAATGCCAATCATGCTCTTAACAGGACAGTAATGGGCCTTCCCTAAAAGAGGCGACACAGGGCTCCCGTTTGCCTTCTAGATGGCAGGTGGGACACTCACCACCAGCAGTAAATCCAGTTTCCCATGTGCCTACTTCCATTTTAATATCCGCATCTGAAATTTTCAATTAAATCTATAATTCATTTTTAATCCATAACATTTTGTGTAATTTTTGGAAAACCAACATGTCCATGGCTTCCATGGCCAAATATAATAAAAAGTTACAGATTGGATTGTAATGGTTTATTTTACAACAAATCCAAATTAATAATTCATAATCCAATATGCAGTTTGTATCTGAGTGGCGTAATTAATAAAATTGTACAGATGTCACCATATAATCAAGATAAATCATTCTTTGCAATCCATGGATGTTTCTCAGATAACCCACACTGTAACTGAAAAACGTTGTGATTGGATATTAATGGCTTTATTTGTTTAATTTTACAGATAACAAGATCCCTGTGGCTGCAAATGTACTGAAGCTGAATGAATGAGGTATGATTATGAAATCTGCCCTTCTGTTTACTTGTACCATTCCCTAGAATTTGTTTAGCTTTGATAGATGATACTCAAATACACTTTGTGTGCTGATGTCCTGAGATTTGTAACAACGAACATGTACTTCTGATACTTTAAATTATGCTCTTTATTGTATTATCTTTGTGACAGACCCTGCTTTTTGATCAAACAGACAAGTAACATTATAGAAAGGAGTAAAACAGCAGTGTGGAATATCACAGCTAAAGATTAATATACTAAATCATTATTGACCGTATTTACCTTGTGCCAATGTGAATTTAAGCGATTATACGATTTGCTGTTGCTTTCAGACTCCCAGTCAGGCATAAATTAATCTTAACAGAGCAGTTGCCATTTGTTATACTTTTGCTACTTAGCTGAAGACACTTCTGCTTTGGCTTTTACTTGTGTCTGTATGTTGACCTTCTGAAGAAAGTGTACACTGTTCTCCATTAGCCCTGCGGAATGTATGTTCAACAGTTTCAAGCTGACTCCATGGGCGGGATTCGCCGACCCCCCCACCGGGTCGGAGAATCGCCGGGGGCTGGCGTGAATCCCGCCCCCGCCGGTTGCCGAATTCTCCGGCACCGGATATTTGGCGGGTCGCGCCGCGCCGGTTGGCGGGCCCCCCCCACGGCGATTCTCTGGCCCGCGATGGGCCGAAGTCCCGCTGCTGGAATGCCTGTCCCGCCGGCGAGAATCAAGCCACCTATCTTACCGGCGGGACAAGGCGGCGAGGCGGGCTCCGGGGTCCTGGGGGTGGCGCGGGGCGATCTGGCCCCGGGGGGTGCCCCCACGGTGGCCTGGCCTGCAATCGGGGCCCACCGATCCGTGGGCGGGCCTGTCCCGTGGGGGCACTCTTTTCCTTCCGCCTTCGCCGTGGTCTCCACTATGGCGGAGGCGGAAGAGACCCCCTCCACTGCGCATGCATGGGGATGCCGTGAGCGGCCGCTGACGCTCCCGCGCATGTGCCGCATGGCAAAGTCATTTACGCGCCAGCTGGCGGGGCACCAAAGGCCTTTCCCGCCAGCTGGCGGGGCGGAAATCAGTCCGGCACGGGCCTAGCCCCTCAAGGTGAGGGCTCAGCCCCTCAAGATGCAGAGAATTCCTCACCTTTGGGGCGGCGCGATGCCGGACTGATTCGCGCCAGATTTGTAACATTTATGATTTTATTTAAGTTTAAGTTAGACTTAATGCATCACAGTATTTGAGCAGCCGTTTATGAAAGCAATTCAGAATTATAGATTGAAAACAGAAAATGCTGGGAATACTCAGCAGATCGAGCAGCATCTGTGAAGAGAGAAACAGCATTAATGGCCTGGATTTTCATAACCAAGGTGGGTTTCGAGAGTTGGGAAAATGTATGCCTACTTTGGGAGAATATGTCCACAAAGGGGGCTTCTTCATGGCCCGCCCGGAGCTGGGGGGGGGGGGGGGGGGGGAAGGTGTAGGGGTGTAGGATAGGGGTAGTGATTGGGGTTGTAGTGTGGGCAGCAGTCGGGTCAGCTGATGTGGGAAAGAGGTCAGAGGCAGCCACAGAGGCTTCCAGGTGCCAAGGCGGAGTGTTTAAAAGGTTTGCTCCGTGCGATGCAACTTTGTTCAAGTTAAAATAAAAACTGACATGTGCTCTAGCCCTTACCCCTCACACCTTCTCACTCACTTTCATTGCCATCACCATGCCATCTCATTGCCCCATGCCAGACAACTAGTTACCACCATAGCTCCTCATGTCAAAACGCTAATTTGTGCATTGATTCACACTACACTGGACAGAGTCCAGTTAATCGAATAGTGGCAATAGGATGTATCAAAAAGCTTTTTAAAAAGTAATGATTAGCAGGTTGGATCTGTACTCCTTAGAGTTTAGAAGAATGCGAATGATTGAAATATATAAGATTCTTAGGGGTTAGACACAGGGGAGAATGTTTCCACTCATGGGATAGTGTAGGACCAGAGGGTATTGGCGCAGAAAATGTGAATGCTCATTTAAGACGGATTTGAGGAAGAATTTCTTCTCTCAAAGAGTGGTAAATCTTTGGAATTATTTACCCCAGGAAGCTGTAGAGGCTGAGACCTTAAATTCTTTCATGCTGAAATCAGTAGGATTTTAACTAGTGGAAGAATTAATGGTTACGGAGCAAAGGCAAGCAGTGGACATAGTTAGTGTTACATCTTATTAAATGATGGAGCACGCTTAGGGCAACACAGTGGCGCAGTGGTAGTACTGCAGTCTCATGGCATCCAGGTCCCAGGTTCGATCCCTGCTCTGGGTCACTGTCCGTGTAGAGTTTGCACATTCTCCCCGTGTTTGCGTGGGTTTCGCCCCCACAACCTAAAGATGTGCAAGGTAGGTGGATTGAACATGCTAAGTTGCCCCTTAATTGGAGAAAATGAAATGGGTACCCTAAATTTTTTTTTTTAATTTTTAAATGATGGAGCACGCTGAAAGGACTGAATGGCCTACTCTGTTCCTATTTCTCATGGTCCTATTACTTTCCATTATGTTAACACAATCCTTTCACCACAGCCCAGTAAAAGTGTCAATCATCGAAGCCCAAGAAAGCATCAATAATAGAAACTGCAAGCACTTGAAACCTTTTAACCTCTGTAAACAAACATTGTGGAATTGACTGCCAAGAGCTGAGATCAGTCAGCCAGAGCTGTCAATCAAGCAATATTCTCCCTGGGGTGCTCCTGTTTCATCACAGTAATGGATATTTGGGCTCCAAGCCAAGGCTCATGATTTATTTTTGTCTGCTCATTACTTCCAGGTCATCCACCCTGACTTCTAATCTAGCCTATCCTCCACTGGGCTGATAATTCAACATCTGGGCATCCATTTTTAAAAGTAATGGCTTGTGGAGCCAGGAATTCTCCCATTTCTGTGGACCTCAATCGTGGTGTCCATAGAAGCTGACCTGTTATACTAGTATTGGTTAACTCACAGCTTAATCAGCGTGAGGTAACAATCACCCCCAGCTCGATGAGTCCTGTGCAGGCTTATAACAGGATGTGAGCTCAAAATCTTGGAATTCTCTACCCAACACCATCATGGGAACTCTTGTTCAGCATGACGACTGCTACAGTTTAAGGAGACGGCTCCTAATCACCTCAGAGCAATTGGGGATGGATAACAAATGAGACTGCCAGCATTGATCACACGTTGAGAACAAAAGGAACATTCTCCTGAGCTTTGAGGAAAATACTGAATTTGAATACCATCCAGCTCAGCCTGAAATGGCAAGGTGGAAAGTTGGCAGAGCTGGATTCAGTACCACACAGGTATTAGTGAAAGCTTCTTGATGAGTTGAAGAAAATGTTGACTGATTTAGGCAGTGTTGCAGCCAGATAGTAATGCATCATTAGCTTAGGGATGGTGGCAGAAAGTTGAATATTTATTCTGATATATAAAAGTACATTTTGAAGACTACCCTCCAAGCTTAGTGAGGTAATCCATTTCAGGCACAAACCATATAGACCAGAACAACTCTGGATTCAATCTGATATGTTCTGAGTGATTCAACATCAGCTTGAGCAACTTTAAGGGGTTAAACTTGACCACTGTGTCCCATGTTTAGAAAGTGCAAAACTGACCATGAGTCCCATTTTATATTGCTGCACAGTGATTGTTAGTGAGAATTGCATTCAATCAAGCCTGACCTGCTCTGTGATACCTTATGTGTCAAATTGCCTGTTGATTTTCACTATTGAGCCTTCCATATGAGTAATTGCCATGTGGATGAGCTATTGGAGGGTTATCATGCCACAGCAAGGAGCCGTTAATCTCAGGAGATGTGACTGTCCCTCTTGATTGAATGGCAGCACTCTTTCTGCCGGATCAGAAGTTTTTAGGTTTGTTTGTTGTATCTTGTGCTGCCTTTCTGTACATCACAACAGCAAATTACTTCAAATTATTTAATTGGCTGTAAGGCACATTGGGATGTTCTGAAGTTGTGCCAAATGAGATGTAAATGCATGTCTTTTTTCTAAAAGGAAGTAGGAGGGGAGAGAACGGTGGAGAAAGGGTGTTTTCATTTTTTTTTTTCATTTTCCAATTTCCAATAAAAAATCAGGCGCGGTTGATGCCTATCATTAAGCTGCTACTGCTGTCAAATGCATCATTTCAGCCAACAGTCTTGTGAAATGATATTGCAAAATTATGCGCACACTGGAGAGTCTTGTATGCTGGGAGCACATATTGGAAAATCTCTGGAGTTGTCATGACTTTCCATTCATCCCTGCTAACCTGGAGGGCAAAGAACCTCAGCAAGAGGCACAGTTTCACAAATGCAGCATGTTCTGCCTGCATGCAGCAGACATTCACGGAACAAATGGCAACTTGAAAGTGGAAAATTAGGAGAATTTTTGTTATGCGGTGACTAGTTATAATCCTGAATGCGCTGCCTGAAAAAGAAAAAGCAGATTCAATAGTAACTTTCACAAGCTAATTGAGCATATACCTGAATATCAATTTTTTGCAGTGCCATGGAGAAAGGACAGGGGAGTGGGATGAATTGGTTTGTTCTTTCAAAAATCCAGTACAAGTATGATATGCCGAATGGCTTCCTTCTGTGCAGTATCATTTTTATCATTCATGGGATGGGGAAATAACTGGCAATTCAGCATTTGATACTCATTCTAATTGCCCATGAAAAAGTGGCGACAAGCCTGCTTGATAAACTACTGCAGTTTGCTGTCCGACAAGGACTTTGACACAGTGGTAACGAAGGACCGCTGATATATTTCTGTTATAACCCGATAGGAGACTCCGGGATCTGTGCCTTCAGAGTCCTTGTGGCCCCATCTGAGTATGATTTATCTAGATAAGAGGGGCTTGGCTAGCTCCTGTTTTCCTAGGACTGCTGGGACATAAATACCCTGACCCAGGTGGGGGCCGCCCACAGGAGATCCTTCGGGGAGTAGGCGGTGTAAATCGTAAGAAGAATAAATCAAAACTTTTCTACAGTCATCGCATCCGAGTGGTTGCTTGCCTGAGACTTCACAATTTCCAAGTCACGGTAGTGTGTGACTTGGAGGGGAACCTGTAGGCAGAGCTGTTCCCCTACTGTCCCTGTTTCATAAAGGTCTTGGATTCAGTATGTGCTGGCGAACTGTTGAGGTGCATCTTGTAGTAAGTACACACTGCAACCACACTGTGTGCTGATGATAGAGGGAGTGAATTTTTAAGGTTAGGGATGGAGTGCAGATCAAGTAGGTTACTTAGTCCTGAATGTTGTTGAGCTTCTAGAGAGTTGTTGGAACTGCATTCATCCAAGCAAGTGGAGAATACTCCATCGCACTCCTAACTTGTGGCTTGTAGATGGCAGAAAGGATTTAAGAAGTCAAGAGGTGAGTCACTCCTTGCAGAATTCCAAGTGTTTGACCTGCTCTTCTAGCCACAGTATTTATGTGGTCGGCTCAGTTCAATTTCTGATCGATGATGACTCCAGGATGTTGATAGTGGGGGACTTAACGATTGTAATGTTGAATGTCAAGAACATGATTGGATTGCCATTACCAAGCACTTGTGTGTTATGAATGTTACTTGCTGCATATCAGCCCAAGCTCATATGTTGTCCAGGTCTAACTGCCTGTGAGCATAGACTGCTACAATATTGAATGAGTTATGAATGGAACTGTGCAATAATCAGGGAACATTCCCATTTCTAACTTTATAATGGAGGAAAGGCCATAGGTGAAATAGATGAAGATGAATTAGCTGGGATACTCTGCTGAGGAATTTCAGTCTGTATCTCAAGCCTTGGGGTATTTTCTCATTTATTCCGACTTACTTCAGTTTTAATGGGCCTAATGCTAATTGGTCAAATACTACCATGATGTCAAGTCCAGTCACTTTTTCTCTTCAGACTGAAATTTAACTCTTCTATGTTTGAACTAAGGCTATAATGATCTCAGCAACTGAGTAGTTGTGGCAGAAACCAAACAGAACATGGATGAGCAGGTTGTCAGTGTGCTAGTGCCACTTAATAGCACTGTCGACTATACCTTCCATCACTTTGCTGATGATTGAGATTAATTGTCTATCACCATTCAGGACTGTAGAGCTCTAATCTGATCCATTTGTTGTGAGGTCATTTGATGTTGCCTACAGCATGCTCTTTCCAATGTTTAGTAAGCACCCAATCTTCTGTTGTAGCTTCACCAGGTTGGCATTTGATTTTTAGGTATGCCTGCTGTTGGTCCTGGCATGCTTTTTTACAATTCTATGTTGTTGTGTTGGGTGCTCTGGATCCGTGGAACACATACAGGCCACCAACACTTAAAATAGTACAACACTATTTTATTAGGTTAGAAACTGTTGAACATACTTTCACTGTGGGTTAACACGATGTTCGATTAAACTGAAGACCTATGCCTGTCCTAACCAGTCTATGCACTCAGCACATGGTGAAGATCTGTGCTGTAAGCTGTAAGCTCTGTCCTTCTGAGAAGCATCCCGAATGAGCAGGAACTCTGATGCCCCCTGTCTGTATAGTGAGTGTGCACTAACTGGTAATTGGCTGTGGTGTTGTTTGTGTTGATTGGTCTTGCTGTGTGGGTGACGAATTTTGGTTGACCGCCTCAAGGGTGGGTCGAGAGCCGCTGGTTCAGGAGCGGGCTGGACTGCGTCAAAGTCAGGGGGAGGCAGAGTGACAGGGAGCTCTGCATAGTCCGTGGCAGGGTCAGCAGGAGGGCGAGGAGACACTGGAGGATCACGTGGCGAGCGTGGAACGAGACGAAGGGTGCGTCGAGTGTGGCGCAGAATAAAGCCATCCGGTAGATGAACCAGGAACGAGCGGGGAGCCACCTGCCGAAGGACAACAGCGGTTGCAGACCAGCCACCATCCGGAAGATGGACGCGGACGTTGTCATCTGGAGCCAGAGCAGGGAGATCAGCTGCACGGGAGTCATGAGCCGCCTTGTGCTGTGCACGAGACAGCTGCATCCGGTGAAGGACCGGAACGTGGTCGAGGTCTGGGACATGGATGGACGGCACTGTCATCCTCAGGGTGTGACCCATGAGTAACAGGGCTGGCGACAGGCCAGTGGACAATGGGGCGGAGCGATAGGCCAGCAAGGCAAGGTAGAAATTGGACCCAGCATTGGCAGCCTTGCATAGGAGCCGTTTGACGATGTGTACTCCCTTCTCCGCTTTGTCGTTGGATTGGGAGTACAGGGGACTGGACGTCACATGGGCAAAATTGTACCGCCTGGCAAAGTTGGACCATTCTTGGCTGGCAAAGTAAATGGGGCCATTGGCCAACATAACCGAGAGCGGGATGCCGTGTCGAGCAAAGGTTTCTTTACATGCACGAATGACTGCAGACGAGGTGAGGTCGTGCAACCGTATCACCTCCGGGTAATTCGAAAAGTAGTCCACGATCAGGACATAGTCTCTACCCAGCGCGTGGAACAGGTCGATGCCCACCTTGGTCCATGGTGACGTGACCAACTCATGGGGCTGCAGGGTCTCACGTGGTTGGGCCGGCTGGAAGCGCTGACAAGTGGAGCGTTTGAGCACTGTGTTCGCTATGTCCTCATTATTGCCGGGCCAGTACACTGCCTCTCGGGCCAGTCGGCGGCACTTTTCCACGCCAAGATGTCCCTCGTGTGGTTGTTCCAGGACAAGCTGGCGCATGCTATGTGGGATGACAATGCGGTCCAATTTTAGAAGAACCCCGTCTACTACCGCCAGATCATCTCTGACATTGTATAATTGAGGGCATTGGCCCTTGAGCCACCCGTCCGTTAGGTGGCACATTACACGCTGTAGCAAGGGGTCAGCCGCCGTCTCGCGGCGAATTTGGACGAGGCGTTCATCCGAGGCAGGTAGATTGGAGGCCGCGAATGCCACATGGGCGTCAACCTGGCAGATAAATCCCGCTGGGTCACATGGAGTGTTGACTGCCCTGGAGAGCGCGTCAGCAATGATGAGGTCTTTGCCTGGGATGTATACCAGCTGGAAGTCGTATCGCCGGAGCTTGAGAAGAATACGCTGGAGGCGAGGCGTCATGTCGTTCAAGTCTTTCTGTATTATATTGACCAGCGGGCGATGGTCGGTCTCGACGGTGAATTGAGGAAGTCCGTACACATGTGAAACTTAACCACTCTGGTCAGAAGGCCCAGGCACTCCTTTTCTATCTGCGCGTAGCGCTGCTCCGTTGGCGTCATCGCACGTGATGCATATGCAACGGGGGCCCATGATGAGGCCTCATCACGTTGCAGGAGCACTGCCCCAATGCCAGATTGACTGGCATTGGTCAAAATTTTGGTCTCCTTTGCTGGATCAAAGAAAGCTAAGACCGGGGCCGTGGTCAGTTTTGTCTTGAGTTCTCTCCATTCATGCTCGTGGGCAGGGAGCCATTGGAAGTCTGTCGTCTTCTTGACCAGGTTCGTGAGAGCCGTGGTATGAGAGGCGAGGTTAGGGATGAATTTCCCTAAAAATTGACCATGCCTAGAAATCGGAGGACCGCCTTCTTGTCCTCTGGTGTTTTCATAGCTGTGATGGCAGCTACCTTGTCTGCATCCAGTTGCACACCCAATTGGGAGATGTGGTCCCCAAGGAACCTGAGTTCCGTCTGACCAAAAGAGCATTTGACCCTGTTGAGGTGGAGACCATGCTCATGTATACGTCTGAATACGTGAATACGCGCTGGAGGCGACTAACATGCTCCTGCATGTGGACCAAATGATTATGTCATCGACATAGACGCAAACACCTTCAATACCTTCCATCATTTGTTCCATAATCCTATGGAACACTTCTGATGCAGAGATGATCCCAAACGGCATCCTGTTGTAACAATACCTTCCAAAGTGGGTATTAAATGTGCAGAGTTTCCTGCTGGATTTATCAAGCTGGATTTGCCAGAATCCTTTTGAGGCGTCGAGTTTGGTAAAGAGCTTGGCGCGAGCCATCTCACATGTGAGCTCTTCGCGCTTGGGAATTGGATAGTGCTCTCTCATAATATTGCGATTTAGATCCTTGGGATCAATGCAAATTCTCAATTCGCCGGAAGGCTTTTTTATACATACCATGGAGCTGACCCAGTCGGTCGGTTCCGTGACTTTGGAAATCACTCCTTGGTTCTGGAGGTCCTGCAGCTGCTGCTTGAGGCGGTGCTTAAGGGGTGCTCGGACCCTGCGAGGTGCGTGCACCACAAGCGTGGCATTCGGTTTTAATAAAATCTTGTAGGTGTACGGGAGCGTGCCCATGCCCTCGAAGACTTTGCGGTACTGGTTGATAATGGCGTCGAGCTGCGCCCTGAAGTCGGTGTCCTGAAAGGCAGATGCGTCAGCAGGAGAGAGAGAGTGAACTCTCTGAACTAGGGTCAACAGCTTGCATGCCTGCGCGCCAAGCAGGGAGGCTTTCGAGGAGCCCACGGTTTCAAAGGGAAGGATGGCTTTGCATGACCTGTGCGTCACTTCAAGTTGGCATGAGCCACTGGCAGCAATGGCATTGCCATGATAATCTAATAGCTGGCAGGCTGATGGGAGGATGGCTGGTTTGACACGAAGGCTTTGGAGGCCAATGAGATTGGCAGAGGCACCAGTGTCCAGGCGGATTCGTATTTGGGATCGGTTGACCGTAAGGGTGGCACACCACTCATCGTCTGGATCGATGCTGTATACCGATAGAGGCTGGATTCTTTGCTTCGGGGACACACTGTTTTTTGTAACGATACCGACTCGAAAAGGCGCCTTCGGGTCCTCGGTGTCAAAATCGGGTAGCAGGTCCGAATCAGACTCGGTGACCATGGGTTGAATGGCCCGGACATTCCTGCGAGGCTGGCTGGAGTGACAAGAGTTGGCAGGCTGAGCTGATCTGCATAAAGCAGCATAGTGGCCAGGTTTGCCACATCTCAGGCATCGTCGGGATTTGGCAGGGCATTGCCGCTTTAAGTGGGCGGAGCCACAGTTGCCGCACGTTGCAGCATCAGTACGTTTGCTGCGCCACCGCGCATGCGTGGTGCGGTCGTACATGGTGCACGCCTGCGCAGTACGTTCGTCGACATCACCGTCCCCTCGTTCGCTGCGCACAAGCGCGGGAGTCCGCGAAAAGCACGCAAAATGGCCGCCCTCATCCAGGCTGAGGCCCTGGAGTTGCTCGATTGCTTGGACCCGTTCTGCCTTGTGGGGACCTTGCCGCACCGTTTCAGCCGCTTGCCTGTGGGAATACCGACTAATGGCGTGTTCGTGTATCATGTAGGTCTCGATGGCAATCGCTACGGTGAGCTGCTTTACCTTGAGGATCTGCTGGCATAGGGGATCCAACTGAACACGAAAAACGATCTGGTCGCGTATCATGGAGTCGGAGGTGGGCCCGTAATTGCAGGACTGCGCAAGGTGGGTGAGAAAGGACTGGGAAGGTTCATCCTTACCCTGCTGTTGGAATCCATAGCGCTCAAAACTTTCATTCACCCCGATGTTGCAGTGACTGTCAAATTTGAGGAGGACCGTCTTGAATTTTATTTATCTTCACCATCAGCAAAGGTGAGAGAATTGAAAATGTGGATGGCATGTTCCCCGGCCGTGGATAGGAAGAGAGCGATCTTCCTGGTGTCTGAGGCAGCTTCCCAGTCTGTGTTGTTTGAATATCTTCCAGTTGGCCCCTAGGTTACCGGTGATGCGGAGCGGCGGCGGCGGACAGACGCTGTCCATTTTGCAGGATGGCTGTATGCTGGTGGAAGGCAGATCACTTGCAAGTAGGTCTCAGAAGTTCTAACATCCCTCAACTCCTGGTATCATGTTGTGTTGGGTGCCACCAACACTTAAAATAGTACAACACTATTTTATTAAGTTAGAAACTGTTGAACATACTTTCACTGTGGGTTAACACGATGTTAGATTAAACTAAAGACTTATGCCTGTCCTAACCAGTCTATGCACTCAGCACATGGTGAAGATCTGTGCTGTAAGCTGTAAGCTCTGTCCTTCTGAGAATCTGCATCCCGAATGAGCGGGAACTCTGATGCCCTCTGTCTTTATAGCGAGTGTGCTCTAACTGGTGATTGGCTGCGGTGTTGTGTGTGTTGATTGGTCTTGCTGTGTGTCCACCAGTGTGTGTGTCTGCACCATGATATACTGGTGTATATTATGACATATGTCAAACATCAATGTATGATTCTAAATTCTCCAATTTAAGAGTTAACAAATGAAACATTTTCTGTTAATCTTATCTCAAATATTCAATATCAGTTTTGTCTTCAGAACATTATAGATTGGATGTCCTGTTGCAGTTAAACCCTATAATGTAGCAGCATATCTTTTCATCTGCACATCGACTTAAATAGATGAACATTTCAAAACACTTTCCAGTATTGGACAGCATGGAGGATTTAAAGACACTTCATAGGATCACTTCAGTGCAGAAGAGCCCATTTGGCCCATCGGGTCTGCACCGACCCTCGGAAAGAGCACTCTGCCTGGGTTCACTCCACTGCCCAACCTGCCCTATCCCCACTACCCCACAACCTAACCTGCACATCTCTGGATACTAAGGGGCAATTTAGCATGGCCAATCAACCTAACCTTCATATCTTTGGACAGTGGGAGGAAGCTGGAGCACCCGGAGGAAACCCATGCAGACACGGGAAGAACGTGCAAACTCCACACAGACATGGCTGGAATAAAACTGGGTTCCTGGCGCCGTGAGGTAGCAGTGCTAACCACTGTGTCACCGTGCTGATGAAAACAGCCAAAAGCAGCGTTCAAGAGGTATATTTATTAATAGGCTTTTTAAGTTCGAGGGACATCAGCTGAGTAGTTCTAAAAGATAATTCAGAGGTTAGAAGCTCTTAAAAGTTCAAAACGCAAGCTCAAAAGTGCCAGGGACGGGGGCTCAGTTCTGGTCTTGGATGACTTGTGGAATTTGTACATTCTCCTCTTGTCTGCGTGAGTTTCCTCCGGGTGCTCTGGTTTCCTTCCCCAGTCCAAAAATGTGCAGGTTAGGTAGATTGGACATGCTAAATTGTCCCTTAGTTTTCAAAAATGTTCAGGTCAGGTGGATTGGCCATGACCAATGCGTGTGGCTACGGGGGTGGGGCTGGGGAGTGAGCCTAGGTAGAGCTCTATTTCGGAAGGTCAGTGCAGACTCGATGGGCCCAATTACCTCCTTCTGCACTCCGAAAGAAAGCAAAGCTATTTTATGTCATTAATGTAGTGCCATAAAATGAAGATGGATTAAATATCAAAGATCCATGTCAGAAGTATTAAAAAAGCACCAGAAGAGCAAAGGAAATTTCAAAGTAAACCTGACAAGAAAAGTAAAGGATATTAATTTTAAAAAACTATATGAAGAGAAAAAGAAAAACGAAGGATAAAGTAGGACCCAGGCATCACGAATGATGGACCCAAGCTGTAAAGGCACAAATAAGTTTCTCCCCGAAAGGGAACTAGGTCGTATTGCAGAGGTAAGGTCGCCATAGTCCCAGATGACCATAGGCTGCTTTCCCCATTGAGGGTGAGAGCTAACTGATGGTGATTTAACCTGAGGATCACCACACCTCAGGCGAGGGATAAGGTTCTGAAGACAGTTCTTCATGAATAACCTCAGCCGATACAGGAATTGAACCCATGCTGCTTGCCCTGCCCTGCATCACGAACCAGCTTCTAACACAAATAGGGTTGCCAAACAGCAATGCAGTCTTATGTAAATTAATCTTGCATTGGATCCTTAAGGAACTATGCCAGGAAACTATAAAGGAACAAAAAGTCCACAAAAGGATTATTACTTAAATAAAAAAGAAATAAGATAAAAGGAAAATCTGTGGCTCCTGAGTTTCAATAAACAAAGGCTATCAGGACAATTCTCAATGGCAGTGAGTAAGATCAGGGCTGGAATTCTCTGGTCGTCGGGATTCACTTTTCCCCATGGCAGCGGGGTTTGCAGTGGCTTGGGGTGCTTTGACAAGCAGCGGGAGGATAGAATCGGCGGCCGCTGAGAAACACTCGGCTGGAGGACCAGAGAGTCCTGCCACAGATTTTCAGAGATATTAAACGGTAATATTGAGCCGAAATAATGAGGTAGTCTTGCCACTTTATAAATTATTGGTGCGATTGTACCTAGAACACAATACTGTGCTTTTTGTGTTCACCACAGAACAAAGGGGACATTGCAGTGAATGAAAATATCTTGGAGAAGGCAGCCAGCATGATTCCAGGATTCTCAAAGCAGGTTGCAATGTAAACAATGAACTTTTCTAAAACCACAGGACCAGAGGGCACAATCTGCACTTGAAGGGAAGTAAACTCATAATTAACCTGCTGGTGTGCAGCCCCAATTTTAAAATCCCCCACCCCCCTCCCTCTCGCCCCATCGCATCCACCCCTCCCTCGCCTCCACAACCCCACCTTTTTCACCAAACAGAAATGGTATGAGGAAGAGATTAACATTTTTATAATTCCGTCTCCGGGCTCACACACAGTTCGTTCCCGGCCATTTAAACTTTCATTGCCTCAAATCAGGTCAAAAATGAAGTCCCACACAAGGCAAGCAGGGCCTAATTAACATCCAATGCCCACGAGCATAATGGACGCCAAGACAGAGGATCAATTGAATGTCTGTACTATAGGCTGCCTGGGAGCAGACCTAACCCAGCAGTCACTGAGTACCCACAGTGAATATCCAGCTGTGGCCTCCTGCCATTAAATTTCGACTCTTGCCAGACATTAAATCTTGTTAGATATCAGACAGGAATGGACAAAGAGTTATTTAGATGTTTATAACAGCAGGGCCTCTATGTGCCAGATCTTGACAGGTTTTTTGCCCACTATTGGTCTCGCAGCACATCCCTTCTATCCTTTCATTAATATTGAGGTCATTATTTCAGTGAACAAGTGGTCAATCAATGGATTAGGCATTCCTGGATCTTCAACTCATGCCCTGCCATGTTCAAGAGAGCCCCAGGCCTCTTGACAGGCTTGATGGGAATAACCACTATTGGGCTGTTGTAATTTTCATTATGTTCTGAGTGAATCATAGAATCGCCACAGTGCAAAAGGAGGCCATTCGCCTCATCAAATCTGCACCGACCCTCTGAGAGAGGATTCCACTCAGGTCTAATCACCCGCAAAACCCCCGCAACTCCGTAACCCCACCTAAACTTTGTCCCGTAAAGCCAACTAACCTTTGGACACTAAGGGGCAATTTAGCATGGCCAATCCTTACGATTTTCTGAGGATGTTGCCAGCACTTGATGATTTGGTGGACTAGCTTAGTGATAGAAACTGAGTGGCATGGACAAGCTGGGCCGAAGGACTCTATCCACCTAACCTGCACATCTTTGGGAGGAAACCGGAGCACCCGGAGGAAACCCACGCAGACACGGGGAGAACGTGCAAACTCCACACTGACAGTCACCCAATGCCGGAATTGATCCCGGCTCCCTGGCGCTGTGAGGCACCAGTGTTAACCACTGTGCCATCATGCTACCCCACAAAGAAGAGCACAAGAATACAAAACATTAGAAAAATAAGATAATCAATCCTACAGGATATTGATTAGCTTACACTGAAGTTTGGCTTGAACAGATATTTCCCTTGGACTAGGAGAACCTGTCACAATTGGGCAGACACCACAGAAGTACGGCTGTCCCATTCATGCAAGTAACCTGATTCTTGGATTGAGAAACAGAGTTAACAGGCTGGATTTTTATCCGAGAGGCAGGGAGCAGGCAGTTTGTGCACCTTGAGAGAGAGTGAACACAAAAATGTGATTATTTTCTGGGGAGGGTGGTGGTTTGGGTGGGGTGGGGGTTTCTGGGTGGGTGATAACTGGAGTCAGGCCTGTTGCCACCTTCCCCCCCACCACCACCACCTGATCCCAGTAAGGGTGTTGAGGCAGCCACAAGAAATGCTCGGTGCCAAGGCAAGCTGTTTGAAAGCTTCTCAGCCGAGCGTCATTATGCAGTCTTGGCTGAGAGCCCAGGCATTCATTAGTCTGTTTTGAACTGTCCACAGGGGAAAACAGCTCCTTCTCTATTGTCTCTTCTGTCACACAATGTTTATTTACAGAAGATAAATAGGTGTCAAGTGCTTGTAGTTACTGCTATTGAGACTTTAAAGATCTGGATGATCGACATCTTTTAGGGCTGTAATAAAAGCAGTTATTTTTTAAAAGCAGAAAGTTAGGAATGAATAACTGTTTTTTAAAGGTTTGTCCGCACATAATATTGTTACTGTAGGATAAATTGGTTCTGCATACTGGGTGCTTGTACATGGAAGTCCCATAGCTTGGTATGGGGGGTTATGGGGCTATTGGGGTGGTTACAGGTGCATAGCTTGGCATGGAGGATATGGGAGCCATGGAGGTTGGGTGGAGGGGCTTGATGGTTCATGGTTCCTCTAAGAGACCATGAACCACAATGCTTTGAAAGGCTGGACCCACTCCACAAAAATTGCAGGGCACTAGGAGATGTTTATTCTAACTATGGAGCTGATCGGGTCAAGGGTGCAGAGTGTGCTCTCGGAAATCGCACCAGCCTGTACTCCTATCCCATGCTGGTGAAAATTGCGGGCGCCAAGGGTCTGGGACTCAATCCTAGCTGCATTTTTAAAGTTCTGTGACATCTTCTTAGCACTGCAAAAATCCAATCCAATTTAATGCTAACTTGTAGGTAGATTTGAACTGTGGAAGCACAGGTGTTAAATACTCCTTTATGTTGAACTCTGCATGGATGAACCACTGAAGGCCATAAGGGAACAGAATGCACTTTTGTTGGGAAACTACAATATTCCTCACCAAGAGAGGTTTGGTAGCAGCACCACTGAGCTGGCCCAGTTCAAAGGGACTATCTGCCAGACTGATCCTGTGGCAGGTAGTGAGAGGACCAACAAGAAGGAAAAGACACTTCACCCTCACCAATCCATCTCAGACGCATTTGCCCTTGGCAATATTGGTAGGGGTAAACGCCACACTGTCTTTGTTGAGACAAAGTCCCGTCTTTATATTCTGGCTCGATGATGTTGTGTCGCATTATGATCCTGGCAAGTGGACTAGGCTTTGAACAGATCTGGCAGCTCAGCACATGCTAGCAGTGCTGTGGGCCATTAGTAGCAGTTGAACTGTATTCAACCACAATCTTAAATGCCATGGTCCAGCATATCCCTCACATGTCCTTTTGCATATCCATCAAAGCATGGGATCAACTCTGGTTCAGTAGGGAGTGCAGGAGAGCATGGCTAGAGCAGTATGCTAGGCACACGTAAATATGAAGTGCCAACCTCATGAAACTACAACACAAACTACATGTATGCTGAACAGCAGAATCAACATGTGATTGACAGAGCGAAAACGATCCCATAATCAACAGATCAGATCAAAGTTCTGCAGTCCTTCCACATCTGGGGCGAAATTCTCCCCCAATGGCGCGATGTCCGCCGACTGGCGCCCAAATCGGCACCAATCAGACAGGCATCGCGCCGCCCCAAAGGTGCGGAATGTCCGCATCTTTGGGGGCCGAGCCCCAACATTGAGGGGCTAGGCCGACGCCGGAGGGATTTCCGCCCCGCCAGCTGGCGGAAATGGCGTTTGTTGCCCCGCCAGCTGGCGTGGAAATGCGGCGCGGGAGCGTCAGCGGCCGCTGACAGTTTCCCGGCGCATGCGCGGGAGCGTCAGCGGCCGCTGACAGTTTCCTGCGCATGCGCAGTGGGGAGAGTCTCTTCCGCCTCCGCCATGGTGGAGGCCGTGGCGGAGGCGGAAGGGAAAGAGTGCCCCCACGGCACAGGCCCGCCCACGGATCGGTGGGCCCCGATCGCGGGCCAGGCCACCGTGGGGGCACCCCCAGGACCCCGGAGCCCGCCCACGCCGCCTGGCCCCGCCGGTAAATACCAGGTTTAATTTACGCCGGCGGGACAGGCAATTTCTGGGCGGGACTTCGGCCCATCCGGGCCGGAGAATTGAGCGGGGGGTCCCGTCAACCGGCACGGCCCGATTCCCGCCCCTGCCCAATCTCCGGTACCGGAGACTTCGGCGGGGGCGGGATTCACGGCGGCCAACGGCCATTCTCCGACCTGGCGGGGGGTCGGAGAATGACGCCCCGGTCATGAATGGTGGTAGTCAATTAAACAACTAACAGAAGGAAGAGGCTTCAAAACATCCAAATCCTGAATGATGGCAAAGCCCAGCATGTCATGGAAATGATAAGTTTGAAGCATTTGCAATTATATGCGACAAACCATGCTGAGTCAATGATTCACCTTTGCCTCCTCTGGAGGTCCCCCATCATAAATGCCAATTTTCAGATAATTAGGTTCATTCCACGTGATATCAAGAAGCGGCAGAGCAGCAGTGTAGAACTTCAAAAGGACATAGACAAGTAGGTAGACTGCGCAGATAGATGACAGCTGGAGTTCAATGCAAAGAAGTGTGAGATAATGCATTTTGGTAGGAAGAACATGGAGAGACAATCTAAAATAAGGGGAATTTTTTTTAAATGGGTACAGGCGCATAGGGAACTGGGTGTATATGTGCATAGATCATTGAAGATGACAGGTGGAGAGAGCAGTTAATAAAGCTTATAGTATTCTGGACTTAATTAATAAGAGCAAGGAGGTTATGCTGAACTTATACAAGACACTAGTTAGACCTAAGCTTGAGTATTGTGTATAGTTTTCAGCACCACACAGTAGGAAGGAAGTGAATGCATTGGAGAGCACACAGAAGAGGTTTACAAGAATAGTTCCAAGGATGAGAAACTTCCATTATGAGGTTAAATTGGAAAGGTTGGGACCGTTCTACTTGGAGAAAAGAAGGCTAAGAGGAGATTTGATAGAGATGCTCAAAATCATGAGGGGGCTGGACAGAGTAGATTGGGAGAAATTGTTCCTGCTTCCGCCAATGGAGAAATCCACGGCAGATGTTTAGAATGCACTGCCTGGAAGTGTGGTGGAGGCAGGTTCAATCAACACATTCACATATTGGCCGATTATATGAATAGAAACAATGTACAGGAATACAGGGAAAAGGCAGGTGGATGGCACTAAGTCATGATGCTCATTTGGACAGTCAGTGCAGACCAAATTGCCTCCTTATGTGTGGTAACAGTTCTGTAATTCTGTGATACTAGAACAGCAAAGGTGATGGGCCTTGACAACAGCACAACAACAATGAAGACATGTGCCCTATGTCACGTGAGTGTCCCTTTGAGAACTTTTTTTTGGCTTATCACGTGGCTTCAGTGATGTCATTGTGTGGGTGGAGCTGGGCTGTGGCTGGGTGATTTTACTTTTGCTTTAAGTTTTGGAGCTGGTTTGTGGCTCTGTGAGTTGTTACTTTCGTTTTCACATTTGGCTGTCGACTCAGACAGAAGTATTTTGGCCTGTCTCTCTATTTTCCATTTTAAAGAGTTATTCCAAGGAAGAAACCCAATGAGTGTAGTTATCTGCTATTTTGGTAAAAAGGGTTTATTGGTTTATGGGATCTTGTTATTGAATTGGAACAGTTAAGGGGGAATTCATTAAGAGTTATACATAGATTACTGTAGCTATGTGGGGTCTTTATGTTTGTAGTTGGTAATAATTCTTACTGTGTGAGTTTTTACAAATGTTAATTAAATTCTCAGAATAAAGCTTATTTTTTTGATTAAAAGTGCCTAAGAACTCTGTTGAATAACACATGAAAGGCAGGCTCTTGTGCTCATCCGAGCCAAAATCAGTAAACAGTTGTAGGTCAGGTGAACTCCATGATATACTTTGGAGTTTTCTAAACCCTGGCCCATAACACCTAGAACTAGCGGTGCTCCTTGCCAACTGTTCTAGTACACCACCATAACAGGCATCTGGAAAGCCCACCCACTGATTGAAGTCCTACCTAGCACAAAGGTAGTTGGTTATGTTTGTTGGAGGCCAATCACCTCAGCCCCAGGACATCACTGCAGGACTCCCTCAAGGTAGTGTCCTTTCCCCAACCATTTTCATTGCTTTAACATGACTTCCATGCAACAAAAGATCCGAAGTGTGGATGTTTGCTGATTGCCTCACATACTGGAATGGTCATGCAGAAAGACAACATTCAGGTTTGGTCTGATAACTGTCAAGTAACATTTGTGTCACACAAGAAATGACCATCTCTAACCAAAGACAATCTAACCATTCCCCTGGCATTCAATGGTCTTACCATCATGATGGTAACATCCTGGGAGAGACCACCTCTCATCCCCACTCTGCTTGTAGGCATAGGGACAATCACCACCCCCCTCTCCCCCACTACCACATTCTCAGGGGCACTCTTTCGCCCTCACAGATATAAGCCCTACCCAAACACATAAGGGGAACTCTCCCATGGGGCTGCCCAGAGGGCCTGCCCCTGGTACTGCCCGGCACAGGTTGCCATTGTCAGGTTGGCACGGTCAGGGGTGCCAATCTGGCAATACCAACCTGTCAGTGCCACCCTGTGCCGGGGCAGTGTCAGGGCACAGAGAGAGCGTGCCCCCCATTCCCAGGGGCTATACGTATCTTTGCACCCCGGGGAATCTTCTTGACTGACTCACTTTTAAAAATTCAGTTGTAAACCTTCCCAACGTGTTGTCATGTTGACGAGGTTTGAGTATTCAGTGAGGGGGCATCATCTGGCAGGAGAGGGCTCGCTAATTACATTAAAATGTAAGCTAAAACATTACAATGAGTTTCTTGCTTTTTGTGGGCATGAACCTTGTGCTGTCACCAGCGATGTGGAATATCGGGATACACGACATCGCTGGCGAAAATCGTGTTCCCCGATTATCACCGTACTTCCCGCCTGTGGTAATACCAGGTATTGAAGTACCTGAGAGGTGAATGCCCATTGGCTAGACCTAGGAGTCTACCATTGGCTAACGCACATAGCTCCGCCCTGAGAGGCGGGGTATAAGAACCAATTCCGTCCCAGCAGCCTTCACTTTCTGTATCGAAGCTGCTGGGTACAGTTCTAGCTGATTAAAGCCGATTAGTATGACTCTCCTTGTCTCACAAGTAATTGATTGTGCATCACCGCCCATGTAGTCATTCTCTCTGACGGCAAACATGGGCTGAAAATCGTCCCCTATATCACCATTCATTCCTTCATTGTCATTGGGCTTAAATCCTGGAACTCTTGGAACTCCCTTCCTAACCAGCACTATGGGTATACTCGCGACAGTTACACTGCAGGGGTTTAAGAATAAGACTCACCAAAATCTTCTCAAGGGCAATTATGGATTGCAATCAAAAGATTACCTTGACAGCGATACTCACATTGAAGAACAAATAAAAATAAATTGCTTCATGAGGCTTGTATTTATTATATTAGTAGTAGAATTAATTCCCCCTCGCCTCCTATTGGGTGAGTTAGATGACAAGGGATCAATATATAGAATCAGGTGTGGAGACATGGGGTGGAGAGTTATTCACCTTCCTGAGCCCGGGACGGGTCGAACATTTCCACCGAGAGGCTAATTGAGGCATTTTAAAGCCAATTAATGGCCACGTAATGGCCTCATCCACCCACCTCTGCAAGGGTCCCTGACTGTCCAAAACAATCTCCCATCCTCATGTCATGTGAGAGTACCTTTAAGAAATAGGTGTTTAAGAAATGTACCTTTAAGAAATGGAACTGATCATATTACTGGAGTGATGTCAGAGGGTGGGGGGAGCTGAGCTCACTTCTGCTTTTTGAGTTTCAGTTTGAGAGAGCAGCTTGGGTGTGTCTGTGTGTTTCCAGTGAGCTGCATGAAGAAAACAAAGGGGCTGTAGCTGAAGTAACCAAAAGCAGCAGCACGGTTGAACCTTTCTCACTATATACATTGAATGTAACCTAATGTGCTCCTGCTTGAAGATTGGTTAAGTCTTTTGGATGTTAAAAGGACAGCTGAAATGATTACTTAGTCTTTGGGGGTTATCTTTGAATTCATGGGTGTTAAGATATTCAATGGTTATTTTAAAAAGGTTAACTTGAGTTGATAGAATAAACATTGTTTTGCTTTAAAAAACACTTGTCCATTTATGCTGTACCACACCTGTAGAGTGGGCCGTGTGCTCCCCACACCACAATCTATTAAAAGTTGTGGGTCAGTTGAACTCCATGCTACACTTTGGGGTTCTCTAAACTCTGACCCATAACACTCATTGACGGGGCCTGCCAAACTCACACCAGCGAACCTTGCCCACGAGCTTCTCTTCCTGGGCCTTCCATCGATGCTACTGAACTGAGGCCTGCTGCAATCCCAGCAATAGCCAACACTCTCTGTGGTGCTGCTGTACGTAAGAGCTGCTGGCCCCCTGATGGGTAGGGAGCTCTTGAGGGATGCCTCTTCACCTTCAAAGTCACAGGAATCTCAATGGCAGGTAGTAAACTGCCAGGTAAGCATTTAATCCCATCAGCGCTTCCAGAAATGATCATGATGGGGTTGCCATCAGCTTTCTGTTAAGTTGATGTGGCCACCACCGTGGCCATTAAATTCAGCCCCAGGAAAACACAAATTGTCAGAGATTTCCATGACTGAATTCATTGTCACAGTGTCAGTGTTAAATATTTTGCCTCCAAGGGTTAAGTTAATTTACTTTGATAATGCCGTAAAGAAAAGGATCACATTGCAATCTATTTTAAATGGCTAACTTGCTCTCATTGCTTTTCTGTCTGTTCAAATCTGCAGAATTCCTTTAAATTAAAAATAATACGAATTCGCTGACTTGGACTAAGATTATGAAAAATAAGACTGACATCAGGAAGCGTTTCAATTGTAGTTTAAAGTAATTGTTAGGCATCAGAAGGATTTGGATGATTAAGCATGTGCACTCTGTAAAGGAAGTGTTTATTCCATTTGTAAAATGCAGACGATTAAATATAAATGCAATGTTGAATTTTACCTATTTCATCCATGAGCTCAATCAGTTAGGGGATGATAGGATCAAATTCACAAAGCTTATAATATCAAAGATTTTAAAATGGAAAGTGCCTGAGGAGACTGGAGGGTGGAATGGGCTAGCACAATGTAATTTGAATCCGACTGAGGATGATAGTAAGCGACAGTGTATAAATATGTTAAATTCAGATCTCATTCAAAATGAAAAGGTAACTTTGTACTGAAATCCTGACATAAATATCAATTTACAACAGAAAACAAAATTAAAATCTCGTTAGGAATTATCAGCACCATAAGTGCGTGAGAGATGGACTAAGGTTGTAATTTCCTATATTGCTGGGTACCTTCCCATATCAGTTTGCATTTCGGAGCCAGGCTGTTCAGCTTTGACAAAGAGTCATCGGACTCGAAACGTTAGCTCGTTTCTCTCCCTACAGATGCTGCCCGACCTGCTGAGATTTTCCAGCATTTTCTCTTTTGTTTCAGATTCCAGCATCCGCAGTAATTTGCTTTAATTAGGCTGTTCCATTAATTGGCAAGGAAAATATGGAAAAGGTCACTGCAGTCCATTCTAATTTCTTACACCTGATTCAAAATAGCATGACGAACATGTAACATTAGGATATGCACCTTCCCTTCCAGCTCCAGCTCGTGCAGATCCTCAGTGGGTGAGGTGAAGCGGTTGAAAATAGCGGAGAAAGTCTTGAATTGTAAGATAATGAAAACAAATGACACTTGCATAAGGATTTCTGTGAACTACCTCTAAAATGCCACTAATTTTTGATGTCCTATTCAAAAAGCATTCTTAAGTTGTGATTTAAAATGCCAATCGCAAAATTTACCTAGTTTTTTTTAAAAAATCATCTATGGGATGTGGGCGTCAATGGCTAGAGCAGCATTTATTGCCCATTCCTAGTTTCCCTTGAGAACATGGTGGTGAGCTGCCTTCTTGAACTGCTGCAGCCCATGAGGTGTAGGTACAACCATTGTGCTGTTGGTGAGGGAATTCCAGGATTTTGACCCGTGACAGTGAAGGAACGACGGTATATATTTGAGTAAAGATGGTGAGTGACTTAGAGGGGAACCTCCATTTGATGGTATTCCCAGGTATCTTCTGCTCTTGTCATTCTTGATGGTAGTGGTCGTGGTTTTGGAAGGTGCTGCCTCAGGAAACTTGGAGAGTTTCTGCAGTACATCTTGCAGATGGTGCACACGGCATGTGTATGTGGAATGGGCAGCAATCAAGCAGTCTGCTTTGTCCTGCATGGTGTCGAGCTTCTGGAGTGTTCTTGGAGCTGTACCCATCCACGCAAGTGCAGAATATTCCATTGCACTCCCGACTTGTGCCTTGTAGACGGTGGACAGGCTTTGGGGAATCGGAAGGTGCGTTACTCACTGCAGGACTCCTTGCCTTTCACTCGCCACAGTATTTATATGGCTAGTCCAGTTCAGTTTCTGGTCCCTCAGGATGTTGATAGTGGCTGATTCAGGTGATGGTAATGCATTTGAATGTCAAGTGGCTGCCAATGGGTAATAGTTGGATCCTCTCTTGTTGGAGATGGTCAATGCCTGGTGCTTGTGTGGCACGAATGTTACCCCACAAGGTTGGGAATTTTTGGCCATTGAGAGAACATTTCCATTTGTGGGAAAGATCAAAACACGAGTCCGTCAATATAAGATAGTCATAAAGAAATCCAACAGAGAACTCAGAAGAAATTTATTTACCCCAATTTTGATGGGAATGTGGAACTTACTACCACCGTGGGCAGTTGAGGCAGATGGTATAGATGAATGTAAAGGGAGGTAAAGCACATGAGGGAGCTGGAATTTGTGGTTATGCTGATAGAATTGGATGAGGAAGAGTGGGAGGAGGCTCAGATGGACTATAAACAACAGCAGGGACTGGTTGGGCTGAATGGCTTGTTTCTGTGCTGTACGTTCCATGTAATTCAATCGACCGGACCTGCCAGCAATAGGAAGGGTGGTGGGTGGGAACCTAATTTGGTATGAGGGCAAAAATCAGTTTCTCAATGTCAGTATAAACTGTTGGAATTCTGTTCATTGAGCTTTAACGTGGGTTAAAGGTGAGTCAAGCTTCTCAATGAGCAATGTTGGGAATTCCTTTTGCATTAATTAATTAAGGGTTTGCATACTAATTAATGCATACCCATTAAAAGGCCACTTCACTGGAATTAAGCTCCCCCACCAAATTTAGTTCCTCACCAGTGGGAAATTCGAACGTTCGCTTTCAGGATCGTAGTTATGATCCTTGGCCAGACGGGCAAACTATTGGTGAAATCTGGTTACGGGCCAAGAATGTTTTGTTTAAAGTAGACAAAGTTTGATATTCAAAATATTTTCCCAATAAATTAAGCTGAATGACTCCATCAATTTTGAACAAACAAAAATAAACTTTACACTAGAAGGTCAGAAAAATAAAAACATTTATAATGCCTACCTTGTACTGTAAGATTCACGGTTCATATTAGATATATGTTAATGAACAAGCAAACTGTGGTAGAAATACCACATGGCATAATAAATGTCAGGTGTGTCCAAAACTGATTCCATGGATTTCTTAACAACCCAACCAGAGATCTTAATAACACTAAGTCAACCAAGCTCACTGAAACTTTCTCTTTCTCACAAGGGTTCTAATCTTCACCTTTGAAGATTTTGCCTCAGAATTCTCACCAAACATTGCTCCAACTCAGATAGCTTCATTACGGTCAATTCTTTCTGCCTGAATTTGACTGAAACCTGTTTCTGTCCCTTGTCTTTGTCCCTTACCTGGGACTTTCTTTTATAACATCTGCCTTTTTGTTCTGTCTTCTTTGTAACTCTCCCTGCTCCACTCCCTTGTGCAACGCCTGCAACACTTTCTGGTTATGGCACTACATACCTAGACACCTGACCCAGGTTTTTGTGCCCTTCTGTTTTCTTTATGTGCAGGCACACAGGGCCTGTCCTGTGCCAGAAAACATTTAAGGGCAGACTGTGCATTTGCATCTCTCTCCCAGCCTGTGCATGCATGGGAGGTCCAAGGATTGTCAGGATTTGGAGTTGCTGTTCAGCACAGGGCTAAATCGCTGGCTTTGAAAGCAGACCAAGGCAGGCCAGCAGCATTGTTCAATTCCCGTACCAGCCTCCCTGAACAGGCGCCAGAATGTGGCGATTAGGGGCTTTTCACAGTAACTTCATTTGAAGCCTACCTGTGACAATAAGCGATTTTCATTCATTCATTCATTCATTCATTTCATTCATTCATATATAAAATATATGTATGTGATGCATGCACCTGGTGAGCTTCACTTCTTTCCTGAATTTAAGGTCAGCACATGTTGCTTTGGCCTTTAGGTGCAGCCGTGCGAAGACTGAAGTTGGGTTAGGTTGGAGTGGAGGCTTGTCCTGGGAGCTGCTGGGAGATGGTCTTTCTGGCCTGTGGACTCAAGGCATGGTACATGGTTACTGGACAGACTGTAGTCATACTCTGAAAGAGTAATGAAGAAAATATTTGTGAAGCACACAAATCCATTCTGAGGAAGTAACTGGAGACAAACAGAACAGTTAGCTTAGTTGGCTAGTTCGTGTAGTGGAGCATCATCAACAGCATGCGTTCAATTCCCATACTGGCTGAGTTATGTATGAAGTATCTGCTTTCTCAGCTTTGCTCCTTGCCTGAGGAGTGGTGACCATCATGTTAAATCACTATTTGCCGGCTCTTTATCAAGGGCAGCATGGTGGCACTGTGGTTTGCCCTGTTGCCTCACAGCGCCAGGGACCAGGGTTCAATTCCAGCTTTGAGTGACTGTCTGGGTGAAGTTTGTACATTTTCCCCGTGTCTGTATGGGCTTCCTCCAGGTGCTCTGGTTTCCTCCCCCAGTCCAAAGATATACAGGTTAGGTGGATTGACCATGCTAAATTGTCCCTTAATGCCCATAAAGGTGGGGTTACTGGGTTCAGGGGATTAGTGTGGGGCAGGGACCGCGATAGGGTGCTCTTTCAGAGGGTCGGTGTAGACTCGATGGGCCAAATGGCCTCCTCCTGCTCTGTAGGCATTCTATGATTCGATGGCCAAGGAAGTACAGGTAAAATAGAAGCAGCCTGATGTAGTTCTCATGTTGAAAAGTTGAAAAAACAGATAAGTAACGGAAGACCTTCAAATCCCACTTTTGTGTGCAAAATAATGGAATTATCAAGAATCAACTTGGAGATTAATTTAACCGAAAGGACAGAATGCCAACATGTATTCAGAAGATGAAACTCCTCTTTGAACAACCTCCTCAAGTTCTTTGAAGAAGTGACATCCCACAGGAACTGTGGAAAGCCATATGACAAAGTATGTCTAGACTTCGAAAAACCCTTTGATAAAGTACAACATGAAAGACTACTGGTCAAATTCAAAGCTGTGGGGATTCTGGGGATGATTCAGAAAAAGTGTGGAACAAAATGAGAATTATGACATTACATACACAACTAAAACATATCTTTTGAACCTGAGCCACAGCCTGATGAAAACTGAAGTTGCACAGTTTTTGATTTAGCCCAGATCCGTTAAATCTCTCGAAGTTCAGGTAATCCTGCGCTTAATCTGAAAGACAATTAACAGAGTGAAGTTCCCTGCAATTGGTTATTTGCATGAAGAGTCGTTTTACAGTTCAGTAAGGTTTTTAATTAACAGCACCAACATACTAATTAGTTGGTCTGTACTTCAATTTAAATTGTTAATGTCAGTATTCATCAATCTGTAAAGACTTCTGTTTGATTTTATAACATTCAGACCCTGATCGATTAGTAAAATCAGAACATCCTCTCCATGTAGCGCTTCTGTACATTTTAAGTTTAATAAATATTTCACTCTCTTTCCTATTTCTCCATGGCTGAATTTCACATAAATAAGCCAAAAGTCACTAAATTAGATGATTACATTTTTTTAAAGTCTTGACTTATTCTTAAATTTTGAGCTTTAAAATTATGATGCTGTTTTATAATTCTTTACAAAAACCGGAGAAGGTAATTTTGAGTGATATACTGCATTGGGAGATCATTATGAATTAATCAGCTTTAATAATAGCATATTTGTTTCTTTATATATTAAACCTGATCATTTCATATATTAACAGAAGGAAATTAGGCTCTGGTTGCTCATTGTTTTTAGATGGACTACTTGGCTACTGCATTGGTAGGAATACACTTTGTAAGGAATGATGAAAGATTGTCCTGGTGAAAGGTCATTCTTATATAATGTATCATTTTAAATCTCTCAAATACTATAAGATGTTCAGTCCATTACAAAAGTTTATTCTTTCAATTGAATGTCTTTAGGCACATTTGTTCTAAACATAGCAAGGGTGAAATTTGTTCATTGACAATTTCGAGCAAGATTTGTGGCTCGTACTGAGTATTCAAAAGCATTTGGAATCTCGATATTTACACTTCTTAAATGATCTGGAAAGTCTGTTTCTTATAACAGAAAATTTACTCATATCAAGCTGTATAGCTAAGAATTAAATGAAAGTAAGATCAGCATATTATGAGATCCAGAGCACTTGCACAGAGATGTAAAAGATTGGCAGAGAGGTTTGAATTTAATATAAATATAAAATATTGCACATACAAATGGGTGTGCAGTACGCAAAGATATCTATTGTCAAAAGTGGAATGTAAAAGTAATTTAGACTCGATCATATTATCATTCATGACAATTTAGACAATATGAAACATTGCCAACAAATTATCATTCATAAATTATATTACTTTAAGTGTGTATAAACCATTTAAGGCATCAATTTGTTGTGCCCAAACAGCAGCACTGAATCTGAGATTGTTAAGGGTTGAATCTGCCCCTGAACTGCATCTGGAGCTATGAAAGCATGTCTGGATGGAAAATGCTCTAAAATTTATTTGTCTGAAGTTTTCATTGCTGCTCTGTCTCCAGCTGCAGTGATATCCAGGCACCTGAAGAGCCAGAAAGTTATGAAATGTTGGATTTATCTCATGTCTACAATGTGGAAAAATATTCCAAGGCACTTTCTGGATGGGGAACCAGAAAAAAGAGTGGTGCTGAGCCAAAGCAAGAAATATTAGAAATAGGTGATAAAGCGTCTGGTCACATTTTGAGGGCTTTAAAATTGAAGGTGGACGTAGTTGGTGAAGGTGAGAATTCCAGGGTGCGAGTTCCAGACAGCTAATGACACTTTAGGGGCGTGAGTGGGGACCAGCACTCAAATGACTGGTACGAATGCAAGGAAAGAGAGTTAAGGAGATTGAGGGTCTGGAGAATATTACAAAAATGGGAAATAGAAAGGCCATGAAAGAATTTAAATACAAAAATTAACACCTTCATGAAGCAGTTTGAGGGAACCAAGAACAAATGAGGGCCAAAAAGGCTGTGATTGGTGATCTGGACAAGGTGTAGTAGAAGAGTTGGAGATCAAGAGTTTTGGAAAATCTGCATGTTTGGGTGTGGGTGGTTGGGAGGCCAGAAAAGGGAGAAATGTAATACATGGCCTGAATCTGGCTCCACACACCTGAAGCATTTTTGAACCAGTTACTGTTGTAATTCAGGGAACTAGGCCAACTAATTGGTACAACAAGCTCCTATGGGAAAAGATTCAGAACAATTCAATACTTAATTCACAAACCAAACCATATGCACCACAATGGAATAATCAACATTAAGACCGGTATTTGAAAGGCAAGATTGCAATGCTATAATTATCATTTAGTGTAATTATCATTCCAGCAGAAAAGCTAGTAACTACTAAAAATTGGGTAGCACAGTGGTTTTGCATTTGTACTCTAATAACCTGCACAGAGAATGCCATGATATAGATTCACACCTGAGATTCCCCTCATAGTAAGCTCCTCTTCTCAATATTTCCATTGAGGGAGTTGGTGTATCTCTGTCATAGAATAGAATGCATTATCATAGAATTTACAGTGCAGAAGGAGGCCCTTCGGCCCATCGGGTTTGCACCAGCTCCTGGAAAGAGCACCCGACCCAAGGTCAACAACTCCTCCCTGGCCCCATAACCCAGTAACTCCACCCAACACTAAGGGCAATTTTGGACACTAAGGGCAATTTATCACAGCCAATCCACCTAACCTGCACATCTTTGGACTGTGGGAGGAAACCGGAGCACCTGGAGGAAACCCACGCACACACGGGGAGGATGTGCAGACTCCGCACAGACAGTGACCCAAGCCGGAAAATCGAACCTGGGACCCTGGAGCTGTGAAACAATTGTGCGATCCACAATGCTACCGTGCTGCCCCTGTCGTCATCGGACTAAGAATTCACACCATCGCTGGGATTTCCCACTCTTGTTTTCATTGACCAGGTTCGACGCTGGGAGCGGAAAATTCTGTGAGAACTCCAAATCATGTTTCATGCTAACGTAAATGCGTGAAATAATTTTCCCCTCCCCCCGCCAATGATGTAGAGCATTTCCTGACTTTTGATGTCAGGAGCATTATTTGCTTACATTAACATCTAATTATCAGGCCTCTATGCCAGAATCAACTCCCCGCAGACCTCCCCTACAAAAAGTTAATTCACATCGGCATGAGGGCAGAATGGCGTGAAACTCCACTGGTATCCCAAGGTGCGCACCTGGTGAATAGGCATTGCAGGCAAGCTCAGGTAAGTCCATCGTTCAGGGGGGAGAGGGTCATGCCCAGATACTATGCATGCACAACCCCCAGCACTGCTCCCAGCATAGTAATAGTTCTAAGTTAGCTATTGTATACTGGGGAAGGATTTAAAAATGACACCCCAATCTTTGAGAAACTAAGTTGCTTGCAGGCTGGGCTCAACCAGAGCCCATCTCACCAGGTTATGTCGTGGACACAAACTCTGTGTTTTACTGTATGAGTCCCGAACGATACAGTGGCTAAAGCTACTGTTGCTTCAATTCTGCTTCCCACCAGCTACCCTCCTTTCACCTTATATTTTTGTGAAATAATTATCATCATGAATAATTCATAAACTTACAAAAAATAGACCTTTTAAAATGAATGAAACAATGTCTGGCTGTGACCTTTGAACATTAGGATCTAATCCGGCAGCAATGAATAAGTTTGCGACTCGTTACCCCTGAAGATATGCTAACAAGCCCATTGTGCTGCAGATGTCAAATTCAAAGGGAATTATATAAAGGCCATCTACATTTCTTAAGCCAGGTCTGGCCATCGGGATCTAATGGTCTGGTTGGGTGGGGAGCCTTGCAACCTCCCTTTGAAATTCTTAATGTTTGGAACATTTACGATCTCAGCAACCCAGACAAAAGCACCCTTAGTCAAAGCCAAAGTGAAGAGATTGGAGTCATGTGACATGACCCCCTCCACACTAGCTGAAAGAGCTGCTTATACTGTCCTGCTTCGCTGTAAATCAGTATTCCATCTACCAAGCAGCTGCTCAGAAAAAGCTCTGCTTATGTTTGTATGCCTGGCCCTCATCTTCACTGTTTCTACTGGAACTTATAAACTTCCACACCATCACCCATAAGATTAGTTCATCTCTGCATGCCTATCACATCGTGGAACTCTACTAGAACAATTAATTATCCAGTATCAGTTTTTGACCTGCTGACTTATGTGAAGGAAGACACCATCTGACTTTGTTCCTGAACTCTGGACTCACATGAAATAATAACTTTACTTTGTAATCTTTTCCCTGTAAGTCTTGCTTTCTCCCCCTCTTTTCATGGGCGAAATTCTCCGTTATCGGCGCAAAGTCTGCCGATCGGCGCAATAAACGGCGCAAATCTGACTTGCGTCACGCCGGAAAAATGGTTCAAAAGTCTCCGGCCCGAAATGGGCTAGCAGCGACGTGACGGGATCTGCGCTTGCGCACGTGGTTCACGCCGTGCAGCGTTCACGCCGTGCAGCATGGCGTGACGGCTCATAAGGCCGCGCTGCTCCCCCCCACCCGACCGGAATACCCGACAGGCACTCCCCCGGAGCCCAGCCCACTCTAACCACCCCCCCCGCCGCATACACACACACGCAACCCGAGACACACCTCTCCCCACACATTCAGACTGCGGCCATGCCATCGCCTGCCCAGCGGCCAACCCCCCAGGCCGTCACTCACCTCCACGCTGGTCGGCGTGAACCTGGAGCACAGGTTCACGCCGATGCAAAGGAGGTTTGATTTACGTCGACGTGAACGGTCATCACGTCGACGGGACTTCGGCCCATCCGGAAGGGAGAATATCGGCAGGCCCAAAATCGGCTGCCTTGCGCAGACCCGTGCCATTCTCCGACGTCAGCGGCGCCATTAACGCCCCGCCGACTTTTCTCCCTTCGGAGACTTCGGCAACCGGCGGGGCGGGATTCATGGCGGCCAACGGCCATTCTCCGACCCGCTGGAGGGTCGGGGAATGACGCCCCTGGTGTGAGTGAAAAAGGAGGCCATTTTGGGCCCTCTTCCCACATTTGAGTGTGCGCAAAGAAACTAACCCTTTTTGAGTTTACCGTACCTCAAGTTGGTTGTGGTGTTATTAATATAAATTTAATCACACTAAAACTGCAGGCGTTGGAAAAGCCCACCAGCACTTATAAAGGGACAAATCAAAACACCTTTCTGCTTTGGGATGGGTGGTGAGAGGAGAAACTGAGGCTGTTTAAATTAAATTCCTTCCGATCCGTAACACCGTGGAGTATCAAAGAAAAACTGGAAGAAATAGTGCGCAAGCCGATTTAATTTGTAGCTATTTACCAGGCAGCGCTGGAAAAAACCATGGGAACAGGGCTGGGTGAGGTTAAAAAAAAAAAGGGATTTTCAAAATAATTCACAATACTGCTTCACTCATTCCAAAACGTAATACAAGGTGAAAGCCAGCAGGCATGAGTCATTTTCCAGAGATTTAGATAACGGGTAGAGAATGCTAAAATATTTCAGGATAGAGTTTCTGAATTTATCAATAAATAACTGTTGTGTTGTACTCCTGGACTACAAATAGTCTATTTGTAAAGGTTACAAAATTATTAAAGAGCAAACAGGAAAAAAAAACTAAAATCTGAAGACAAACAAGGAAAATAGAAAGTGATGGATGAGCTTGTTGGTCACACAATTGACACAGTCAGAGAACCCTGCACTTACTCTACGCAGTTCATGATAAAATTCATATGGCTTTGGCTGACAACCACAACAAGTAGAGGACAAGCAAAAACATAGATCAGTGAAAATGATGACAGACATAAATCAAGTGTAACACTGGACAAAGAATAGAAACAACTCTCCACAGAAAGGAGACAAAATTTTCCATAGAGGTTTTGACCAATGGTATACCAACTTAGAGTGTTCTGCACTCAATTCTGTCATTGAGCAGAAGACATCCCTCTACCATTGGGATTCAAGTCCCACCTAGAACAATAGAGGACAATAACTCTTTCTGCAAGTTCTAAATGAAATACTTAGCTCTCAACTGAGTATCTTGTCATGGCACCTTGCAGCATAAGTGTTCATTGGTCTTAACAATACTGCGGCTGAGGTGGGTTTTTTGGGACTGATGCTGAGCTTTGCTGAGGCTAGCAGATGAAGGTTGATGCAACACTGTACTGCTTGCAATGCTCAATCTTGGAATTGTGCGAAAAGCAGAGAGGAAACAATATCCTCCCCGAGCGACATCGTTCACCGATATGAACATAAAGCTTCACTAAATAAATCTATAAGGGCAGCAGCTTAAAACAACACACATTCTTTACAAGGAATGAATGCAGGTTCAGGTGTTAACTCTGAGCAATAAAAAATGAGCATGATTAAACACAACGGGTATGACATTTCTCTTGTCAATATGTTCAACAATCAAATCAATGTGAACACAATCTAAGAAATCAATTTAAAATGCATGAATTCTAATTGGGCTAAATGAAAACATGAAAGAAAGAATTGATATTTATTTACCACCTTTCAGCTCTTCAACACCTTTCACATTCACAACTAATGAATTATTTTCAAAGTGCTTTTAATATTACGTGGACAAATGCACCAACTGATACATACATAGTGAGGTTCCATAAATGGTAAATGATATGAATGTCGAGATAAAATGTTTTGATGGTGTTAGCTGAGGGATGAGTGTTATCAGAACAGTGGGCGGTGTTAGTGCTTCACTCTGGGACCCTCGAATCCCCCAAGCCTCCCACATCCTTATGTGGCCCGCCTTCTCTCAGAGTGCCATCCAGTGATCCAGCTGTGCTGGAGAACCTTCTTCAAAATGGTCAAAAGTAACAAAGATTTGAAATAACATTACATAAATAAATAACATTCCACATGTCACACTAACCATTAAACAACAAGGAAACATCACTGTTCCATATTGGTACCAAGACAAAGCTATATCAGCTCATCTTTTCAAAAAAAACAAACACATGGGCTGGGATTTTCCGACCCTGCGCCGGGTTGGAGAATCCCCGCGGGGGAGGCGCGAATCCCACCCCTCCACCCCGACGCCAGCTGCCCTATTCTCCGGCACCGTGTTTCGGGGATCGGTGGGATTCCCACCACGCCAGTCGGGGGACGTTGACTGGCCCCCCCGGCGATTCTCCGGGCCCCATTGGGCCGAGTGGCCTTCCAGTCTTGGCCAGTCCCGCTGGCGTGAATTGCTCACCTCACGCATGGCGGGACCTGGCAGGTAATTGTGTGGGGGGCGATCCTGGAGGGGGGGCGGGGGGGGGGGGATCCGACCCCAGGAGGGCGCCCACGGTGACCTGGCCCGCGATCGGGGCCTACCAATCCTGCAGGTGGGCTGTTTCCGTGGGGGCCTTCTTTCCTCTGCACTGGGCTCCTGTAGGGCTCAGCCATATTGCCCGGGGGACGGCGCGGAGAAGAGTAACCCTGCGCATGCGCGGAAATACGCCGGCCGGTCCGCACATGCACAAGATCACGTCGGCCATTTCGCGCATGCGTGAACTCCCGCCGGCCCTTCGCCGCCGGCTGGAACAGCGGGGATGACTCCGGCGGCAACCTAGCCCCCAAGAAAGGTGAGAATTCCTTACTTTGGGGGGCCGTTGACGCCGGAGTCATTGGTGCCGGTTTTCCTGCCGGCGTGGGGACATAGCCCCTTTTTCGGAGAATCCCGCCCATGGTATCCCCTCTCGCAGGTTCCTCAACATAAATGGAAGATAACCTGAGAATGTTTTATTATGGTCAGAACCTGGTCGTAGAAACGATCAGTTCAGCAATGCATTATCTGTTGTTGTTCCACGTAACAGTGCCATTCTGTCCATGAACTGCAACTATGTAGGCCCTCCAATCATTGGAATAAAATGCTGGCATCCACATATTCCACTGGCATTCAAGGTGCCATTGAACATACGACTTCCAATGTTGTTTCACCCTTGGTGATGTCCAGTTACATGCAGCACTCACCACACTAGCAATAAAAGCATCAGCAATCTACAAAAGCATTTGATCAACATCTGCAACAGATTGCTTGTTTGGATCAATGTTGTGGACCAATGTCGTGTACTAGGTCTTCTTGCTTCAAACCTGCTTGCCTTCTGGACTCATGCATCGCCCGGAGTTTCAGGTTCCAGATATCTTGGAAAGATTTGTCCTTCTTTCCAGCTACAGAAAAAGAAACAGCAACAGCAGCCTCCAGGCATTTGCAGCCACAAGCAGCAGCAAGTCGCAAACACAACCTGCAGCTATGAAGCATTCTCACTGATTAGCAATAGCCTTCAGCTATGAAGCTGGAGGCTGTTTAAAGTCAAAGGGAGTTAAACTGACCTTCAGCATTGAACCAAGAGCAGGGCTCTGTCCTGGAGAGTTTGGTAGGACAGATAGGCAGCAGCTGTAGTTGCCCTTGGTATGGGCCTCCACAATATTTAAAGATGGTTTGAAGGCCTCACAGACGTAAAGCCCTCAACCCTGTGGCCCAGGGGCAACCTTGGAGGTTGCAGCACTACGGCCCCCCGAACGAGCGCAATCCCCCTGAGGGGTTCCCCCCACAAGCACAGAGAAGCAGCTCCGGTGCTCTTGAGCTGTATGTCAGAAAATGGAAATAGCTACTCACCTCCTCACTTCCTCTCAGCAGCCATTGCACCAGCTTCACAATTTTAAAAAGGAGTACTAAATGACCCCCTGTGGAGTCAGTTAATTCCTGGGAGGCCTTTGCATTCAATGTTAATATCGCTAATGAGATGTAAATGAATGCAAATGAGGGTCAGTGATATGCTCACCATATTTGACAAGATCCGGGAGCAGACTGATTCGCACCCGGCGCAAATCTCGATTTTGACCTTTCCCGCTATTTAACTGTCACACCCAGATCGGCACCTGAGAGCAACGCGGTGGTTAAATCATGCCTATGAACAGAGTTTTGGGTGGGTTTAAGTTTATATAAGCTGGGAGAGTGTGAGCTGGCAATGTGGCTGATGATATGTTGAGGCACCAAAGGTAAGAAGGGATTCAGCAGCAGATATAAATCTATGTAGAACCTCAGTGGTGGTGTCTGTAACTGCACAAACTCCCCATAGTCCTTGAAAGCAGATGATGATGAATGGATGGCTTTTTGCAAATCCTGCACTCATCATCTATTATTTTCAAGCATGTGTTTGAATACACAACTTACTGCAATGTTTTGCATAAATTTAAGATTGATCCCAAAATGAGCCAAACATCTCAAATTGAGCAGGAAAGAGATAATGAATATGTATATGTTATTAATTTGTTTCTGTGTAGATGCCATGAGAAGTTTTATGTCATTGACTATTCTTTTCAGCAGTCTGAATACTTTATTTTTGTAAGAGGTTATTGACGTTATTTAAAGGGTGGATGAAGAGAGGACCCAGAGACATAGCTACCATCTTGAATAGCTATCCCATCCAGTCCAGTCTGTGGATCCAGGGTGGAGTAGCTGCATTCGCAGAAAAATTAGAGTGTGACATTACAGGAAAACAGAGAAGTGGTTGCTTGTTAAATATTTGGCTTGTTTATCTTTAAAACATTTGTAATTTATCCGCGATTCTAAAGTTTCATTAGTTGTAGTAAGATTTACCATCAATTGTAAAGGTTTTTTACTTTAAAATTAATTAAAAATAAATTAATTCACAAGTAATAAAGATGGCAGGGCAGGTAATGTGTTGCAATTGCCGAATGTGGGAATTCTTGGAGACCAGGATGCTCCAGGGCAAACATGTCTGCAGTAAGTGTCTGTGGCTTGAGGAACTTCGGCTCAGAGTCATTGAGCAGAAGCCGAGCTGCAGACACTGTGATGATTCAGGAAGGGGGAAAGTCACCTGGACACTTTGTACCAGGAGTCAGTCACACTCCTTCAGATAGGATGTTCTGATTTGGTCAGTGGTTAGGGCCAGGAGTGAGGCATTGGAACCTAGGAATTAGGAATGGAGGAGTCTCAGCCTTTGAAATTGTCAACAGGTATCAGGGGCGGGATTCTCCGTAATCGGCGCGATGTCCGCTGACCGGCGCCAAAAACGGCGCAAATCAGTCCGGCATCGTGCCGCCCCAAAGGTGCGGAATTCTCCACATCTTGAGGGGCCATGCCCTTACCTTGAGGGGCGAGGTCCAGGCCGGACTGATTTCCGCCCCGCCAGCTGGTGGGAAAGGCCTTTGGTGCCCTGCCAGCCGGCGCGGAAATGACTTTGCCGGGCGGCGCATGCGTGGGAGCGTCAGCGGCCGCTCACGGCATCCCCGCGCATGCGCAATGGAGGGGGTCACTTCCGCATCCGCCATAGTGGAGACCATGGCGAAGGCGGAAGGAAAAGAGTGCCCCCACGGCACAGCCTGCCCGCGGATCGGTGTGCCCCGATCGCAGGCCAGGCCACCGTGGGGGCACCTGCCGGGGCCAGATCGCCCCGCGCCCCCCCCCCCCAGGACCCCGGAGCCCACCCGCGCTGCCGTGTCCCGCCGTCCCAAAGGTGGTCCAATCCACACCTTTGGGGCGGCGCGATGCCCGTCTGATTGGCGCCGTTTTGGGCGCCAGTCGGCGGACATCGCGCCGTTTCGGGAGAATTTCGCCCATAATGGGAGAGGGAGGATCCAGTTGTCATGGTCCATGTAAGTATCAATGATGTGGGCAGGATGAGGAATGGAGGGCGAAATTCTCCCGAAACGGCGCGATGTCCGCCGACTGGCGCCCAAAACGGCGCCAATCAGACGGGCATCACGCCGCCCCAAAGGTGCGGAATGCGCATCCTTGGGGGCCGAGCCCCAACATTGAGGGGCTAGGCCGGCGCTGGAGGAATTTCCGCCCCGCCAGCTGGCGGAAACGGCCTTTGTTGCCCCGCCAGCTGGCGCGGAAATGACATCCCCGGGCAGCTGACAGTTTCCCACGCATGCGCAGTGGAGGGAGTCTCTTCCGCCTCCGCCATGGTGGAGACCATGGCGGAGGCGGAAGGGAAAGAGTGCCCCCACGGCAGAGGCCCGCCAGCGGATCGGTGGGCCCCGATCGCGGGCCAGGCCACCGTGGGGGCACCCCCCGGGGCCAGATCGCCCCGTGCCCCCCCCAGGACCCCGGAGCCCGCCCACGCCGCCTTGTCCCGCCGTTCAAAAGGTGGTTTAATCCACGCCGGCGGGACAGGCAATTTATCGGCGGGACATCGGCCCATCCGGGCCGGAGAATCGAGCGGGGGGGGCCCGCCAACCGGTGCGGCGCGATTCCCGCCCCAGCTGAATCTCCGGTGCCGGAGCCTTCGGCAACCGGCGGGGGCGGGACTCACGGCAGCCCCCGGTGATTCTCCGACCCGGTGGGGGGTCGGAGAATGACGCCCAGGGTTCTGCATCATCAGTATAAGGGGATAGGCATCAAACTAAGAAGTATAATTTCATAGGCAATGAACTCTGGATTATTACCTAAACCCCATGCAAATTGGCATTGGGGAAATAAGATTTCAGAAATGAATATGTGGCTCAAAGGTTGGTGTGGGGAAAGTGAAATCCGGGGCGAGATTCCCCGACCCCCCGCCGGGTCGGAGAATCGCCGGGCTGGCGTGAATCCCGCCCCCGCCGGTTGTCGAATTCTCCGGCACCGGATATTTGGCGGGGGCGGGAATCGCGCCGCGTCGGTTGGCGTGCCCCCCCCGCGATTCTCCGGCCTGGATGGGCCGAAGTCCCGCTGCTAAAATTCCTGTCCCGCCGGCGTAGATTAAACCACCTACCTTACCGGCGGGACAAGGCAGCGCGGGCGGGCTCCGGGGTCCTGGGGGGGCGCCGGGCGATCTGGCCCCAGGGGGAGCCCCGCACGGTGGCCTGGCCCGCGATTGGGGCCCACCGATCCGCGGGCGGGCCTGTGCCGTGGGGGCACTCTTTCCCTTCCGCCTTCGCCACAGTCTCCACTGCGCATGCGCGGGAATGCCGTCAGCGGCCGCTAACGCTCCTGCGCATGCGCCGCCCGGAGATGTCATTTCCGCGCCAGCTGGCGGGGCACCAAAGGCCTTTTCCGCCAGCTGGCGGGGCGGAAATTCGTCCGGCGCCGGCCTAGCCCCTTAAGGTTGGGGCCCGGCCCCTCAAGATGTGGAGGAATCCGCACCATTAGGGCGGCGCGATGCCCGACTGATTTGCGCCGTTTTGGGCGCCAGTCGGCGGACATCGAGCCGTTTCCGGAGAATTTCGCCCCCGGTTTCTGGGGCACCAGCACTGGTACTGGGGAAAATGGTGGCTCTAGTGTTGGGAAGTTCTACACTTGAATAATGCTGGGGCTGGTGTTCTAGCGAGCTGCATAACTATGGAAGTGGGGGAGGGGTGGGACGGTTAAATTAAATTGTTGCGGCAGGAGATCAAATTTGAGAAGATGTGGTAAACCAAAGAGTAGAGACAAGGCAAGAGTGAAAGTCTCTAATGTCGGAAATGAAAAACAGACAGTGACAGGAAGGGACAAACGGTCCAAATCTAAGAGTAAATCAGCCGATAATGCTAGATGTTACAAAAATAATAAAAGGACAAAACTAAAGGCCCTGTAAATACGTCTACATAACAGTTGAAACAAAATAGATGAACTGATTGTGCTAATAGAATAAGCTCAATCTGATAGCCATTACAGACACACAGCTAAAGATTAGGACCTAAGTATTGGAGATACGTGACATTTAGGAAGGACAGAAAGTTAGGAAAATATGGGGGGATGGCTCTGCTAATCAAATATGGTATTTGCACATTTGAGATAAATGACCTAAATTCAGGAAGCAAGGGTGCAGAAGCTGTTTGGGTTGAGATAATAAATTATAAAGGCACAAGTTGGGAGTTGTGTGCAGGCCCTCTAATTGTAATTACGTGGTTGGACAGAGTATAATAACAATAATAATCTTTATTATTGTCACAAGTAGGCTTACATTAACACTGCAATGAAGTTACTGTGAAAACAATGATAATCATGGGGGTACTTAATCGACATATAGATCGCAAAAATCAAATGGGAAAAAATAGCATAAAGAGCACATAGAATATTTTTGGGATAGATTCATAGAACATTACGTTCCGGAGCCTACCAAAGAACAGACTATCCTGGATCTGGTATTGTGCAACAATGTAGGATGAATTGATAACTTCATGGAAAAAACAAACTCAGGTAACAGTGATCATAATGGGCGGAATTCTCCCCCCCCCCCACACGCCGGGTGGGAGAATCACCGGGGCGCCGCGCGAGTCCCGCCACACCGCCCTGGCACCCGCACGCGATTCTCCCAAACCGGCGCGGCGAGAATCACGGCTTGCCGCTGGGAGAATCGGCGCTCGCTGTTTGTAAGGGGCAAACGGCGATTCTCCAGCCCAGATGGGCCGAGTGGCCTGCCCAACACGACAGGTTCCCGCCAGCGCCATCCACACCTGGTCACTGCCGGCGGGAACAGCGCGGGAACGCTGGGGGGGGGGCGGCCTGTGGGAGGGGGGCCTCAAAAGAGGTCTGGCCCGCGATCGGTGCCCATCGATCGGCTGGCCGGTCTTTCTGAAGGAGGACCTCCTTTCCTCCGCCGCCCCGCAAGTTCCATCCGACATCTTCTTGTGGGGCGGCCGCGGGGATGACGGCAACCTCGCATGCACGGATGACGTCATTTACGCGGCGCCGGCCGCGTCATTTATGCGCCACCGCTTTTACACGGCGCCAAGGCCCGGCGCGCATAAATGATGCGGCGCCGCTCCTAACCCCCTGTGGGCGGGAGAATAGGGGGCTGGGAGCGGCCTCCGATGCCGGAGTGAAACACTCCGGTTTTCACTCCGGCATCGGGAGCGGCGCCCAATATGTTTGAATTTTACATTCAATTTGAGGGAGTGAATAGTGGGTCCAAGACTACTATTTTAAACTCAAATAAGAGCAATTATGAGGGCATGAAAGTAAAGTTATTTAAAGTGAACTGACACCTGAGGTTAAGGGATAGGTCAACAGAAATCAGTGGCATACAGTTAAAGGGATATTTCAGAATACACAGAAGAGATACATTCCAATAAGATAGAAAAATTCCAAGGGGAAGAGCCAACATCTATGGTTAACTAAAAAAGTTAAAAACATATTAAATTTAAAGAAAAAGCATATAAATGCACAAAGATGATGGGAGGCAAGAAGATTGGACAGAATGTAAAGAACAGCAAAGAATGACTCTCTCAGAAGAGAATCTACAAGCCATCCTTGACACCTTCGCAGAAGCATACCAAACGATCAATCTCAGCCACAACCTCAGGAAGACTCAAGTCCTTTATCAACCCACCACAGGGCAAGATCTGGCCTCTCCCTCCATCAAGATCAAAGGAGAAATGTGGAACATTTCCCATACCTGGGGAGCCACCTCTCCTCTAATGCTGACATTGATTTTTTAAAAAAAAATTTAGCATGCCCAATTCATTTCTTTTTCCAATTAAGGGGCAATTTAGCGTGGCCAATCCACCTAGCCCGCACATCATTGGGTTGTGGGGGTGAAACACACGCAAACACGGGGAGAATGTGCAAACTCCACATGGACAGTGACCCAGAGCCAGGATCGAACCTGGGACCTTGGCGCCGCGAGGCAGCAGGGCTAACCCACTGCGCCACCATGCTTCCCTAATGCTGACATTGATGCGGAGATCAAACATTGTACCCAATCTATGAGCGCCTCCTTTGGACGCCTAGGAACGAGAGCTTTTGATGACTGCGACATCCGTGCTGACACCAAGATCCTTGTGTACAAGGCGATCATCTGCCCATGCCATGCAAGAACCTACAGAACCCATGACCAGTAACACAGAGTTTCTTCGGTGGACAATCAGAGGTATTAGCGAGTGATGATCACCCAAGAAGAAGATTGGCACGAATTGAAGATTGGCTTGCCAGTAGGAAACTACGAGTTGGCATAAATGGGTATTGTTTTGGTTGACAGGATCAGAAAAAGATGTCAGAAAAATAATGAGGCATTTCAATTAACACAAGAGCATACAAAATATATCAGGATTAGGTTTTCAATGAGGTCATGGCTGCTATTTTGCCCAACCACATTAACTCCATATCCCTCGATTGCCTTAATATCTGACTTGAATATTCTCAATAACAGAGTGTTCACTGCTCTCTGGGGTGGTGAGCTTCAAAGGTTTGAGTGAAACGATGTCTCCTCACTTCATCCAAAAGGCTTTGCCTTTCGTCTGAGAAAAAGAATTGATTAAACCTTTAGAGAAACAAAGTGGACAATTACAAATTAACAACATTATAAAAGAAAGAAGAGGAGGGGAGAGGACACATCTGTTTATTTCCGATTTCCCAGCAGCCAGAAATGTTGCTTTCACCTTAACCTCTAATATGGGGCGTCATTCTCCAACCCCCCGCCGGGTCGGAGAATGGCCGTTGGCCGCCGTGAATCCCGCCCCCGCCCCCGCCGAAGTCTCCGGTACCGGAGATTGGGCAGGGGCGGGAATCGGGCCGCGCCGGTTGGCGGGACCCCCCGCTCAATTCTCCTGCCCGGTTGGGCCGAAGTCCCGCCCAGAAATTGCCTGTCCCGCCGGCGTAAATTAAACCTGGTATTTACCGGCGGGACCAGGCGGCGTGGGCGGGCTCCGGGGTCCTGGGGGAGCGCGGGGCGATCTGACCCCGGGGGATGCCCCCACGGTGGCCTGGCCCGCGATCGGGGCCCACCGATCCGCGGGCGGGCCTGTGCCGTGGGGGCACTCTTTCCCTTCCGCCTCCGCCACGGCCTCCACCATGGCGGAGGCGGAGGTGACTCTCCCCACTGCGCATGCGCGGGAACTTTCAGCGGCCGCTGATGCTCCCGCGCATGCGCCGCATTTCCATGCCAGCTGGCGGGGCAAGAAACGCCATTTCCGCCAGTTGGCGGGGCGGAAATCCCTCCGGTGCCGGCCTGGCTCCTCAATGTTGGGGCTCGGCCCCCAAAGATGCGGAGCATTCCGCACCTTTGGGCCGGCGCGATGCCCGTCTGATTGGCGCCGTTTTTGGCGCCAGTCGGCGGACATCGCGCCGTTGTGGGAGAATTTTGCCCCTGGTTTCCATCTGCATCTCAACAAATGGTCATCCTGAGAATCTAACCCCTTTAATTTCTGTGCAAAATTATTGAAACATCCAGAACTGTGGCAGTATATTTTTATTGGACATCCACAATTGGAAAAGGCAATTTTGAACTGGTTTAAAGGAGGTTTTTCCAGAAAGCTTTGGAATGACTAGTTATTCATTATAATGCTCGGCATTGAAAACAATAACATTTATACAGAATGTTTATATCCCCGGGGTGTCAAAGTTATTGAATTACTTTTGAGCTGCAGGAACTATTATCATTTAGGCAAAAGTAACATCAAATTTGAATGCAACAAGTTCCCACAGGTGCGATTCAGCAACTGCGTTGCACCCGGCGGGGATTTGGACGTGCCAGGTGAACAGCAGTAAAGGGCTAAATCAAGATTCGTGGCGGACACGAACCATTTTACAATTCATCCGACCTGCTCCCGATGGGAAGTTCTCGATCATGCTCAAAAATGGTGAGAATATCATTAATCCTCATTGACATTCATTTCAACTTCATTAACGAGGGTGAAGTTGAATGCAAATACTTGGGAATTACCCGACTCCCCAGCGGGAAGTCACGCAGGCATCGTTTAGTATTCCTTTTCAAAAACGTGAAGCTGTTGCAAAGGCTACTGAGGGGAAGTGAGGAGGTGAGCAACCATTTCCATTTTCCGGCATGCAGCTCAAGGGCACTGAAACTGCTGCCCCAGTGCTCGTGGGGGATGGGGTACTCCTCAGCGAGGATGGGCTTGGTCAGGGCTGAAGCGTTCCAGGTCGACAGCCGCCCTGGGCAGGAGTGGATGAGGGGCTTTGTGTCTGTGAGGCCTTCAAGCCATCTTTAAATATTGCGGAGACCCCAGCTGCAGCCTGTCTGTTCGACCAAACTCTTCCAAGGCAGAGCCCTGCTGCGGCTTCTACTCTGAAATTCAATTTAACTCCTTTTGACTGTGAGCAGTCTCTAGCGTCACACATGAAGGCTAGGTAAAATGAGAAATTCGCCTTGATGGTTGTGATAGAACTTCACCCGCCTCAACCCTCAAGTGCCTCCTTGAGGGCACATGTGTCATGCCTCAGAGGACTTTGTAATAGTTCATTTATTGGATGTGGGCATTGCTGGTTAGGCCAGCATTTATTGCCCATCCCTAGTTGCCCTTCAGAAGATGGTGGTGAGCTGGCTTCTTGAACCGTCGCAGTCCCTAAGGTGTAGGTACACCCATAGTGCTGTTAGAGAGTGAGTTCCAGGATGCTGCCCCAGCGACAGTGAAGGATCAGCTATATATTTCCAAGTCAGGATGGTGAGTGACTTGGAGGGGAAACTCCAGGTGGTGGGGTTCACAGGTATCTGCTGTCCATCTAGATGGTAGTGGCTGTGTATTTGGAAGGTGATGCCTAAGAACCTTGGTGAGTTACTGCAGTGCCTCTTGTAGATGGTGTACACGGTGGTGGAGGGATTAAATGTTTGTGGAAGGAGGAGCAATCAAGCAGGTGCTGCTTTGTCCTGGATGGTGTTGAGCTTCTTGAGTGTTGTTGGAGCTGCACTCATCTAAGAAAGTGGAGATATTCCATTACACTCCTGACTCGTGCCTTGTAAATGGTGGATAGGCTTTGGGGGTCAGGAGGTGAGTTACTCGCCATAGAATTCCTAATCTTTTACCTGCTCTGGTAGCCACAGTATTAAAATGGCTTGTCTAGTTCAGTTTTTGATCAATGGTAACTCCCAGGATGTTGATGAGTGCATTGCATGCCCAGCAAACATTGATGCCGGAACAGTGCGCCTGAACTCGAGGAGCACCTGCACCATAGAGGTAGCAGCCAACAATCAAACGCTTTACCACTGTGGATCTTCTCCCGTCCAGGGATTTTCCGATATTCGGATATGGCCTTAGTTTAAAGTTTAATCCAAAAGTTAGGGCTTGCAATGAAGCATTCCCTTCGTACCCCAATAAAATGGCTGCATAGAATCATTCTCAAGTTTCAAGATCAACTGACTCAAAGTTACAGTCAGGGGGAAAAAAACAAACAGGCAGAAAGTGCAGGGATCCCTCGTGGCCGTTCCCCTTCAAAACAAGTATACCGTTTTGGATGCTGTTGGGGGGGATGACCTACCGGGGGAAGGCCCTAGCGGCCAGGTCTCTGGCACTGAGTCTGGCTCTGGGGCTCAGAAGGGAAGGGGGGAGAATAGAAAAGCAATAGTTGTAGGAGATTCAATGGTTAGGGGAATAGATAGGAGATTCTGTGGTCGCGAGCGAGACTCCCGGAAGGTATGTTGCCTCCCGGGTGCCAGGGCCAGGGATGTCTCGGATCGTGTCTTCAGGATCCTTAAGGGGGAGGGTGAGCAGCCAGAAGTCGTGGTGCACATTGGTACCAACGACATAGGTAGGAAAAGGGGTGTGGAGGTAATAAACAAGTTTAGGGAGTTAGGCTGGAAGTTGAAAGCCAGGACAGACAGAGTTGTCATCTCTGGTTTGTTGCCGGTGCCACGTGATAGCGAGGCTAGGAATAGGGAGAGAGTGCAGTTGAACACGTGGCTGCAGGAATGGTGTAGGAGGGAGGGCTTCAGGTATTTGGATAATTGGAGCGCATTCTGGGGAAGGTGGGACCTGTACAAGCAGGACGGGTTGCATCTGAACCAGAGGGGCACCAATATCCTGGGAGGGAGGTTTTCTAGTACTCTTCGGGAGGGTTTAAACTAATTTGGCAGGGGAATGGGAACCGGATTTGTAGTCCAGCAACTAAGGTAGCCGATATTCAGGACGCCAAAGCGTGTAATGAGGCAGTGGGGAAGGGAACACTGACAAAGGAGAGTACTTGCAGGCACGGAGAGGGGTTGAAGTGTGTATACTTCAACGCAAGAAGCATCAGGAATAAGGTGGGTGAACTTAAGGCATGGATCGGTACTTGGGACTACGATGTGGTGGCCATCACGGAAACTTGGATAGAAGAGGGGCAGAAATGGTTGTTGGAGGTCCCTGGTTATAGATGTTTCAGTAAGATTAGGGAGGGTGGTAAAAGAGGTGGGGGGGGTGGCATTATTAATTAGAGATAGTATAACAGCTGCAGAAAGGCAGTTCGAGGAGTATCAGCCTACTGAGGTAGTATGGGTCTAAGTCAGAAATAGGAAAGGAGCAGTCACCTTGTTAGGAGTTTTCTATAGGCCCCCCAATAGTAGCAGAGATGTGGAGGAACAGATTGGGAAACAGATTTTGGAAAGGTGCAGAAGTCATAGGGTAGTAGTCATGGGCGACTTTAACTTCCCAAATATTGAGTGGAAACTCTTTAGATCAAATAGTTTGGATGGGGTAGTGTTTGTACAGTGTGTCCAGGAAGATTTTCTAACGCAGTATGTAGATTGTCCGACCAGAGGAGGGGCAATATTGGATTTAGTACTGGGTAATGAGCCAGGGCAAGTGATAGATTTGTTAGTGGGGGAGCATTTTGGAGATAGTGACCACAATTCTGTGACTTTCACTTTAGTAATGGAGAGGGATAGGTACGTGCAACAGGGCAAGGTTTACAATTGGGGGAAGGGTAAATACGATGTTGTCAGACAAGAATTGAAGTGCATAAGTTGGGAACATAGGCTGGCAGGGAAGGACACAAGCGAAATGTGGAACTTGTTCAAGGAACAGGTGCTACGTGTCCTTGATATGTATGTCCCTGTCAGGCAGGGAAGAGATGGTCAAGTGAGGGAACCATGGTTGACAAGAGAGGTTGAATGTCTTGTTAAGAGGAAAAAGGTGACTTATGTAAGACTGAGGAAACAAGGTTCAGACAGGGCATTGGAGGGATACAAGATAGCCAGGAGGGAACTGAAGAAAGGGATTAGGAGAGCTAAGAGAGGGCATGAACAATCTTTGGCGGGTAGGATCAAGGAAAACCCCAAGGCCTTTTACACATATGTGAGAAATATGAGACTGACTAGAGCGAGGGTAGGTCCGATCAAGGACAGTAGCGGGAGATTGTGTATTGAGTCTGAAGAGATAGGAGAGGTCTTGAACGAGTACATTTCTTCTGTATTTACAAATGAGAGGGGCGATATTGTTGGAGAGGACAGTGTGAAACAGATTGGTAAGCTCGAGGAAATACTTGTTAGGAAGGAAGATGTATTGGGCATTTTGAAAAACTTGAGGATAGACAAGTCCCCCGGGCCTGACGGGATATATCCAAGGATTGTATGGGAAGCAAGAGATGAAATTGCAGAGCCGTTGGCAATGATCTTTTTGTCCTCACTGTCAACAGGGGTGGTACCAGGGGATTGGAGAGTGGCGAATGTCGTGCCCCTGTTCAAAAAAGGGACTAGGGATAACCCTGGGAATTACAGGCCAGTTAGTCTTACTTCGGTGGTAGGCAAAGTAATGGAAAGGGTACTGAAGGATAGGATTTCTGAGCATCTGGAAAGACACTGCTTGATTAGGGATAGTCAGCACGGATTTGTGAGGGGTAGGTCTTGCCTTACAAATCTTATTGAATTCTTTGAGGAGGTGACCAAACATGTGGATGAAGGTAAAGCAGTGTATGTAGTGTACATGGATTTTAGTAAGGCATTTGATAAAGTTCCCCATCGTAGGCTTATGCAGAAAGTAAGGAGGCATGGGATAGTGGGAAATTTGGCCAGTTGGATAACGAACTGGCTAACCGATAGAAGTCAGAGAGTGGTGGTAGATGGCAAATATTCAGCCTGGATCTCAGTTACCAGTGGCATACTGCAGGGATCAGTTCTGGGTCCTCTGCTGTTTGTGATTTTCATTAATGACTTGGATGAGGGAGTTGAAGGGTGGGTCAGTAAATTTGCAGACGATACGAAGATTGGTGGAGTTGTGGATAGTAAGGAGGGCTGTTGTCGGCTGCAAAGAGACATAGATAGGATGCAGAGCTGGGCTGAGAAGTGGCAGATGGAGTTTAACCCTGAAAAGTGTGAGGTTGTCCATTTTGGAAGGACAAATATGAATGCGGAATACAGGGTTAACGGTAGAGTTCTTGGCAATGTGGAGGAGCAGAGAGATCTTGGGGTCTATGTTCATACATCTTTGAAAGTTGCCACTCAAGTGGATAGAGCTGTGAAGAAGGCCTATGGTGTGCTCGCGTTCATTAACAGAGGGATTGAATTTAAGAGCCGTGAGGTGATGATGCAGCTGTACAAAACTTTGGTAAGGCCACATTTGGAGTACTGTGTACAGTTCTGGTCGCCTCATTTTAGGAAGGATGTGGAAGCTTTGGAAAAGGTGCAAAGAAGATTTACCAGGATGTTGCCTGGAATGGAGAGTAGGTCTTACAAGGAAAGGTTGAGGGTGCTAGGCCTTTTCTCATTAGAACGGAGAAGGATGAGGGGCGACTTGATAGAGGTTTATAAGATGATCAGGGGAATAGATAGAGTAGACAGTCAGAGACTTTTTCCCCGGGTGGAACAAACCATTACAAGGGGACATAAATTTAAGGTGAAAGGTGGAAGATATAGGAGGGATATCAGAGGTAGGTTCTTTACCCAGAGAGTAGTGGGTGCATGGAATGCACTGCCTGTGGAAGTAGTTGAGTCGGAAACATTAGGGACCTTCAAGCAGCTATTGGATAGGTACATGGATTACGGAAAAATGATATAGTGTAGATTTATTTGTTCTCAAGGGCAGCACGGTAGCATTGTGGATAGCACAATTGCTTCACAGCTCCAGGGTCCCAGGTTCGATTCCGGCTTGGGTCACTGTCTGTGCGGAGTCTGCACGTCCTCCCCGTGGCTGCGTGGGTTTCCTCCGGGTGCTCCGGTTTCCTCCCACAATGCAAAGATGTGCGGGTTAGGTGAATTGGCCAATGATAAATTGCCCTTAATGTCCAAATTGCCCTTGGTGTTGGGTGAAGGTGTTGAGTTTGGGTAGGGTGCTCTTTCCAAGAGCCGGTGCAGACTCAAAGGGCCGAATGGCCTCCTTCTGCACTGTAAATTCAATGATAATCTATGATTAATCTAGGACAAAGGTTCGGCACAACATCGTGGGCCGAAGGGCCTGTTCTGTGCTGTATTTTCTATGTTAAAGGCACGTACGTCAACAGTTGAACCAAAATAATAGTCAAAATCTACTCATCAAATGTTTTCATGTATTAATTAGCATGTGACAGGACTTTGTGCTGCAGGAGTGGATATGTGGGCTCTGAGTAAGGGAAGAATCTTCTGATCCAGAAGATCCCTTGAAGAAGAACATTATTTATTTCATTTTAATAAGATCGCAGAGTGAACCAACAAACCAAAATCAAATCAAACACAAAATACTACAGATGCTGGAAATCTGAAATGAGAACAAAAACTAGAGAAACTCAGCAGGTCAGGCAGCTTCTGTCAAGAGAAATAGATTAATGTTATTGATAAATAAATTCACAGATCAAGCAGACAATGGTTTTTCATCAAGTCATGCTCATGTGTGCCATAATTTTCAGCTTGCTGCCAATGCGCCTTCTCTCCAAGGACTTGGTTATTCAAGTTGATATGGAGTGCTGAGCATTGCAACAAGTCAACAGGAAAAACAGCAGTGATTCTAGTCTGTCCACAGTGCAAGAGTCCCAATAAGACCATCCATAAGCGGTACTTATATTGTTGTGGACATGCTTGATCCTTCTTTCCTTACAAACTTTTGCCTGACTCTAACTCCCTCCCCTCTCCAAAGTCCTTGAATGTGCTGTCACCTTTCAAATCCCGGTGTCTTTGCTTTTTGCAATTTCAGTCTTGAATATCTTCAATTAGGTTTCTGAACATCCCTCATCACCAACCACAGCACATGCCGAAAAACACAAATACCATCCTCATGTGACCATGGTGCAATATCCCTGCTCTTGCTTCTTGACCTTCTTGTAGTTTTTGGTTGACCACACTATCCGTATTTAACAACTCTCTTCTATTGTTCTGCCACACACTACAAACCCATCCCATTGCCACCAATTCCACCTGCTTCCGTAGCCATTAGTTTCATGTCATCCAGATTGCTTGCAAACTTGGCATCCTGTTCAGCTCCCAACTTATCTTTGAATCCCATATGGTGTCCATTGAAAATATATCCACCTCCAGCCGATTCCAGCTCATCAACTATCTGACACCCTCAGCCATGAATTTTTCACTTTCAACCTTAACTGTTTCAATGCGTTTTTGACCAGCTTTCCACCCTCCATACTTCAGCTCATTCTAAATGCTGAAAACAAATATCAGTGAGCCGTGAATAAGCTACCAAATAAATGACTGAGGAGAAAATTCACACCCAGCCAAACTAATTCATGCTAAATCATCAATGCATGAACGTTTTCGAAACCAACACAGAAATCAATATTTTCCCGTTGCTGATGCTGAATTGAAGGAAAGTTATGTTTAAAACTACATCCACCTTCTCAAATAGAAAAATATATGGGGCGGGATTCTCCGACCCCCCGCCGGGTCGGAGAATCGCCGGGAGCCGGCATGAATCCCGCCCCAGCTATCTCCCGAAGTCTCTGAATGCTGATACATCGGCGAGGTGTCAATCGCGCCGCCCGCCTCGGAGAATGGCGGGGGCCGGCGCGGCGCTATGGATCCCGGGGCTGTCCGTATTCTCCCGGCCGGATGGGCCGAAGACCCTCTGACGTGACCACGGGTCATGTCGGCGTAAATCAAAACACCGACATGACGGCGTCAACCAATGCTTATGGTTGACGCCGTACAGCGTGGAGGTAGGTCACAGCGTCGGGGGTGACCGCAGGAGAAGTGACGGTGTGGCCGCAGCCTGTGTGTGTGGGGGAGGTGGGGGTGTGGGGGTGGGGCTGTGGGGTGGGGGGGGGCTGGGGGTGAGTGCCGGGGAAGGGGGGGTGAGTGCCGGGGAGAGGGGGGTGAGATTGAGTGCGGGGAGGGGGGAGAGAGCGAGTGCCGGGGAGAGGGGGGTGAGAGCAAGTGCCGGGGAGGGGGGAGAGAGTGAGTGCCGCGGAGGGGGGATGAGAACGAGTGCCGGGGAGGGGGGGTGAGAGCGAGTGCCGAGGAGTGGGGAGATTGCCGGCGAGGAGGGGGTGAGTGCGAGTGCCGGAGAGGGGGGTGAGTGCCGGGGAGGGGGGGGTGAGTGCGAGTGCCGGGGAGGGGGGAGAGAGCGAGTGCCGGGGAGGGGGGGTGAGAGCGAGTGCCGGGGAGGGGGGGAGATTGCCGGGGAGGGGGGGGTGAGTGCGAGTGCCGGGGAGGCGGGGTGAGTGCCGGGGAGGGGGGGTGAGTGCGAGTGCCGGGGAGGGGGGAGAGAGCGAGTGCCGGGGAGGGGGGGTGAGAGCGAGTGCCGGGGAGGGGGGGAGATTGCCGGGGAGGGGGGGTGAGTGCGAGTGCCGGGGAGGGGGGAGAGAGCGAGTGCCGGGGGGGGTGGTGAGAGCGAGTGCCGGGGAGGGGGGGGGGAGATTGCCGGGGAGGGGGGGTGAGAGCGAGTGCCAGGGAGGGGGGTGTGAGTGCCGGGGAGAGGAGGTGAGTGCCGGGGAGAGGGGGGTGAGAATGAGTGCGGGGAGGGGGTGAGAGAGCGAGTGCCGGGGAGGGGGGAGAGAGCGAGTGCCGGGGAGGTGGGGGGAGATTGCCGGGGAGGGGGGGTGAGAGCGAGTGCCGGGGAGGGGGGAGAGAGCGAGTGCCGGGGAGGAGGGGTGAGAGCGAGTGCCGGGGAGGGGGGGAAATTGCCGGGGAGGGGGGTGAGTGCGAGTGCCGGGGAGGGGGGAGAGAGCGAGTGCCGGGGGGGGGGAGAGAGCGAGTCCCAGGGAGGGGTGGGGAGATTGCCGGGGAGGGGGGGTGAGAGCGAGTGCCGGGGAGGGGGGGGGAGATTGCCGGGGAGGGGGAGTGAGTGCGAGTGCCGGGGAGGGGGGTGTGAGTGCCGGGGAGAGGAGGTGAGTGCCGGGGAGAGGGGGGTGAGAATGAGTGCGGGGAGGGGGCGAGAGAGCGAGTGCCGGGGAGGGGAGAGAGAGAGAGTGCCGGGGAGGGGGGGGGAGATTGCCGGGGAGGGGGGGTGAGAGCGAGTGCCGGGAGGGGGGAGAGAGCGAGTGCCGGGGGGGGGGGGGGGGTGAGAGCGAGTGCCGGGGAGGGGGAGTGAGAGCAAGTGCCGGGGAGGGGGAGTGAGAGCGAGTGCCGGGGAGGGGGGGGGGTGAGTGCCGGGAAGGGGGGAGAGAGCGAATGCCGGGGAGGGGGGAGAGAGCGAGTGCCGGGGAGGGGGGAGAGAGCGAGTGCCGGGGAGGGGAGGTGAGTGCCGGGGAGAGGGGGGTGAGAGTGAGTGCGGGGAGGGGGGAGAGAGCGAGTGCCGGGGAGGGGGGGTGAGTGCCGGGGAGAGGGGGGTGAGAGTGAGTGCGGGGAGGGGGGAGAGAGCGAGTGCCGGGGAGGGTGGAGAGAGCGAGTGCTGGGGATGGGGGAGAGAGCGAGTGCCGGGGATGGGGGAAAGAGCGAGTGCCGGGGATGGGGGAGAGAGCGAGTGCCGGGGAGGGGGGGTGAGAGCGAGTGCGGGGAGGGCGGAGAGAGCGTGTGCCGGGGAGGGTGGAGAGAGCGAGTGCCGGGGAGGGCGGAGAGAGCGAGTGCCGGGGAGGGTGGTGAGAGCGAGTGCCGGGGAGGGGGGGTGAGAGCGAGTGCGGGAGGGCGGAGAGAGCGAGTGCCGGGGAGAGGGGGGTGAGAGTGAGTGCCGGGGAGGGGGGAGAGAGCGAGTGCCGGGGAGGGGGGGTGAGAGCGAGTGCCGGGGAGGGTGGAGAGAGCGAGTGCTGGGGAGGGGGGAGAGAGCGAGTGCCGGGAATGGGGGAGAGAGCGAGTGTCGGGGATGGGGGTGAGAGCGAGTTCCGGGGAGGGTGGAGAGAGCGAGTGCCGGGGATGGGGGAGAGAGCGAGTGCCGGGGATGGGGGAGAGAGCGAGTGCCGTGGAGGGGGGGGGGTGAGAGCGAGTGCCGGGGAGGGGGGGGGTGAGAGCAAGTGCCGGGGAGGGGGGAGAGAGTGAGTGCCGGGGAGGGGGGGGGGAGAGAGCGTGTGCCGGGGAGGGGGGGGTGAGAGTGAGTACCGGGGAGGGTGGAGAGAGCGAGTGCCGGGGAGTGGGGAGAGAGTGAGTGCCGGGGAGGGTGGAGAGAGCGAGTGCCGGGGAGGGTGGAGAGAGCGAGTGCCGGGGAGGGGGGGTGAGTGCCGGGGAGGGGGGGTGAGAGCGAGTGCCGGGGAGGGGGGAGAGAGCGAGTGCCGGGGATGGGGGAGAGAGCGAGTGCCGGGGATGGGGGAGAGAGCGAGTGCTGGGGAGGGGGGGTGAGTGCCGGGCAGGGGGGGAGAGAGCAAGTGCCGGGGAGGGGGTTGAGAGCGAGTGCCGGGGAGGGGGGGTGAGTGCCGGGCAGGGGGGGGAGAGCGAGTGCCGGGGAGGTGGGGGGAGATTGCCGGGGAGGGGGGGTGAGAGCGAGTGCCGGGGAGGGGGGAGAGAGCGAGTGCCGGGGAGGAGGGGTGAGAGCGAGTGCCGGGGAGGGGGGGAAATTGCCGGGGAGGGGGGTGAGTGCGAGTGCCGGGGAGGGGGGAGAGAGCGAGTGCCGGGGGGGGGGGGAGAGAGCGAGTCCCGGGGAGGGGTGGGGAGATTGCCGGGGAGGGGGGGTGAGAGCGAGTGCCGGGGAGGGGGGGGGAGATTGCCGGGGAGGGGGAGTGAGTGCGAGTGCCGGGGAGGGGGGTGTGAGTGCCGGGGAGAGGAGGTGAGTGCCGGGGAGACGGGGGTGAGAATGAGTGCGGGGAGGGGGCGAGAGAGCGAGTGCCGGGGAGGGGAGAGAGAGAGAGTGCCGGGGAGGGGGGGGGAGATTGCCGGGGTGGGGGGGTGAGAGCGAGTGCCGGGAGGGGGGAGAGAGCGAGTGCCGGGGGGGGGGGGGGTGAGAGCGAGTGCCGGGGAGGGGGAGTGAGAGCAAGTGCCGGGGAGGGGGAGTGAGAGCGAGTGCCGGGGAGGGGGGGGGGTGAGTGCCGGGAAGGGGGGAGAGAGCGAATGCCGGGGAGGGGGGAGAGAGCGAGTGCCGGGGAGGGGGGAGAGAGCGAGTGCCGGGGAGGGGAGGTGAGTGCCGGGGAGAGGGGGGTGAGAGTGAGTGCGGGGAGGGGGGAGAGAGCGAGTGCCGGGGAGGGGGGGTGAGTGCCGGGGAGAGGGGGGTGAGAGTGAGTGCGGGGAGGGGGGAGAGAGCGAGTGCCGGGGAGGGTGGAGAGAGCGAGTGCTGGGGATGGGGGAGAGAGCGAGTGCCGGGGATGGGGGAAAGAGCGAGTGCCGGGGATGGGGGAGAGAGCGAGTGCCGGGGAGGGGGGGTGAGAGCGAGTGCGGGGAGGGCGGAGAGAGCGTGTGCCGGGGAGGGTGGAGAGAGCGAGTGCCGGGGAGGGCGGAGAGAGCGAGTGCCGGGGAGGGTGGTGAGAGCGAGTGCCGGGGAGGGGGGGTGAGAGCGAGTGCGGGAGGGCGGAGAGAGCGAGTGCCGGGGAGAGGGGGGTGAGAGTGAGTGCCGGGGAGGGGGGAGAGAGCGAGTGCCGGGGAGGGGGGGTGAGAGCGAGTGCCGGGGAGGGTGGAGAGAGCGAGTGCTGGGGAGGGGGGAGAGAGCGAGTGCCGGGAATGGGGGAGAGAGCGAGTGTCGGGGATGGGGGTGAGAGCGAGTTCCGGGGAGGGTGGAGAGAGCGAGTGCCGGGGATGGGGGAGAGAGCGAGTGCCGGGGATGGGGGAGAGAGCGAGTGCCGTGGAGGGGGGGGGGTGAGAGCGAGTGCCGGGGAGGGGGGGGGGGTGAGAGGCAAGTGCCGGGGAGGGGGGGAGAGAGTGAGTGCCGGGGAGGGGGGGGGGGAGGAGGGGAGTGGGCCGGGTGAGGGGGGGGGGGTGAGTGAGTGACCGGGGAGGGTGGAGAGAGCGAGTGCCGGGGAGTGGGAGAGAGTGAGTGCGGGCGGGAGGGTGAGAGAGCGAGTGCCGGGGGAGGGGTGAGGGTGAGAGAGGAGTGCCGGGGAAGGGGGGGGGGGGGAGAGGCCGGGGAGGGGGGGTGAGAGCGAGTGCCGGGAGGGGGGGAGAGAGCGAGTGCGGGGATGGGGGCGAGTGCGGGGAGTGGGGAAGGGAGAGCGAGTGCGGGGAGGGGGAGTGACAGGCGGAGGGGGAGAGAGCGAGGCCGGGGATGGGGGGATGAGGAGCGAAGTGCCTGGGGATGGGGGGAGAGAGCGAGTGCCGGGGAGGGGGGAGAGAGCGAAGGTGCGGGGGGATGGGGGAGAGGGTGGGGAGAGTGCGAGTGCCGGGATGGGGAGAGGCGTGTGCCGAGGGGAGGGGAGAGCGTCTGGGAGGGGGGTAGTGCGGGGAGGGGGGGTGAGAGCGAGTGCCGGGGAGGGGGGAGAGAGCGAGTGCTGGGGAGAGGGGAGTGAGTGAGTGCGGGGAGGGTGGAGAGAGCGAGTGCCGGGGAGAGGGGGAGAGAGCGAGTGCCGGGGATGGGGCAGAGAGCGAGTTCCGGGGAGCGGGGTGAGAGTGAGTGCGGAGAGGATGGAGAGAGCGAGTGCCGGGGAGGGTGGAGAGAGCGAGTGCCGGGGAGGGGGGGTGAGTGCCGGGCAGGGGGGGAGAGAGCAAGTGCCGGGGAGGGGGTTGAGAGCGAGTGCCGGGGAGGGGGGGTGAGTGCCGGGCAGGGGGGGGAGAGCGAGTGCCGGGGAGGGTGGAGAGAGCGAGTGCCGGGGAGGGGGGGTGAGAGCGAGTGCCGGGGAGGGGGGAGAGAGCGAGTGCCGGGGAGGGAGGGTGAGAGCGAGTGCCGGGGACGGGGGGTGAGAGCGAGTGCCGGGGAGGGGGGGTGAGAGCGAGTGCCGGGGAGAGGGGGTGAGAGCGATTGCCGGGGAGGGTGGGTGAGTGCCGGGGAGGGGGGAGAGAGCGAGTGCCGTTGAGGGTAGAGAGAGCGAGTGCCGGGGAGGGGAGGTGAGTGCCGGGGAGGGTGGTGAGTGCCGGGGAGGGGGGTGAGTGCCAGGGAGGGGGGGTGAGTGCCGGGGAGGGGGGAGAGAGCGAGTGCCGGGGAGGGGGGGTGAGAGCGAGTACGGGGAGGGGGGGTGAGTGCCGGGGAGGGGGGTAAGTGCCGGGGAGGGGGGTGAGTGCCGGGGAGGGGGGAGAGAGCGAGTGCCGGGGAGGGGGGTGAGAGCGAGTGCCGGGGAGGGGGGTGAGAGCGAGTGCCGGGGAGGGGGGGTGAGTGCCGGGGAGGGGGTGTGAGTGCCGGGGAGGGGGGTGAGTGCCGGGGAGGGGGGATGAGTGACGGGGAGGGGGGAGAGAGCGAGTGCCGGGGAGGGGGGGTGTGAGCGAGTGCCGTGGAGGTTGGGAGAGAGCGAGTGCCGGGGAGGGGGGGTGAGTTCCGGGGAGGGGGGGGGGTGAGTGCCGGGGGAGGGGGAGTGAGTGCCGGGGAGGGGGGGTGAGTGCCGGCGAGGGGGGGGTGAGTGCCGGGTAGGGGGGGGTGAGTGCCGGGGAGGGGAGGTGAGTGCCGGGGAGGGGGGAGAGAGCGAGTTCCGGGGAGGGGGGTGAGAGCGAGCGCCGAGGAGGGGGGAGAGAGCGAGTGCCGGGGAGGGTGGAGAGAGCGAGTGCCGGCGAGGGTGGTGAGTGCCGGGGAGGGGGGAGAGAGCGAGTGCCGGGGAGGGGGGAGAGAGCGAGTGCCGGGGAGGGGGGAGAGAGCGAGTGCCGGGGAGGGTGGAGAGAGCGAGTGCCGGGGAGGGGGGAGAGAGCGAGTGCCGGGGAGGGGGGGAGAGAGCGAGTGCCGGGGAGGGGGGAGAGAGCGAGTGCCGGGGAGGGGGGTGAGAGCGAGTGCCGGGGAGGGGGGTGAGAGCAAGTGCCGGGGAGAGGGGGTGAGTGCCGGGGAGGGGGGGTGAGTGCCGGGGAGGGGGGAGAGAGCGAGTGCCGGGGAGGGGGGAGAGAGCGAGTGCCGGGGATGGGGGAGAGAGCGAGTGCCGGGGAGGGGGGAGAGAGCGAGTGCCGGGGAGGGGGGAGAGAGCGTGTGCCGGGGAGGGGGGGAGAGAGCGAGTGCCGGGGAGGGGGGGAGAGAGCGAGTGACGGGGAGGGGGGGGGGGTGAGAGCGGGTGCCGGGGAGGGTGGAGAGAGCGAGTGCCGGGGAGGGGGGAGAGAGCGAGTGCCGGGGAGGGGGGAGAGAGCGAGTGCCGGGGAGGGGGGGGGCAGAGAGCGAGTGCCGGGGAGGGGGGGAGAGAGCGAGTGCCGGGGAGGGGGGGTGAGTGCTGGGGAGAGGGGGGAGAGAGCGAGTGCCGGGGAGGGGGGAGAGAGCGAGTGCCGGGGATGGTTGAGAGAACGAGTGCCGGGGAGGGTGGAGAGAGCGAGTGCCGGGGATGGGGGAGAGAGCGAGTGCTGGGGAGGGTGGAGAGAGCGAGTGCCGGGGATGGGGGAGAGAGCGAGTGCCGGGGAGGGTGGAGAGAGCGAGTGCCGGGGAGGGGGGGGGGTGAGAGCGAGTGCCGGGGAGAGGGGGGAGAGACCGAGTGCCGGGGAGGGTGGAGAGAGCGAGTGCCGGGGAGAGGGGGGAGAGAGCGAGTGCCAGGGATGGGGGAGAGAGCGAGTGCCGGGGATGGGGGAGAGAGCGAGTGCCGGGGAGGGTGGAGAGAGCGAGTTCCGGGGATGGGGGAGAGAGCGAGTGCCGGGGAGGGTGGAGAGAGCGAGTGCCGGGGAGGGGGGGTGAGAGCGAGTGCCGGGGAGGGGGGGGGGTGAGAGCGAGTGCCGGGGAGGGGGGGGAGAGAGCGAGTGCCGGGTAGGGGGGGTGAGTGCCGGGGAGAAGGGGGTGAGAGTGAGTGCGGGGAGGGTGGAGAGAGCGAGTGCCGGGGAGGGGGGAGAGAGCGAGTGCTGGGGTGGGTGGAGAGAGCGAGTGCCGGGGAGGGTGGAGAGAGCGAGTGCCAGGGAGGGGTGGTGAGTGCCGGGGATGGGAGGTGAGAGCGAATGCCGGGGAGGGGGGGGTGAGAGCGAGTGCCGGGGAGGGGGGAGAGAGCGAGTGCCGGGGAGGGAGGGTGAGAGCGAGTGCCAGGGAGGGGGGAGAGAGCGAGTGCCGGGGACTGGGGGGGGGGGGCGGTGAGTGCCGGGGAGGGGGGAGAGAGCGAGTGCCGGGGAGGGGGGAGAGAGCGAGTGCCGGGGAGGGGGGAGAGAGCGAGTGCCGGGGAGGGGGGGTGAGTGCCGGGGAGGGGGGAGAGAGCGAGTGCCGGGGAGGGTGGAGAGAGCGAGTGCCGGGGAGGGGGGAGAGATTGCCGGGGAGGGGGAGTGAGTGCGAGTGCCGGGGAGGGGGGAGAGAGCGAGTGCCGGGGAGGGGGGGAGAGAGCGAGTGCCGGGGAGGGGGGAGAGATTGCCGGGGAGGGGGAGTGAGTGCGAGTGCCGGGGAGGGGGGAGAGAGCGAGTGCCGGGGAGGGGGGGAGAGAGCGAGTGCCGGGAAGGGGGGAGAGAGCGAGTGCCGAGGATGGGGGAGAGAGCGAGTGCCGGGGAGGGGGGAGAGAGCGAGTGCCGGGGAGGGGGGGTGAGAGCGAGTGCCGGGGAGGGGGGAGATTGCCGGGGAGGGGGGGTGAGTGCCAGGGAGGGGGGGGGGGGGTTGAGTGCTGGTGAGGGGGGCAAGAGCAAGGGAGGTCGTCCGCCTGGCCAGGTGCCATCCTCCAACAGTCGCGCCCATGCAGCCCATGGCAACTGGCTGCGGGGGGGGGGGGGGGGGGGGGGGGGGGGGGGGGGTGGTGGCCGGGGGGGGTTACGGCCAATGATGACATGTTGTCGTCCGTCCCGTCCCCCACAGGCCGTCATGTCATCAGCCAGCGATGTTGTTCGCCGTGGCGGTAGCCGCTGTTCTGTGTTGCCCTAAAGGAGGAGGAGGAGGAGCGTGCCAGAGAGGTGGCGGAGGCTGCCGCAGAGGACCATGCCGCAGAGGGGCAGGCGGCAGCCTCCCAGGTTGGAGGGCCACCCGCCCGACAGGATGAGGAGGAGGAGCAGGGGGAGCACGAGGAGGAGGAGGAGCACGAGGAGGACATCGTGGCGCGATGGCGACGGAGGCGCCGGATGAGGGCCCGTGTGTACCAGCCCCGGTCGTCGTACCAGGACCTCACGGACCGGGAATGCAGGAGGAGACTCCGGATGAGCCGGGAAACCGTGGCACACATCTGCCATCTGCAGGCACACCTGGCACCACGTGGCATTGGGGGAGGACACCATCTCCCTGAATCCGTCAAGGTTACGGTGGCCCTGAACTTTTATGCCACGGGGTCATTCCAGGCGCCGAGTGGGGACCTGCCCAACATCTCGCAGACATCGGTGCATCCGGGCAGTGACAGTCGCCCTATATGCCATGGCGCACCGCTACATCCGGTTCCATGTGGACCGGGCCAGCCAAGATGCTCGGGCCGTGGGCTTCTCTGCCGTGGCCGGTTTTCCCACGGTCCACGGCGCAATCGATGGGATGCATGTCGCCGTGCGGCCACCTGCGGATAACAGGGCCGTGTTCACCAATAGGAAGGGGACCTATTCGATGAACATACAGGTGGTCTGCGACCAACGCATGATTATCCTGCATGTCGGCGCCCGGTACCCGGGAAGTGTTCATGACTCATACGTGTTGTCACGGTCTTACATCCCCGGCATTTTCGAGGAATGCCACACCCGGCTGAGGGCTGGTTGCTGGGCGACAGGGATTTCCCGTTGCGGTCGTGGCTGATGGTGCCTATACGGAGGCCACAGAGTGACGCAGAGAACCGCTACAATGATGCCCATGCAGCGACAAGGGGAGTGATAGAGAGGTGCTTTGGCGTGCTCAAAATGCGTTTCAGGTGCCTGGACCTCTCTGGGGGGGCCCTCCAGTACCCGTCAAATAGGGTCGGCTGCATCATTGTAGTATGCTGCGTCCTGCACACACAGCCCAGCAGAGGGGCGATGTGCTGCAGGCAGAAGAGGGGGGAGTGGAGGAGCAGCAGGAAGAGGCGCAGTCCTTCCCAGATGAGGGGAATGGGGGCAATGGTCAGGGCAGACAGGCTGGACATGGGCGGGTGGCTGCCCACCATTACCGGCTGGGCCAGCAGGAGCGGGACAGGCTGATAACCGCCCGGTTCACTGACTAGGGGGTGTGGGAATCACCGAGTATGGCCACATACCGCACACCATGGCAACATCCAACCACCCTCACCCCCCCTCACCCACCCAGCACCAACACCCTCACCCCCCCTCACCCACCCAGCACCAACACCCTCACCCACCTCCATTGCAGATCCACCTGCGGCACAACGGGCCGGGCTCACACGGTCGCCGGTGGAAGCATGTCTACTGCTGGCCATGGAGGATGATGACAACCTGCCCTGCGGTGAGCTCCTGGCTTCACATCATAGGACAATGTCTGACCCATGGCCACAGTACCACCATCCACCCGGACCATCCCTGCAGGCGGCTGTGACACTGCAGCACACGGTCCCGTCCTTTGCCCGGGGGATGGCGAGGGCGGTCCAAGGGGAGGGGGGGCACACTCACCTGGGCCCGACGTAAGACGACCCCTCACATGACACCCCCGCACGCTTCGGACAGAACACAAAGGCAGATTCTGTTGGTGTGAAAGTGATTTTAATAACAAACAGCCCATACACGTGCCCTAGCCCCTAAAATTTGTCTGTGCCCTGCACCCGTGCCAACGTACTCAGTGTCTAATTGTTTGGCCTTAAGGGCCCTTTGACTACGCCTAGGTGGTTCCCCAGACGGTACAGCAGAACTGGAGATGAACTCCTGTGATTCCTGCCTTCTGACTCGCGATCTCTTTGGCGGCCGTTTCCTGGGGCGATCCGGCCTAGATGGGCCAGGCTGCGGCTCGGGCGACTGGGATGGCGAGCTGCCAGCCTGTCCTGCCCGTTGCCCACCAGATGCACCTGGGACAGAAGGGGGGGGGAGTCCGAGGTGTCGCGGTGTTCCGGGGCCTCCCCTACAGGGGGAGCCGGGACGGGCCCCAGCATCTCCTCCTCCCTCGGGGTGCCCGATGGCCCCCAGGCCTCTACATGGGTCAGGGGTGTGAACGAACCGGCCATCCGACGGCCCCCGACACCTGCCGCTGCCAGTCCTGGAGGCCCGTGCTGGTATCGACAAGGGTCTGCGGGTTTGCAGCCATGGAGCTCAGGGACCGTGCGACGCCGGCTAGCACATGGACAATGGCGCCGATGCCCTCAGCGGTGGTCTGTTGAAACTGGGCCATGGCCTGCAGAGACTGGGCCATTGCCATCTGGCGCTGGCACTGGCTCATGGACTCCTGTGAGAGGGAAGCCGTGCCCTGGGCTACACACGCCGCCATCACGGAAAGCCCCAGGCCTCGCATACTGCTCTCCATGTCTGACACCATCGCACCCATTGCCTCCATCGCGGACGCCACCCGTGCGGTTTCGGCCTGGGTGGCACGCATGACTGGCACCACTCCCAGCTCCTGGACGCGGGCGCACTCCTCCACCTGCGTCTGCGCTTGCTGCAAGCCAGCCGTCATCCTCTTCCTTCGTCCCAGGTTTGGTGGCTGCATCGGGTCTATGGGTGGGTGTAGTAACTCCAGGAAGCTGGGACCCGTCTGGGCGGCAGATGTTCGCTTGTGCCAGGTGCCCTCCGACCTCCCGGCCCCTCTGCTGCTCCTACCTCCACCTGCTGTACCGGTACGGCTGTGTTGTGCGCACCAGTGAGTGGACCAGACGCCTCATCACCAAAGTGCCCAACCGAGGTGAGTGTCTCTGCGATGGTGGAGGGTGTTGGAGACAGCAATGGCATTGTGTCGTGAGCATCATCCGACTCAGAGTCCATGGTACTCTGGGGTGGCGGTTCGTCTCCACCCGTCAGTGTGTCAGTGTCCTGTATTTCGGCATCATGTGTGTCGGTGTCCTGGGTAGTGGTGTCCTGGGTAGTGGTGTCCTGGGTAGTGGTGTCCTGGGTAGTGGTGTCCTGGGTAGGGCTGTCCTGGGTAGGGCTGTCCTGGGTAGTGGTGTCCTGGGTAGTGGTGTCCTGGGTAGGGCTGTCCTGGGTAGTGGTGTCCTGGGTAAGGCTGTCCTTGGTAGGGTTGTCCTGGGTAGGGCTGTCCTGGGTAGTGGTGTCCTGGGTAAGGCTGTCCTTGGTAGGGTTGTCCTGGGTAGGGCTGTCCTGGGTAGTGGTGTCCTGGGTAGTGGTGTCCCGGGTAGTGGTGTCCTGGGTAGGGGTGTCCTGGGTAGAGGTGTCCTGGGTAGGGTTGTCCTGGGTAGGGCTGTCCTGGGTAGTGGTGTCCTGGGTAGTGGTGTCCTGGGTAGGGCTGTCCTGGGTAGTGGTGTCCCGGGTAGTGGTGTCCTGGGTAGGGGTGTCCTGGGTAGAGGTGTCCTGGGTAGGGTTGTCCTGGGTAGGGCTGTCCTGGGTAGGGCTGTCCTGGGTAGTGGTGTCCTGGGTAGGGCTGTCCTGGGTAGTGGTGTCCTGGGTAAGGCTGTCCTTGGTAGGGTTGTCCTGGGTAGGGCTGTCCTGGGTAGTGGTGTCCTGGCTCGGCTGCGACGGGGGCCTTTGGCTGCCCCCCCTCGTCGCTGGGTGTCACACGCCTGAGTCGCCACTCCCGCACGAGACGGGGGCGTCGTCTCCCTGTTGCTCTGGGTCTCTCCCTCTCTCGTGGTCGCCGCTTCCTGCGGGCGTCGCATGCCAGAGGGGCCGGGTCTCCCCCTCTCTCGTGGCCGCCCTGGGGCGTCCTGTGGGACGTCGGCATCCGCGGGGACGGGTGCCTCGATGTTTGGTCCTGCAATACACAATACAGCATGCATGGTTAGGCACGCGGGCGGTGATTGGGGGATATGAGGGATGGGGGATATGGGGGAGGGGGGATATGGGGGATGGGGGATATGGGGGAGGGGGGATATGGGGGAGGGGGATATGGGGAGGGAGGATATGGGGAGGGGGGATATGGGGGAGGGGGAATATGGGGGAGGGGGAATATGGGGGAGGGGGGATATGGGGAGGGGGGATATGGGGAGGGGGGATATGGGGGAATGGGGACGGACCGTGGGAGGCTCACTTGCTGGTGGGCCCCCGACCACCGCATCGGCAAACTCCCGGTACTCTGGTCTGCCCGCCAGTTCCAGGGCCCTTTCCTCATGAACGGTGAGGTCATCAGCTGGGCCCCCTCCAGTCCTCCCTGTTGTTGTGTGCGCGCTTCTCCTGTGGGGGGCGGGCAGATGGGTGGCTGGGGTAAAGGGCAACAGTGTTAGACAGGTATATGAATGCACACCAGCGGTTGCGCATATATTGGCAGAGGTGCGCAGCACATTAGGGTTAGGGTTGGGTTAGCGTTAGGGTTGGTTGCACCTGGGGATGCGCCGCACATCGGGGGTGGGGGGTTGCGGTGGGGGGGGGGTGGGGGGGGGGGGTACTCACCCTGGCTGCCCTGACAAGGTCGTTCACCTTCTTGTGGCACTGGGTGCCTGTCCGTGGTGTCACAGCCACAGCGCTGACGGCCTCTGCCACCTCCCTCCACAGACGCCGGCTGAGGCGTGGGGCGACCCTGCAGCCATGTCCGGAGTGCAGGGCTTCCCTCCTCTCCTCTACTGCATCCGGGAGCACCTCGATGTCCCGCTCCTGGAACCTCGGGGCTGCGCGGCGGGTGGCCATCTTAGCGGGTCTTCCGGGGGGGGGTGCGTCATTTGCTGTGACCACGGCGGTTGACACCGTCACGAATGGCGTCACACCACTGCTAGCCCATTCGGGCCTGGAGACTTTGCGTCGTTTGGGGGGGCCCGACGCCCGAGTGATCCGCGCCGTTTTTGGCGCCGGGTCCCGGCCATCGCGCCGGTTTTCGGAGAATCCCGCCCATGAAAAGTGGTTTCCCTCTTCAAATGTCCAAAAAGTCCATTGCAGAAATGTTACACACTCAACTTTTTCTTATATATATAAAACTAATTTTCATAGCTAAAAGATGAGAGAAGTAATATGAAACCAGTCTTCTACTTCCACGAGAATAAATTCCGTTTTCCGTGCTTTTAACTTCAAATTTAAATTGTTTTTCAACTTTTAACAACGAGGCTTCCTTCTGTTCTTTTATCATTCCCTGCGGTCAGTTCCTTCACTTTACTCATGCATCTAGTTTTAGAGCAGGGAAAGCATTTATTTTGGGGCTCTTAATTTTACTTGTTTTTAATCCCAAAATGGTCCCAATAATTTGGTGTACAAATTTCACACCCAGACATGGAACACGTGTACATTCCCCCTTTTGCAGCAACAATTCAGATGCTGGATACATATTTATCACCTTTTAGACGACCGTTAAATCTCACAAATTCTCCTTCTCAACTACCAGACGGATGTGGAGGCTTTGGAGAGGGTGCAAAGGAGGTTTACCAGGATGTTACCTGGTCTGGAAGGTGTTAGCTATGGGGAGAGGCTGAATAGACTCGGACTGTTTTCATTGGAATGACGGAGGTTGAGGGGCGCCCTGTTAGAGGTCTCCAAGATTATGAAAGGCATGGATAGAATGGATGGACAGGCACACTTTCCCAGGGGTGGAGGGGTCAGTCACTGGGGGGCATAGATTTAAGGTCCATGGGGTAAAGTTTAGAGGAGATGTGTGAGGCAGGTTTTTTTACACAGAGGCTGGTGAGTGCCTGGAACAGGCTGCCAGGGAGGTTGTGGAAGCAGATACATTAATGGTGTTCAAAAGGCATCTCGGCAAATATATGGATAGGATCGGTATAGAGGGATATGGCACCAGGAAGTGCTGAGGGTTTTGGCCAAGGGTAGTATCATGACCGGTTCAGGCTTGGAGGGTCGAGGGGCCTGTTCCTGTGCTGTATTGTTCTTTGTTCTTTGTTCAACGCACACCATAAAACATTAAGAATAGACAAAGTGGGGAATTAAAAAACTGAAATAGAATCTTTTGGAGAATAACTGACAATCAATAAGAGCAAAATGCCTGCTGTGATACAAATACCTTTTATCTTCAGGCATAATGCTAATACCCAAGAGAATGCCCCTGCCTTCTGCAAGTGGAGAATAATAAAACATTTTCAGTATATAATAAAGCATTCATTTCAATAATGAATACACAGTATTTACTGCAAATAGTTTCCAAAGTGGTGGCTCTTGCGCTCTCTGGCAATAATATTCTCATACCTAATTTTAAATTATTACTGAATGGGATTGCAGTTCTAAGATTTCGTATACAGTTTTTTTTCACAAATCAGCCATTGTTTAAACAAGATAACCTTAAAATTGTGACTTTTTTCTTTTAAAGAGCTACCTGACTGATTCACTTCTGTCCTAAGGGAACTCCATCTGTTCACTAATGAACAATCATGTATAGTGGTGTGCAGATGCTAAATTTCAGACCACAGGGCCCTAAAATAAATGTCATCTTCTCAGGTTGCTGATAATCATTCTAAAAGCTAATTACACAGCATAACATATAATACACTAAACCCATCTCAAATTTAACATGTTAGGAAATTATGAATATTAATATTGTGATTTTCTTAACTGTCCTGCATGCCTTCATTCAACTCCACTACAAAAACCTTTATCGTCTTTCCTTTGTTTCTCTTTCAACAAGTACTTTAATTATCCACTGCTTCAACATTATTACAGACACTGTTAATCTTTAACTGATGGAATTTCTTTTGCAGGGTGGGGTTTATGAGAGAATGGAGGTGGTCCTGTTTTCAGTTGCAAACTTGCTGTGTTAGACAGACCCCAGATTTTAGTGAGTTCAGGATAGTCCAGTTTAAACTGATTTGTTCGCTGCTCTCTGGAAGGGGTTTTGGCTACCTTTTTGTCATGCATGATGTTGTGATGATGTGAATGCACACGATTATATGTGGTAGCATTAAGGGCATCTTAAGATGCCCTTTCACAGACTTCATTAGTGCACACAAACGGATAAAATAGCACTCTCATGGGTGTAGTTGGCTCCCAAAATGTCTGCCAGGAGTCTCTCTCGCAAGGGAGTTATCCCACACTCCGAGAGTCGATTCGTCACACAGGTCATGTTACCCTTACTCTGCTGTGTTGCCCTCAAAGGCACCACAGGGCAACAGTTTTTTTTTGCTCCTGAGTCTGGAAACGTTTGATTCATCTTGAGTCTTCTGAAAATCAGCGAATCAAATTTGGATCTTTGGCTATTTTATTTGGTGGATTCCAGCTATGGGTCAAGTGCTTTTCCCAAGACTAACCCAATTATTCAAAATCTAAACATTGCAAATGTTAGAAGCCTGAAGCAAAAATAGAAAATTTAATATTTTCATGTTATATGGAATATGTGGAAATTTTCCTCGTTCCAGTCCTATTCCAGTTCCTTCATCACTTTATCTGGTACATTGACCACAATATCAGTGTTATTTCCCATTCTCGCCCCAACTAGAAAATTTCAGCAACTTTATTTCCAACTTCCAGACATCCCTGGCCTTGGCATGGTTCATCACTGACTCTTCCGTTCTTATTCCTGACTTCCCTGTCACCATATCTGGGGACAATATCTCCTATAAGCCCAATGACTTCACCAGCTATCGTAGAATCATAGAATCACGACAGTGCAGAAGGAGGCCTTTTTATCAATCAAGTCTACACCGATCCTCTGAAAGGGCACCCTACCTAGACACTCCCCTGTAACCCCATCTAATGTTTGGTCACTTAGGGGAAATTTATCATGGTCAACTCACCGAACCTGCACATCTTTGGACTGTGGGAGGAAACCGGAGCACCCAGAGGAAACCCACGCTGACACGGAGAACGTGAAAATGCCACACAGTCACCCGAGGACGGAATCGAACCTGGGTCCATGGTGCTGTGAGGCAGCAGTGCTAACCACTGTGCCACCATGGCCCTCTGCACTGTTTCTCAATCTAAAGCTGCTCTCCCTTCCTCCATTGCTTTAACCCACCAGGTCCACCTCTCTCCACACTGTTTCTCACTCTGATTCAACCTTGTTTCAAAGGTTGTGAGGCGGTTCTCATTTTGTTCATCAAATGGGCCCTTGGTAATAGTTAGTTAGCCAAAAGGAGGCAGATCTCTAGTCAAAAGTCTTCTCTGCATTTACAGCCTGCCGCTTCATGGTGGAGGGACAGATGTTGGAAAGATTAAGTAAAGTCCTTTATGGCAAGAAGAGAACAGCAACAAATATTTGGTAATTTTGGTGGATATGGTACAATAGCAATGTAGTATGGACTGCAGCAAAAGAAGAAAACCGAGAAACATCTTTTACTGGCTATCCACTGCAGCTGCAAAGCTATCTAAATATCTTAGATCCTCCTTGCTTCTGGGATCATGCAAACACAACTGAGAGTTGGGCAGCAGCACGCACCCTTCTTCTGCTTATAATAAGATTCCTCAGTGTGATCTACAGACATATAACCAGTTCCTACGGTGATTGGAAATGTGTGACAGGTGTAGTCACACTGGAAAGCATAGTCTTCAATATGCACATTGGTGGCTCTTAAATGAGGATCAATCACTAGATGTACCTGGAAACAGCAGCAGCGTCTGGCAGTATTATGTAGCATCCCCGCAACCCTATTTAGGGATGCACAGTTAGCTGGCTTTCACTAGAGGGGACGATAAAAAGGAGAACTCTACAAAGCTTGCTTCTTGCATATGTTTCTTCCCCAGCGTCCCTGTTTGTGTGCAACTCAGTCCAGAAGCAGGAAACTATAGAAGAAAATAAAGGCAAATACAAAGGAAGACATTTTCTGGCTTTGCCTGCCACTGGATTGTCCTTTGCCACTGAAAGCCAATGGCACTTTACTTGGCTTGCCACATCCCCCGTAGCAGGTCCCAACACTGTTTGGTCAGAAAATGTCAGCCAAAGTCACCAACCATAACAGTAGTATGCTGGAATGTCTGCAGTAGGTCTGCATGTCATTCAGCCCCAGTAGCTAGGGAATGTAGATGGCAAGATGAAGACATAGTTGTCCTTAGTGAGGCAAGACTAGGAGAAGGCCAGGATGAAGAAATTGGAGACAAAAACACTTTCTTTTGGAGCGTCTATCACCTACAGAGTACCGAGAGGTAGGGATTACATGAACAAGATTACACAGGATCTGGAAAACCTTCCCAAAGGCATGAATGACACTAGATACATTTCTGCCCTTCCTTGCAACTACACATGGGACATACATCAATTAAAAGTATATGTGCTCGCACAGTCAATCACAATGGGAATAAAGGAGAGGTCCTATAATATTCTGGACCATCTCCTGTGATAAATTCCTAAAGACAACAAAATCGCCCTTGTGGGCAATTTCAATGCCAATGACCACATCAAATGGGCAAGCATCCTCAGTCAACATGGAGTTTGAAAGGAAAACATAAATGGAACTCTTCTACTTTGGTTGTGTGTCAAGCATGACATTGTCATAATACCATCTGAAAGAAAAATACAAGACAGCCTGGCAACACCCATGATCAAAGCACTATATTTCCTTGACTATGTGCTTGTCAGACAGAAGGAAAAGGCTGATGTCAAGTTAACAAGTGAATCTAAAGATCCAGTCAAAACATCATAAATCAATTTGCCCGGTATGACTAAAGCTAGACTCCTCAGGCACCCTACTCTTGCTGCAGACCTTGCTACGTAATCTGACCCCATTCTGCAGTATGATCTTCATTCCCCAAGTAATGCAGAAGATGAATGGTAACAGCTCTGGAATCAGATCTTCAGTACATTTCCTGGGATACTGCAAGCTCAATCACAAAGACTGGTTTATTAGAATCTTCACAGAGACAGCTCACACATGCAAGTCTTCCAGCGTCCTTCAGTCAATGATGAAGCATTGTGTCTATAAAAATGCGAAACCAAAGCTCCTGTGTACTTTAAGACAAATGGAGAATGACTGATGGAAAGCAAAAGCTGATGATCTATCTGAGGGACATGACCTGTGTTTTTATAATGTGCTGAAGACTTTATGTGCACCACCCACGAGAACCTTTGCTCCTATCCTGACAGTTGATGAAAATGATCTAATCACTGATAAGACAGGTGTAATGGTAAACTGGTGTTAGCATTTCACCACCTCCTCTGCAGGAAGTCTCACATTTTATCACATTCCCTGCATCAAATTGAGCAGTTGCCTGAGAGACATAAAAACCCTTGTAGAGCGTGTGGGAAAAGTGGTGTTGAAGTTTCCTGCATCAACTGTGGCTTTCTCTGCTGGATTGTACTGGATTAGTGAAAAAATGGCAAGGGGCAGGTCACACAATACCACATGTTTGAGCTGGCGCCATCAGTAGCTTACTTTTTTGAAGGTCGGGGCATCTTTTTTTAAAGGCCGTTCCAGTGTACACGTTAACCAGGAACCCCCCGCCCACGGAACACCCCCTCCCCGTTGGAATGCTCTCTAGAAATGGCCAGGTAATACCAGCCACAGAGCCTGTGTAGTGCTGGGAGCAGTGTGGCAGAACAGCATGGTGGCTCAGTGGTTACTACTGTTGCTTCACAGCGGCAGGGGTGTTGCTCTTATTAGCCTTAGTTTATTACCTCTGATTATGTCACCTTTGCTCATGAGTCATCAGGTATCTTTCTGATACCGCCACGTGGTTCAAGCTCAAGTTATGATTAATAAGTCAGCACACCGCTTAGTAAGATTGAAATCAACGGTCATTTATTATATACAACAAGTAATGCTCACACAATAACGCTATTCTCTATATCGAAACCTATCACTACTGGCCAATACTTAACTTTAGGAAGGGCCCACCAGGTCAGGGAAACGAATGGCTTATCGAATCGGATCTGGCCCGCGGGATTCAAAAGGCTGATACGGGTCGATGGCTAGGAGTCTTTATCGGGTCGCGATCGCTGGAGTCAAACTTACTGGGCGTCATTCTCCGACCCCCCAGCGGGTCGGAGAATGGCCGTTGGCCGCAGTGAATCCCGCCCCCGCCTCTGCCGAAGTCTCCGAAGGGAGAAAAGTCGGCGGGGCGTTAGTGGAGCCGCTGCCGCGGAGAATGTCACGGGTCTGCGCAAGGCAGCCGATTTTCGGCCTGCCGATATTCTCCCTTCCGGATGGGCCGAAGTCCCGTCGACGTGATGACCGTTCACGTCGACGTGAATCAAACCTCCTTTTCATCGGCGTGACCCGGTGCTCCAGGCTCACGCCGACCAGCGTGGAGGTGAGTGACGGCCTGGGGGGTTGGCTCTGGGCAGGCGATGGCGTGGCCGCAGTCTGAATGCGTGAGGAGAGGTGTGTCTCGGGTTGTGTGTGTGTGTGTGTGTGGCGGGGGGGGGGGGGGGTGGTTAGAGTAGGCTGGGCTCCGGGGGAGTGCCGGGAGGGGGTCCATGCCGGGGTGGAGGTTGGGGGGGGTCCGTGCCGTGCCGGGGTGGAGGTTGGGGGGGTCCGTGCTGGGGTGGAGGTTGGGGGGGGGGTCCGTGCCGTGCCGGGGTGGAGGTTGGGGGGGGGGTCCGTGCTGGGGTGGAGGTTGGGGGGGGTCCGTGCCGTGCCGGGGTGGAGGTTGGGGGGGGGTCCGTGCTGGGGTGGAGGTTGGGGGGGGTCCGTGCTGGGGTGGAGGTTGGGGGGGGTCCGTGCCGGGGTGGAGGTTGGGGGGGGGGGGTCCGTGCTGGGGTGGAGGTTGGGGGGGGTCCGTGCTGGGGTGGAGGTTGGGGGGGGGGGTCCGTGCCGTGCCGGGGTGGAGGTTGGGGGGGGGTCCGTGCTGGGGTGGAGGTTGGTGGGGGGTCCGTGCCGTGCCGGGGTGGAGGTTGGGGGGGGGTCCGTGCTGGGGTGGAGGTTGGGGGGGGTCCGTGCTGGGGTGGAGGTTGGGGGGGGGGGGTCCGTGCCGGGGTGGAGGTTGGGGGGGGGGGGGGTCCGTGCCGTGCCGGGGTGGAGGTTGGGGGGGAGTCCGTGCTGGGGTGGAGGTTGGGGGGGGTCCGTGCCGTGCCGGGGTGGAGGTTGGGGGGGGGTCCGTGCTGGGGTGGAGGTTGGGGGGGGTCCGTGCTGGGGTGGAGGTTGGGGGGGGGGTCCGTGCCGGGGTGGAGGTTGGGGGGGGTCCGTGCTGGGGTGGAGGTTGGGGGGGGGGTCCGTGCTGGGGTGGAGGTTGGGGGGGGATTCGTGCCAGGGTGGAGGTTGGGGGGGGGGGGTCTGTGCCGGGGTGGAGGTTGGGGGGGGGGTCCGTGCTGGGGTGGAGGTTGGGGGGGGGGTCCGTGCTGAGGTGGAGCTTGGGGTGGGGTCCGTGCGGGGTGGAGGTTGGGGGTTGGGGGGGGGTCTGTGCCGAGGAGGGGGATGGGAGGGCAAGTGAGTTGGTCCACCTGGCCAGGTGCCAGCGTCCAACAGTTGGACCCATGCGGTCCATGCCACCTGGCTGGGGGGAGGAGGGGATATGGGCAATGATGACATGTCGTCGTTTCCCTCCCCCCCACCAGGCCGTCATGTTTTCTGATCATCCAGCGATGTTGGCCGCCGTGGTGGCAGCCGCTCATGTCTATGTTGCCCTGGATGAGGAGGAGGAGGAGCGTGCCAGAGAGGCGGCGCAGGCTGCCGCAGAGGGGCAGGCGGCAGCGGCCCAGGCTGGAGGGACACCTGACCGACAGGACGAGGAGGGGGAGGAGGACGTCGCGGCCCCACGGCAACGGAGGCACCCGAGGGCGCCCCGTGTGTACCGGCCCCGGCAGTCATACCAGGACCTCACGGACCGGGAATGCAGGAGGAGACTCCGGATGAGCCGGGAAACCGTGGCACACATCTGCCACCTGCTGGCACACCTGTCACCGCGTGGCACTGGCGGGGCACACCCTCTCCCCGTGTCCGTTAAGGTTACGGTGGCCCTGAACTTTTATGCAAGGGGTCATTCCAGGCACCGAATGGGGACCTGTCCGGCATATCTCAGACATCAGTGCACCGGTGCATCCGGGCAGTGACAGATGCCCTATATGCCATGGCGCACCGCTACATCCGCTTCCCCGTGGACCGGGCCAGCCAAGATGCCCGGGCCGTGGGCTTCTCTGCCGTGGCCGGGTTCCCCATGGTCCAGGGCGCGATCGATGGGATGCACATCGCTGTGCGGCCACCTGCAGATAACAGGGCCGTGTTCACTAATAGGAAGAGGACCTATTCGATGAACGTACAGGTGGTCTGCAACCACCGCATGATGATCCTGCACGTCTGCGCCCGTCACCCAGGCAGTGTACACGACTCATTCATGTTGTCGCGGTCATCCATCCCCGGCATGTACGAGGGACGCCATCCCCGGCTGAGGGGCTGGTTGCTGGGCGACAGGGGCTACCCATTGCGATCGTGGCTGATGACGCCTATACGGAGGCCACGCAATGAGGCGGAGAACCGCTACAACGATGCCCATGTAGCGACAAGGGGAGTGATCGAGAGGTGCTTTGGGGTGCTGAAGATGCGTTTCAGGTGCCTGGACCTCTCTGGGGGCGCCCTCCAGTATCGGTCAGATAGGGTCGGCCGCATCATAGTGGTGTGCTGCGTCCTGCACAACATAGCCCAGCAGAGGGGCGATGAGCCGCAGGCAGAGGAGGACGGAGTGGAGGAGCAGCAGGAAGAGGCGCAGTCCTCCCCAGATGAGGGGGATGGGGGCAATGGTCAGGGCAGACGGGGTAGACACAGGCTGGTGGCTGTCCACCGTTATCGGCTGGCCCAGCGGGCACGGGACAGACTGATAGATGCCCGCTTCACTCACTAGATGGGCGTGGGAATCGGGTAGTATGGCCACAGACCGCACACCATGGCAACAGCCGACCACCCACACCCCCCACCCATCCACCCAACCAGCACCCTCACCCCCAACCCCACCCACCCCACCCGCATGCACAACACCCCCCCCCCATTGCCGATCCAGCTGCGGCACAACGGGCCGGGCTCCCACAGTTGCGGGTGGATGCGTGTCTATCGCAGGCCATGGAGGATGATGACAACCCGCCCTGCGATGAGCTCCTGGCTCTACATCGTTGGACTATGTCTGACCCATGGCCACAGTACCACCATCCACCCGGACCATCCCTGCATGCGGCTGTGACACTGCAGCGCACGGTCCCGTCCTCTGCCCGGGGGATGTTGATGGCGGCCCAGGGGGAAGGGGGCAGACTCACCTGGGGCTGAGGTAAGACCACCCCTCACACACACACTTGTGCTCAACGTACATGACACCCCCGCACACTTTGGACAGAGCACAAAGCAGTTTCGGTAGGTGTAACATTGACTTTAATAACCAAAGGAGTTCATGCACGTGCCCTAGCCCCTAAAACTCATCTGTGCCCTGCACCCGTGCCAACTTACTCAGTGTCTAATTGTTTGGCCTTACGGGCCCTTTGACTACGTCTACGTGGTTCCCCAGATGGTACAGCAGAACTGGAGGTGGACTCCTGTGATTCCTGCCCTCTGACACTGGATCCCTTTGGCGGCCCTTTTCTGGGGCGTCCTGGCCTAGATGGGCCAGGCTGCGGCCCGGGCGACTGGGATGGCGAGATGCCAGCCTGTCCTGCCCGTTGCCCACCCGATGCACCTGGGACGGAAGAGGGGAGTCCGAGGTGTCGCGGTGTACCGGGACCTCCCCTACAGAGGGAGCCGGGACGGACCACACCACCTCCTCCTCCCTCGGGGTGCCCGATGGCCCCCAGGCCTCTACATGGGTGGGGGATGCGAACGGACTGGCCATCCAACGCCCCCCCGACATCTGGCGCTGCCAGTCCTGGAGGCCCGTGCTGGTATCGACAGGGGTCTGCAGCCATGGAGCCCAGAGGGTTGGCAAACCCTGTCTGTGACAGTGCGACGCCGGCTCACACATGGCCACTGGCGCCGATGCCCTCAGCGATGGCCTGCAGAGACTGGGCCATGGCCTGCTGAGACTGGGCCATGGCCTGCTGAGACTGGGCCATGGCCTGCAGAGACTGGGCCATGGCCTGCTGAGACTGGGCCATGGCCTGCAGAGACTGGGCCATGGCCTGCTGAGACTGGGCTATGGCGTTGAGCGCCTCTGCCATCTGGCGCTGGCTCATGGCCTCCTGTGAGAGGGCAGCCATTTCCTGGGCCACAGACGCCGCCTGCACGGAAGGCCCCAGGCCTCACAAACCGTTCTCCATGTCTGACACCGTCGCACCCATTGCCTCCACAGCGGACGCCACCCGTGCGGTGTCAGCCTGGGTGGCACGCATGATCGACACCACTCCCAGCTCCTGGACGCGGGTGGACTCCTCCACCTGCGACCGCAGCCGCCGCAAGCCGCCCGTCACCCTCTTTGCTCGTCTCCGGGTCGGTGGTTGCATCGGATCTATGTGTGGGTGTGGGAACTGCAGGAACCCGGGATCCATCTGGGCGGCAGATGTTCGCTTGGGCTGGGCTGCCCTCCGACCGCCCGGTCCCTCTGCTGCTCCTACCTCCACCTGCTGTACCGGGACGGCTGTGTTGTGCGCACCAGTGAGTGTACCAGACGCCTCATCATTAAAGTGCCCAACCGTGGTGAGAGTTTCTGCGATGGTGGAGGGTGTTGGTGACAGCAGTGGCGTTGTGTCGTGCTCTTCGTCCCACTCTGAGTCCATGGCAATTTGGGGTGGGGGTTCGTCTCCACCCATCCACTCTGAGTCACTGTCCGGTATTTTGTCTTCCTGGGTAGTGCTGTCCCGGGTAGTGGTGTCCTGGGTAGTGCTGTCCCGGGTAGGGGTGTCCTGGGTAGGGCTGTCCTGGGTAGGGGTGTCCTGGGTAGTGGTGTCCTGGGTAGTGGTGTCCTGGGTAGTGGTGTCCTGGCTCGGATGTGACGGGGGCCTGTGGCTGCCCCCCTCGTCGCTGGGTGGTCGCTCCCGCACGTGACGGGGGTGTCGTCTCCCTGTTGCTCCATGTCTCTCCGTCTCCCGTGGTCTCCGAGGGGCATCCTGCGGGCGTCGCATGCTGGAGGGTGCGGGATTCTCCGTCTCCCGTGGTCTCCGAGGGGCATCCTGCGGGCGTCGCATGCTGGAGGGTCCGGGTCTCTCCGTCTCCCGTGGTGTGCGAGGGGCATCCTGCGGGCGTCGCATGCTGGAGGGTGCGGGTCTGTCCGTCTCCCGTGGTCTCCGAGGGGCATCCTGCGGGCGTCGCATGCTGGAGGGTCCGGGTCTCTCCGTCTCCCGTGGTCTCCGAGGGGCATCCTGCGGACGGTCTGCATCTGCGGGGATGGGTGCCTGGACGTTTGGTCCTGCGATACACAATGAAGCATGCATGGTTAGACATCAGGCAGTGATCAGGTGATACGGGGGAGGGGGATATAGGGGAGGGGGGATATGGGGACGGGCTGTCGGTGGCTCATTCGCTAGTACGCCCCCGACCTCTGCATCAGCAACCTCCCGGTCCTCAGGTCCGCCAGCCAGTTCCAGGGCCCTTTCCTCGTGTACGGTCAGTGGCCTCTCATCAGCGGGCCCTCCTCCAGTCCTCACATGCTCCCTATTGTTGTGTGCGCGCTTCTCCTGTGGGTGGGGGGGCAGGGGTAAAAGGCAACAGTGTTAGGCAGGTATATGAATGCACGCCATCGGTTGCGCGTGCATTGCAGAGGTTAAGGTTAGGGCTGGATTCACTTGGGGATATGGGGGATATGGGGGAGGGGGGGATATGGGGGATATGGGGGAGGGGGGATATGGGGGAGTGGGGGATATGGGGGATATGAGGGAGGGGGATATGGGGGAGGGGGGATATGGGGGAGGGGGGGGATATGGGGCAGGGGGGATATGGGGGTGGGGGGTATATGGGGGATATGGGGGAGGGGGATATGGGGGAGGGGGGATATGGGGGAGGGGGGATATGGGGCAGGGGGGATATGGGGGTGGGGGGGATATGGGGGATATGGGGGAGGGGGATATGGGGGAGGGGGGATATGGGGGAGGGGGGATATGGGGGAGGGGGGATATGGGGGAGGGGGGATATGGGGAGAGGGGGATATGGGAAGGCTCACCCTGCCTGCTCTGACGAGGTCGTTCACCTTCTTGTGGCACTGGGTGCCTGTCCGTGGTGTCAGGGCCACAGCGGTGACGGCCTCTGCCACTTCCCTCCACAGACGCCGGCTGTGGCGTGGGGCAACTCTGCGGCCGTGCCCGGGATACAGGGCGTCCCTCCTCTGCTCCACCGCGTCCAGGAGCGCCTCCACATCGCGTGACTCGAACCTCGGGGCTGAGCGACGGCCAGCCATCCAGTCGGGTGTTGAGGTCAGGTGTTCCGGTCAGGTGGGGGGGAGCAGGCCTTATGAGCCGTCACGCCGTGCAGCGCGTATGACGCTGCACGGCGTCAACCACTGCGCAAGCGCGAATCCCGTTACGTCGCTGCTAGCCCATTTCGGGCCGGAGACTATCGACCCATTTTTCCGACGTGACGCAAGTCGGATTTGCGCCGTTTTTTGCGCCGATCGGCGGACTTTCCGCCGATAACGGAGAATTTCGCCCACTGTTTCTGGTTGATGTTCTTGCGAAGGTCTCGAGCAGGAGAGAGAGCGATCTGAACTTGGCCCCTTACTTTATAGGGCCCAGGGGCTTCCCGCCTCTCGGGGCGGCCCTTGATCCTGAGTCCCATGTGATTGGACTTGTTCCCAATCACTGGGTTCGATACATCCAATAACGGGGCGATTCCTCGATCGGGGGGTGGTCGTTCACCTGTCTTTGTTTTGGCCACTGCAGGCACCGACAGGTCTGGCCCGGCATTCAATTCCTAATATGTTGCAATTGTTCCCGGGGATAGCCGATTTAACTGCAGATGTCTGGGTTGATGTGCTGCTAATGGTCTTGAGTATCGATCTGGGCCGACTTCCCCAGAGCCGAATATGCTATTCTGTCTGCAGCTGTCCGTTTGTGTCCTGTTGGCTGCTTTTCCCATCAGCCTTTTTGGTGAGCCATTTTAAATCGGGTTTTGGCCAAATTAATAGGGAATCAGCCATTTTAGGTGGCTACAGGGGCATGGGTTCAATTCCGGACATGGGTGACTGTGGAGTTTGCACTTTCTCCCTGTCTCTGCGAGGGTTTCCTCCGGGTGCTCCGGTTTCCTGCCACAGTCCAAAGATATGCAGGTTAAGTGGATTGGCCATGCTATATTGCCCCTTAGTATCCACAATTGTGCAGGATAGGTGGGATTAATGATCTGGAAGAATGAACTGAAGGCACTGTTGCTAAATTTGCAGATGATACAAAGATCTGTAGAGGGACAGGTAGTATTGTGGAAGCATGGGAGCTGCAGAAGGATTTGGACAGACTAGGAGATGGCCGATGAAATACAATGTGGAAAAGAGTGAGGTTATGCACTTTGGAAGGAGAAATCTAGGCATAGACTATTTTCTAAATGGGGAAATGCTTAGGAAATCAGAAGCACAAAGGGACTTGGGAGTCCTTGTTCATGATTCTCTTAAGGTTAACGTGCAGGTTCAGTCGGCAGTTAAGAAGGCAAATGCAATGTCAGCATTCATGTCAAGAGGGCGAGAATACAAGACCAGGGAAGTACTTCCAAGGCTGTATAAGGCTCTGATCAGACCCCAGTTGGAGTATTGTGAGCAGTTCTGGGCCCCATATCTAAGAAAAGATGTGTTGGTAGTGGAAAGGGTCCAGAAGAGATTCACAAGAATGATCCCTGGAATGAACAGCTTGTCGTATGAGGAATGGTTGAGGACTCTGGGTCTGTACATGTTGGAGTTTAGAAGAATGAGAGGGGATCTTATTGAAACTTACAGGATATTGCGAGGCATGAATAGAGTGGATGTGGAGAGGATGTTTCCACTTGTAGGAAAAACTAGAACCAGAGAGCACAATCTCAGACTAAAGGGACGATCCTTTAAAACAGAGATGAGGAGGAATTTCTATAGCCAAAGGGTGGTGAATCTGTGGAACTCTTTGCCGCAGAAGGCTGTGGAGGCCAAATCACTGAGTGCCTTGAAGACAGAGATAGACAGGTTCTTGATTAATAAGGGGATCAGGCATTATGGGTTTCAGGCAGGAGGATGGGGATGAGAAAAATATCAGCCATGATTGAATGGCGGAGCAGACTCGATGGGTCGAGTGGTCTAATTCTGCTTCTATGTCTGATGGCCTTATGATTATTGGTATAGGGCGGGGGATGGGCCTGGGTAGTGTACTTTCAGAGGGTAGGTGCAGACTTGATTGGTCGAATGGCCTCCTTCTGCACTGTAGAAATTCTATGATTTTGAGCCTGGGTAGTGTCCAGGTGGTGTCGACTCATGACCCTCTCACTCACGAGTGATACACTCACCTGAATTCCTCTGGGAGATCTGCTCGTCAGACCTATACCTCGGGAGTGTGACAGACACAGGATTTCAGATACATTAGATTATAAACAATTTGGCAATTTAAGGGTTAACTCTGGGCTAGAGTCTGTTTGACTGCAGTAGTCATGTTTTTTAAAATAATCGTGTTTTTCAAGATCAGAAAACCGGGCCGGATAATCCCCGGGGGGGGGGGAGTCGTGAATTACTCCCCTCACGCACAGCGGGACCTGGCAGGTAAGTGTGCGGGGGCGCGTGGGGATCCGACCCCACGGTGGCGTGGCCCGCAATTGGGGCCTACCGATCTGCGGGTGGGCTTGTTCTGTGGGGGGCTTTCTTTCCTCCGCACCGGGTCCCTGTAGGGCTCTGCCATATTGCTGGGTGGAGCTAAGGTATTCAGACATTTTGAGAAAGCTTTTTGAGTTGAGTTTTAATCTGGCTACCCAGATTAGACCACAAGAAAGGTATTTTGCTCTCACAGTAGGATAGTTTAAAAAAAAGAGTAATGGTATTTAACACAGTGTAGACTTGTCTGAAGACAAGTAAAGAAGCTGAAACAAACTAATTGAAACAGCTTTTTAAAGTCACCCAGCCAGATTTTGCAGGGGTTCAAACAGGAGTCAAATCTGTGCTGGAAGGGAAGTATTATTCTGTGCCTTTGGGATGTATGATGGATTGAGAGCTATATGTGTTTCCTCTCTTGTTGCTTAATTGGGAATAGAGATAGTAATTAAGGCTATTGTATTTCCTCTAGTGAGTAGTATTGTTTAAAGGGTCATTGTAAGCTATTTTGTGTCTGATAGTGTGTTAATAATAAAGTTTAGTGTTAAAATACCTGGGCGTGATTCTCCGACCCCCCACCGGGTCGGAGAATCGCCGGGGGCTGGCGTGAATCCCGCCCCCACCATGTCCCGAATTCTCCGCCACCAGAGATTCGGTGGGGGCGGGAATCGCGCCGGTCGGCGGAAACCGCGCCGGTCGGCGGGCCCACCCCCGGCGATTCTCCGGCCCGCGATGTCCCGCTGCTGTCAACCCTCGCCCGCCGGCGTGGATTAAACCTCCTTTTGAAAGGCGGGACAAGGTGGCGCGGTCGGGCTCCGGGGTCCTGAGGGGGGGGGGGCGATCTGGCCCCGGGAGATGCCCCCACGGTGGCCTGGCCCGCGATCAGGGCCCACCGATCCGCGGGCGAGCCTGTGCCATGGGGGCACTCTTTTTCTTCCGCCTTCGCCATGGTCTTCACTATGGCGGAGGCGGAAGAGACCCCCTCCCCTGCGCATGCACGGGGATGCCGTGAGCGGCCGCTGACGCTCCCCGCATGCGTCGCCCGGCGAGGACCTTTCGGCGCCGGCTGGCGTAGCACCAAAGGCCTTTCCCGCCAGCCAGCGGAGCGGAAACCACTCCGCCGTGGGCCTAGCCCCTCAAGGTGAGGGCTTGGCCCCTAAAGGTGCAGAGAATTCCGCAACTTTGGGGCAGCCCGACGCCGGAGTGGTTCCCGCCACTCCATTACGCTGGAAACCCCCACCCCGCCGGGTAGGGGAGAATCTCGCCCCAAATCCCTATTTCTTCGTGCAATCACTCCTGGAGTGAAGCATTCTTTCCACACATTCTTGCAAAATAAGCTAAAATATTGGGGTTTTGGTCCAGATTCCTTGCCACTTTTGGGGTCTGGTCTGGTATTGTAATAGAAAAAAAACACCTTAAAAGGGATAGGGGAACAGGCAGGGAGGTGGATTTAAGACCAGGAAGAGATCAGCCATGATCTGATTGAATGGTGGAGCAGGCTCGAAGGACTGAATTGCCTACATCTGCTCTTAATTCCTATATTCCTACCAGTCGTGATTCACATAGTGTGAATCATACTGATACGTAGCATGTGCTCTTCAAGCTGGGGTGTCTGTACATGTTTGTCAAAATCCTGCACCTATTGCTTGATGTTTTGGTTGAACATGTTTGTGCCTGTGGTGAGATGTCCGATGCCTTTGCAGTAACCAGGAGCGTAAAGCAATGATGTGTCGCAGCTCCCTAAGTCTTCAATTTCTTCTTTGCTGAAATGCTCAATGAAGCCACCAAAGATATATGCCTGTAGGCATCAACATTAGGCATCAAGGAAGCTCTTCAATCTCTCCAGGCTGTGTGCCTCCACCAAAGTAACAGGCAATAATTACAAAACTTCTGTATGCAGATGACTGTGCTCCAGCTGCCCACAACAAGGAATCCATCCAAACAATGGTAATCAAATTCTCGCAGCTAAAACCGTTGAGTTCCGAACCAGCCCCTGACATGCACAATGAAGCACCAGACATACCATTATCAGAACTAGTCTCAAGGTTGTAGAAACATTCTCATGATTGGTAGTGTATAGTAATTATAAGATCTGAGCATTTTTATATATTGTCCTCTCAGTCGAGGTGGTCCAAATAAAGTTTGTTCAATTATGGCTGCTTGCAACTAAGTATGTGTTAGTCTTACTCAGAACAATAAATAACATGAAGATGATCATGAGGCTGGGATGGGACATTATTTTACATATCTTTTGAGAAATGAAAGACTGTGGGCGGGATTTTCGCACCAGCCTTCCGCGTGTTTTTCGGTGGCAGAGGCAGCCCGCTCGCGGGATCTACTGGTCACGCCGTTGTCAATGGGAAATCCCGTTGACAGCACCCCTCGTAGCCGGGTAACCCATGTGCCAGCATGGGGCCGGAATTTCCCACCGTCGTGAATAGCTGTAAAATCAGTGGAACATATGACACTGTTTTCAAACGCTTAACATTGTTTTGAAGGAAGTCTGAGGCAATTTGAAAGATTTCTCCATGTCCACCTCATATTCATATCCACAGTGAGTCACTGGAAAATGAAGGCATTATAAGAGATATTTAGGGGCATTGGAGAATTTATCCCTGACAACTGGGATTGGGGTTATTATGAATGAAGTTTAGACAAATGCCTTAAAGTGAATAAAATAGGAGATGAGGATAAAGTTAATGCTTCCCTCACCATGATGGAACCAGATGCTTTTGATGTTAAATGTTAGCTGAGAGACCCCAGTTTAATGCAATATGCTGAAATTAATGAAATTCTGGACTCAAATTTTGGGATGACTCAGAATGGGATTGCACTGCGAGTTCCGTTCCATGAAAGGAAGCAGTTTCCAATGAGACTGCTGCAGATTGTATTTTCAAACGAAAGAAATCGCCTGGTCACTGTGGGCATGGTGCAAACTTAGAAACTGGCCTGAGTGACATTCTTGTTGGAGGCCTAAAAAAACAATAAAATCTAAGCCCAGCTTTTGAGCAAAGGCAATAATCTGACATGGAAGGAGGCCTGCGCTGAAGCTACAGCCAAGGAAATCGCCGAAAGCAATAGGTGCAGATTGAAAAGGAGGTCTTTTCCTGAGGCAGTTAGAAGAGGCTGATGGATTTCAGTGAGATCAGGGCTCATCAATCAAGTTCACAGTCATAAAATCAGCAAGTTAGATGCTACCAATGCCATGGTGTCCACCAACCATTTAAATGCCTCCATTCCAGTCAAAGTGCTCTGCCTGTGGAAAAGTCCATCGTATGCAGAGGGCGTGCAGGGTAGAGAAACAGTCATGCTCCAGGTCACAGGCATGCACCAGATCAAGGTTGTGGTAGACCTAAAGCTAGTTCAGGAGTCTGGCAGATATGGAAACAGAGCATGATATTATCGAGCAAGAAGATCAAAAGTTGGACTCCGCCAAAGAACATGAAAAACAACACATGGGAGATGAAAGTAATAGGCATGAATATATGATTTCAGTGCCCACAATAGAAATGACAATCAGTGATTCAGAATTTACTTTCATCATTGATACAGCTGTTGCCGGGTCTGTTATCTCGGAAAGAGCATACAAGAAGTCCTTAATTCACATTTCCTTACGCAAAATGGTGTCAAACTGTCTAGTTATTCTAATAACAGTATTCCAGTGTGAGGTGAAGTCAGTGTTAGAGTTGAATATAATGATATATTCTCTTTCCATTGTCAGAGGAAACAAAGACTTCCTGATGGGAAGAAATTGGCTTCAGAAGACACAGTTAAACGGAACTGAGTTATTTATAGTGAGAATCATTGAGAGGTTGTCTCAATTAACCTAGCCCAATTGGTGACTTTCTATTTTGAATTGGTATCCTCAGAATGATAAGACCATAAGACCATAAGACATAGGAGCGGAAGTAAGGCCATTCGGCACATCGAGTCCACTCCACCATTCAATCATGGCTGATTTCAACTCCGTTTACCCACTCTCTCTCCATAGCCCTTAATTCCTCGAGAAATCAAGAATTTATCAACTTCTGTCTTAAAGACACTCAACATCCCGGCCTCCACCACCCTCAGTGGCAATGAATTCCACAGACCCACCACTCTCTGGCTGAAGAAATTTCTCCTCATCTCTGTTCTAAAGTGACTCCCTTTTATTCTAAGGCTGTGCCCCCGGGTCCTAGTCTCCCCTGCTAATGGAAAAAACTTCCCTACGTCCACCCTATCGAAGCCATTCATTATCTTGTAAGTTTCTATCATATCTCCCCTGAACCTCCTAAACTCCAATGAATATACTCACAGGATCCTCAGACGTTCATCGTATGTTAGGCCTACCATTCCTGGGATCATCCGTGTGAATCTCCGCTGGACCCGCTCCAGTGCCAGTATGTCCTTCCTGAGGTGCGGGGCCCAAAATGGCTCACAGTATTCTAAATGGGGCCTAACTAATGCTTTATAAAGCTTCAGAAGTACATCCCTGCTTTTATATTCCAAGCCTCTTGAGATAAATGACAACATTGCATTTGCTTTCTTAATTACGGACTCAACCTGCAAGTTTACCTTTAGAGAATCCTGGACTAGGACTCCCAAGTCCCTTTGCACTTCAGCATTACGAATTTTGTCACCGTTTAGAAAATAGTCCATGCCTTTATTCTTTTTTTCAATGTGCAAGACCTCGCACTTGCCCACGTTGAATTTCATCAGCCATTTCTTGGACCACTCTCCTAAACTGTCTAAATCTTTCTGTAGCCTCCCCACCTCCTCCATACTACCTGCCCCTCCACCTATCTTTGTATCATCGGCAAACTTAGCCAGAATGCCCCCAGTCCCATCATCTAAATCGTTAATATATAAAGAGAACAGCTGTGGCCCCAACACTGAACCCTGCGGGACACCACTCGTCACCGGTTGCCATTCCGAAAAACCTTTTATCCCAACTCTCTGCCTTCTGCCTGACAGCCAATCGTCAATCCATGTTAGTACCTTGCCTTGAATACCATGGGCCCTTATTTTACTCAGCAGTCTCCCGTGAGGCACCTTATCAAAGGCCTTTTGGAAGTCAAGATAGATAACATCCATTGGCTCTCCTTGGTCTAACCTATTTGTTATCTCTTCAAAGAACTCTAACAGGTTTGTCAGGCATGACCTCCCCTTACTAAATCCATGCTGACTTGTCCTAATCCGACCCTGCACTTCCAAGAATTTACAAATCTCATCCTTAACAATGGATTCTTGAATCTTGCCAACAACCGAGGTTAGGCTAATTGGCCTATATTTTTCCATATTTTTCCTTGTTCCCTTCTTGAACAGGGGGGTTACAACAGCAATTTTCCAATCCTCTGGGACTTTCCCTGACTCCAGTGACTTTTGAAAGATCATAACTAATGCCTCCACTATTTCTTCAGCTATCTCCTTTAGAACTCTAGGATGTAGCCCATCTGGGCCCGGAGATTTATCAATTTTTAGACCTCTTAGTTTCTCTAGCACTTTCTCCTTTGTGATGGCTACCATATTCAACTCTGCCCCCTGACTGTCCTGAATTGTTGGAATATTACTCATATCTTCTACTGTGAAGACTGACGCAAAGTACTTATTTAGTTCCTCAGCTATTTCCTTGTCTCCCATCACTAGATTACCAGCGTCATTTTGGAGCGGCCCAATGTCTACTTTTGCCTCCCGTTTGTTTTTAATGTATTTAAAGAAACTTTTACTATCATTCCTAATGTTACTGGCTAGCCTACCTTCATAATTGATCCTCTCTTTCCTTAGTTCTCTCTTTGTTATCCTCTGTTTGTTTTTGTAGCCTTCCCAATCTTCTGACTTCCCACTACTCTTTGCCACATTATAGGCTTTCTCTTTTGCTTTGATACATTCCCTAACTTCCTTTGTCAGCCATGGCTGCCTAATCTCCCCTCTGATAACCTTTCTTTTCTTTGGGATGAACCTCTGTACTGTGTCCTCAATTACTACCAGAAACTCCTACCATTGCTGTTCTACTGTCTTTCCCACTAGGCTCTGCTCCCAGTTGATTTTCGTCAGTTCCTCCCTCATGCCCCTGTAGTTACCTTTATTTAACTATAACACCTTTACATCTGATTCTACCTTCTTTCTTTCAAATTACAGACTGAATTCTACCATATTATGATCACTGCCTCCTAAGTGTTCCCTTACTTTAAGATCTTTAATCAAGTCTGGCTCATTACATAACACTAAGTCCAGAATGGCCTGTTCCCTCGTGGGCTCCATCACAAGCTGTTCCAAAAAGCCCTCCTGTAAACATTCAATGAATTCCCTTTCCTTGGGTCCACTGGCAGCATTATTTACCCAGTCCACCTGCATATTGAAGTCCCCCATGATCACTGTGACCTTGCCTTTCTGACATGCACTTTCTATTTCGTGGTGCATTTTGTGCCCCCGGTCCTGACCACTGTTAGGAGGCCTGTACATAACTCCCATTATGTTTTTTTTGCCTTTGTGATTCCTCAACTCTACCCACACAGACTCCACATCATCTGACCCTATGTCGTTTAGTGCTATTGATTTAATTTCATTCCTAATTAACAAGGCAACCCCGCCCCCTCTGCCCACCTCTCTGTCTTTTCGATAGGTTGTGAATCCCTGGATGTTTAAATGCCAGTCCTGAACCCCCTGCAACCACGTCTCTGTGATGCCTACCACATCATACCTGCTGGTCACAATCTGGGCCACAAGCTCATCTACCTTGTTCTGTACACTGCGCGCATTTAAATATAGCACCTTTAATTCTCTATTGACCGTCCCTTTTTGTTTTCTTCGTGTGGTGGACCTTGGTTTACTGAGCCTTTCCATACACTGTGTCATATTTTGTGGGATGGGGACTATTGTAACCTCTCCTGACTTCTGTCTTTTTGTGCTTTTTTGTATTCCTAAGCAGCTACGCTTCCGACTGATTACTTCACCTCTTGGTTCCCTGACTTTCCCTTCCCCCCCCAATCTCTAGTTTAAAGTCCTATTGACCACCCTATTTACTCTTTTCGCCAGAACACTGGTCCCAGCTCGGTTCAGGTGGAGACCATCCCAATGGTATAGGTCCCCCCTGTCCCAAAACTGATGCCAGTTTCTCATGAAAAGGAACCCCTCTTTCCCACACCACTCTTTCAGCCACGTGTTAACTTCCCTTATTCTTGCCTCCCTTTGCCAATTTGCACGTGACTCGGGCAGTAATCCGGAGATTATGACCCTTGAGGACCTGTTTTTTCATTTGAATCCTCGCTCTTTATAATCTCTAAACAGGTCCTCTTTTCTAGACTTGCCTGTGTTGTTGGTACCGACATGGACCACAACAACTGGATCCTCCCCCTCCCTCTCCAGTATCCTTTCAAGCCAGTCAGAGATGTCCCGCACCCTAGCACCGGGCAGGCAACATACCATGCAGGACTCTTTATCCTGCTCACAAAGGATACCATCTACCCCCCGATAATAGAATCCCCTACAACTACAACTTGCCTATTTACTCCCTCCCCTTGAATGGCCTGCTGAACCATGGTGCCTTGGTCAGCTGACTCAACCTTCCTGCAGCCCTGTTCGCCATCCACACAGGGAGCAAGTGCCTCATACCTGTTGGACAGGGTCAAGGGCTGAGGCTCCTGAGTTCCTGACTGCTGGTTCTCTTTACCTGCCTGACTTGCAGTCACACCCTGCTGTCCCTGGCCACTGGCAGGATTAAAACTACTTACTCTGACAGGTGTGACTGCCTCCTGAAACACAGTGTCCAGGTAAGTCTCCCCCTCCCGGATGTGCCTCAGTGTTTGAAGCTCAGACTCCAGCTCATCAACTCTGAGCCGGAGCTCTTCGAGCAGCCACCACTAACTGCAGATGTGATCGCTGCAGCTTGCAATGGGATCTGCCAGCTCCCACATCAAGCAGCTCAAGCACATCACCTGACCAGCCATCACTAATTAATTAATTAGTTTAATTTAAGTTTACGAGTTTAGCTGTGTTTTAAATTTGGGGCAGATTTGCTATCAACCAATCAGATCACAGCTTCCCTCTGCAACACTTTTGGGAAAAAAAAATGGAAAACAGGAAGTTACCGTTAGGTTTTTATACTCACAGAGACTGCTCCTCCGAACGGCTCCCAAAATTAGGCCCGAAGAAAGAGAGAGAACAAAACAGTCGGGAAAAAGCACCTTCTCCCACTCTTCACCGAACTACCTCGCTGCACCAAATTACCAAATTCTCACTCTGTCTGTGTCTCACTCACTCAGGCTGTGTCTCCTTGACCAGCGCAATGCTTACTAAGTGCGCTTTCTGTCTGTCTTTTATACAGACTTTAGGATGACTCACACTAAAACATCAAAGAGAAGAATACAATGTGTATCTTTGTGCCCCTTAACAGGCTTCAGGTGACTGCCAGATAACTGCCTCTCAGCAATTAGGGTGGATGAATAGGATGGGAAGAGAGGGATATGGACCCCGGAAATGTAGAAGATTTTAGTTTATACGTGCAGCATGGTTGGCGCAGGCTTGGAGGGCTGAAGGGCCTGTTCCTGTGCTGTACTTTTCTTTGTTCTTCATTCTTTGATACAGACAAGAGGCGAAATTCTCCATAATCGGCGCGATGTCCGCTGACCGGCGCCAAAACCGGCGCGAATCAGTCCGGCATCGCCCCGCCCCAAAGGTGCGGAATTCTCCGCATCTTGAGGGGCCGAGCCCTAACCTTGCCGGGCTAGGCCCGCGCCGGACTGATTTCCGCCCCGTCAGCTGGCAGGAAAGGCCTTTGGTGCCCCGCCAGCTGGCGCGGAAATGACATTGCCAGGCGGCGCATGCGCGGGAACACCAGCGGCCGCTCACGGCATCCCCACGCATGCGCAGTGGAGGGAGTCTCTTCCACCTCCGCTATGGTGGAGACAGTGGCGAAGGCGGAAGGAAAAGAGTGCCCCCATGGCACAGGCCCGCCCGCGGATCGGTGGGCCCCGATTGTGGGCCAGGCCACCGTGGGGGCACCCCCCGGGGCCAGATCGCACCGCGCCCCCCCCCAGGACCCCGGAGCCCGCCCGCGCCGTCTTGTCCCGCCGATAAGGTAGGTGGTTTAATCTATGCCGGCGGGACAGGCATTTTAACAGCGGGACTTCGGCCCATCCGGGCCAGAGAATCACAGGGGTGGGCCCGCCAACCGGCGCGGCGCGATTCCCGCCCCCGCCGAATATCCGGTGCCGGAGAATTCGGCAACTGGCGGGGGCGGGATTCACGCCAGCCCCCGGCGATTCTCCGACCTGGCGGTGTAGAGTCGGGACCAGGAATGATTTGTGTTGGGTTCCCAATCCCAGAATTAAAATCAAACCCATATTTTTCAAACAGTGGAATGCAGCCCATTAGGCTGGTGCATGACAGAAAGGCTGGAGTCCAGATTTTCTCACCATCTGATGCAATTCTCCTGCCTAGCTCCTGACCTGCTGTTGCCTCTTGCTCATGTGAACCTGGAGGGAAGGGAGCAGGGGCATTTACAATTGTTGAAGAGCAATTTAAACTATTCCAGAGGACCTGATTTTTTAAAACTGCAGATTCTCCCAGAGCAGACATTTTGTTTCTCCCTCCCAGAGGACAATAACCTAATCATAAGATTCAGAAAGCTGACTCAAGTTAAATGAATGTTTCTTCCTGGTGATAACACTGGAGGAGTTGGACTGAAAGAGAAATAGCACAAACAACCAAGGAGAAGATACAGAAATTGTTGGTAATTAAGTTGAGTATTGAAGTCTCAGACAGAAACACACATGCACAAAAAGGGGCAGCGAGCATGTTGTAAGGAGAGGTGGAGGCAATGGGGGAACGTGCTTTTAGGCCTTTCCAATACAATTTCCACTGTTCATCTCTATTGTGTGTCTGAGAAGATGAAGGATAGGGTAAAGTTTGATGCAAGCATAATGTATCAAGCCCAAATCTCCAACACATATTTTAATGTCAGACTCATTCTCAAAGTGGCACAAGCAGTGTAATTCTGTCTATCAGAAGTTTAAACTTCAGCTCATGTGATCAGGTGCTCTTGCCATCAAAGGATCTGGGCATTACTTATTAATCTATAGACAAAGGTTTAGAAAATTCTGGTAAATTGGTTGCAGTGTGGAAGCCTACATTGTAATTGAAATGTTTCAAGACAGGTGGTATAGAAGTGGCAATGCCCGGTTGGCCCTGCCTCAAGGACCAAACAGCAGTGCAGGAAGAAGCTGCACGACCTCCTCAGGGCAGCCCGTGTGAGTCACCAGATCCATGTCCCTGTCACTACCCCTGTACCACACACCCATACCCTATCCCCGCCTCCAAGAGGGCGACCAAACTCCACCCGCCAGCATTCCGCCCGCACCCCACCCTACACCACATGCCAACATCCATACAGCCACCATTGCCAGTGCCCTGCACACACAGGCCACCAGCTGTGGACCACCTGTGTTGCCTGCATCTGAGTGTCCCACACCATGCATTATCTGTCCCCCCAGGGAGGTCAATGGCGATCCATTCCCGCACACCCCGGGCTGGGGGGGACACCCCGGACCCACATCCCATTTCCTGGTCACCTCCCCGCTACTCCCTCTGACCCTGGCACAGCTGCCAGCCCACTTTTTTTTTTTAATTTAGAGTAACCAATTTTTTTTTTTCCCAAATTAAGGGGCAATTTAGCATCACCAATCCACCTAACCTGCACATCTTGGGTTGTGGAGGTGAAACCCACGCTGACATGGGGAGAATGTGCAAACTCCACACGGACAGTGACCCAGGGCCGGGGTTCGAGCCCGGGTCCTCAGTGCCACAGTCCCAGTGCTAACCACTGCACCACATGCCGCCCTATGCCAGCCCACTGTTGCGCCACTGGAAACGTTCTCACCTCCTCTCACTCTCTCAGCAGCCACAGCGCCTGGTCCCCATTTTAAAATCCCATAAGTGAACCTTGCCAGCGTTACTTCGGCCTGGCAGAGGTGGATTATCGCAGAGGCCGGAGACTACTGGAATGGGCTTGTTAATGATATGTTAACAAGCGCTACTGTATGTTGTACATGCCCCTGCTAGCGCGGGTGTGGAATGCATTCACTCCTCTATCAAGGCACTGGTGCACATTGCTCTGTTGGGTGATGTTTGGCAGACACGTGGGGCAAGATTCTCCGAATCGCGCCACGCCGGTTGGTGGGCCATCCCCGGCGATTCTCCGGCACGGATGGGCCCAAGTCCCGCTGCTAGAATGCCTGTCCCGCCGGCGTGGATTAAACCAATTCTCTTACCGGCGGGACAAGGCGGTGCGGGCGGGCTCTGGGGTCCTGGGGGGGGGGGGGGGGGGCGCGGGGTGATCTGGCCTCGGGGGGTGCCCCCACGGTGGCCTGGCCCGCGATCGGGGCCCACAGATCCGCAGGCGGGCCTGTGCCGTGGGAACACTCTTTTCCTTCCGCCTTCACCACGGTCTCCACCATGGCGGAGGCGGAAGAGACTCCCTCCATAGCGCATGTGCGGGGATGCCGTGAGCGGCCGCTAACGCTCTCGCGCATGCGCCGCCCGGAGATGTCATTTCCGCGCCAGCTGGCGAGGCACCAAAGGCCAACTGGCGGGGCAGAAATCAGTCCGGCGCGGGCCTAGCCCCTCAAGGTTAGGGCTCGGCCCCCCAAATGCGGAGGATTCCGCACCTTTGGGGCGGTGCGATGCCGGACTGATTAGCGCCGTTTTTGGCGCCGGTCGGCGGACATCGCGCCGATACTGGAGAATTGCACCCGTGATTCTGTGCCTGATCGCAATTTGCAAAGAATCCCGCCCTGAATCTTTTACATCTACCCAAGCAGGGAATGGGGCCTTCGTTTAACATCGCATCTGAAGGACAGCATAATGTTCCTTCACTAATCCACTGGAGCAACAGGGTTGTTTTTTTGTGCTCAAGCCTTCGAGTGGAACATGATCCTGGAACCTTGTGATTCAGAGACGAATGTGTGACCAAATGAACCAAAGCCAACACTAAAAAGTAGAATAGATGAAATGATATTTGGTAGGCCTGAAGGCATTTTGCCTCTTTATTTCCCTGCTGCTCACAGAGCTCCCTACCTGCCCTCTGAGATCTGGTGCATTTTGTTTTCATTCAAGGACAATTCAAGTTACACCGATGCAGTGCAGACACGGACTGTACAATGTGTCCACTTAATTTGAAAGAATGCTCAGGTTTTCTTTTGATGCACGATCAATTACACAAAGACGAGAGTAGGATGTAATCAAGGCTTTATTACACTGAGATGTGTGGCCTCCTACAGCAGCTGGCGAAATGGCTGCTGTACTGGGAGCACACATATTTATACTCCGCCTCCTAGGCGGAGCCAGCAGGCAGGGATCGCCCCCCATACCTGTAGTATAGGGGCCCTACCGTAAAGCACCTATTTCAACATCCTATATATACAATATATACATCAGTGGTGACAACCACATTCACCCCCTATTAAAAAAATGAGTCCGGCGGGGGTGGAGAACTATATACAGAAAGTTGTGTTTTAAAAGTACAGATAATATGACAAATTCAGGCGGTCCGGTGCCTTGATCTGTCGTTGAGAGCGCCGCAGTGCTGGTGGCGACTCTGGCGGCGGCTTGGTCTTCGGTGACTCCGGGAGCGTGTCGAAATCCTCTTCATCCCTGAGTGTGAGCAAGGGGAGGACGGATTGTCCCGGAGTGGGGGCTGCAGTGGGGGGGGGGGGAGGGGGCGAGTGGGAGGGGGGGATGGTGGCGCCGGGTCGGAGGGGGGGGGGGGTGGAACCAGCTGGTGCCAGGTCCCTGAGGGAGACTGTGTCTTGGCGGCTGTCGGGGTACGTTACGTAGGCGTACTGCGGGTTAGCGTGAAGTAGCTGTACCCTCTCAACCAACGGGTTCGCCTTGTGGAGTCGAACGTGCCTGCGGAGGAGAACAGGTCCTGGAGCTGCCAGCCATGTTGGGAGCGAAACCCCGGAGGTGGAATTCCTAGAGAAGGCAAAGAGGCGTTCATGGGGGGTTTCATTAGTCGCGGTGCACAGGAGTGACCGAATGGAGTGAAGTGCGTCGGGGAGGACCTCCTGACAGCGGGAGGCCGGGAGATTTTGGGACTGTAGGGCCAGAACGACGGCCCTCCAGACCGACCCATTCTCCCTCTCCACCAGCCCGTTTCCCCTGGGGTTGTAGCTGGTCGTCCTGCTCGAGGCAATGCCCCTGTTGAGCAGGTACTGGCGTAGCTCATAAATGAGGATCCCCGGTCGCTGTGGATGTAGGCGGGGAAGCCGAACAGAGCGAAGATGGTGTTGAGGGCTTTGATGACGGTGACAGACGTCATATCAGGGCATGGGACAGCAAAGGGGAATCGGCACTATTCATCGACCACACTGAGAAAGTACGTGTTGCGGTCGGTGGAGGGCAGGGGCTCTTTGAAGTCCACGCTGAGGCGTTCAAAGGAGCGGGAGGCCTTCACCAGGCGCGCACGGTCTGGCCAGTAGAAGTGCGGTTTACACTCCACGCAGACATGGCAGTCTCTGGTGATCGCCCCGACTTCCTCGATGGAGTAGGGCAGGTTGCAGGCCTTGATGAAATGGTAAAAACGTGTGACCTCTGGGTGACAGAGGGTGTCGTGCAGGGTCCGGAGTCGGTCCACTTGTGCGCTGGCACATGTACCTCGGGATAGGGCATCGCGGGGTTCGTTGAGCTTTCCAGGGCGGTAAAAAATCCCATAATTGTAGGTGGAGAGCTGATCCTCCACTTCAAGATTTTATCGTTTTTGATCTTGCTCCGCTGTGTGTTATTAAACATGAAGGCAACCGACCATTGCCGCACAGCTTCAACGATGGCTTGGGCCTCTTTTTCGACGGAGGAGTGCCGAATTTCGGAGGCATGCAGGGTGCAGGAAAAGAATGCCACGGGCCTGCCTCCCTGGTTGAGGGTGGCGGCCAGAGCGACTTCTGATGCATAGCTCTCGACTTGGAAGGGGAGCGTCCCGTCGACCGCGTGCATTGCGGCCTTGGCGATGTCGCCCTTGATACGGTTAAAGGTATGGTGAGCCTCGGCCGTCAGAGGAAAAGCAGTGGATTGAATGAGTGGGCGGGTCTTGTCCGCATAGTTTGGGATCCACTGGGCGTAATACATAAAGAACCCCAGGCAACGTTTTGAGGCCTTGGGCAGTGGGGGAGGGGGAGTTCCATGAGGGGGTGCATGAGATCGGGGTCGGGCCCCAGAACTCCGTTCTGGACTACATAGCCGAGGATGGCTAAGCGGTTCGTGCTGAACACGCACCTCTCCTTGTTATACGTGAGGTTGAGGAGAGTGGCAGTATGGAGAAATTTGGCAAGTTTGCCGTCATGGTCCTGCTGATTGTGGCCGCAGATGGTGACATTGTCCAGGTACGGGAAAGTGGCCCGCAGCCCGTGCCGGTCAACTATTCGGTCCACCTCCCGTTGGAAGACCGAGAACCCGTTGGTGACGCCAAAGGGAACCCTGAGAAAGTGGTAAAGGCGGCCGTCTGCCTCGAACACAGTGTATGGGCAGTCCGCCTTGCGGAGTTGGAGCTGGTGGTAGGTAGATTTCAGGTCAACCCTTCGAGAAGACCCGGTACTGTGCAATCTGATTGACCAAATCAGATATGCGTGGGAGGGGGTATGCGTGAGCTGCGTGTACCAATTGATGGTCTGACTGTAGTCAACGACCATCCTGTGTTTCTCCCCAGTTTTGACCACTACCATTTGGGCTCTCCAGGGGCTGTCGCTGGCCTCGATGATGCCTTCCCAAAGCAGCCGCTGGACCTCAGACCTGATGAAGGTCCTGGGCGCTGTACCGTCTGCACCTAGTGGCGACGGGTTTGCAATCCGGGGTTAGGTTTGCAAAAAGGGAAGGTGGGTCGACCTTAAGGGTCGCGAGGCTGCACACAGTAAGGGGTGGTAGGGGCCCGCCGAATTTCAGGGTTAGGCTCTGGAGGTTGCACTGGAAGTCCAGGCCGAGTAGCAAGGCAGCGCAGAGGCTGGGGAGGATGTAGAGGCGGAAGCCACTGAACTCCATGCCCTGGACAGTGAGAGTGGCGATGCAGTACCCCCGGATCGCCACAGAGTAGGACCCGGAGGCCAGGGAGATTCTCTAGTTAGCGGGGTGTACCACGAGGGAGCAGCGCCTTACGGTATCGGGGTGAATGAAGCTCTCAGTGCTCCCGGAGTCCAGCAGGCAGGAGATCTCGTGCCCGTTGACCTGCACTTTAGTTGGAGCAGTCGCGAGGGTGTGTGGTTGAGACTGGTCAATCGTGACCGAGGTGAGACGCGGCTGGTTGTTGGCGGTTGCAGGCGATGAGCGGCCGGATGAGGTGCCCAACGGGCATGGGTCCTGAGTCGGGTAAGATGGCGGCGCCCACAGGCCGCACGTGTCGTGGGCAAAGCAAGATGGCGGCGCCTGTTGGTCCTGGGAGGAACAAGATGGCGGCGCCCACGGGCCGCACGTGTTGCGAGTCGAGCAAGATGGCGGCGTCCACCATGTGGTCCTAGGAGGGAAAGATGCTGCCGGCCACTGGCTGCACGTGGGGTGTGCCGGGACAATAGCGGCGATTGAGCGGGCCTGGCACACTGCAGCGAAATGTCCCTTTTTGCCACAGGCTTTGCAGAGGGCGCTCCACGCCGGGCAGCGCTGTCGGGGGTGTTTTGACTGCCCACAGAAGTAGCACTTGGGCCCCCCGGCGTTTGGTTGGCTGCTGCGCAGCACAGGTGTGGGATTGGCTGAGGGAGGCCGCTGATGGGGTCCACAATGGGACGGCCGTCTGCGGAGTCCACGATGCACAGGGTGGGTGGGCCGCGCGGTCAGGGGCAGAGGCCTGAATGTTGCGTGATGCGACCGTAAGTGAAAGCGCTAGTTTTTTGTTTGCCGCGAGGTCAAGTGTGGCCCCCTCTAAGAGGCGCTGGCGGATGTAGTCAGACCCTATGCCCGTAACAAATGCGTCTCTCATTAGCAAATTCGAGTGTTCCATGGCTGAAACGGCCTGACAATCACAGTCTCTAACTAGGGGGAGCAGGGCGCGCCAGAAATCTTCCACCAACTCACTGGGAAGATGATGCCGCGTGGAGAGGAGGTGCCTGGCGTAGAGTGTGTTAGTCCGCTGAGCGTAGTTTTCCTTCAGTAGCGCCATGGTCACTGCTTCCTGGACAAGTGGAGAGACGTTGGAGCCGCGTGTCAAGGATCTGGTGTTTTTGTGCTTCTGGAATTTCGACTGCCGCAGACCCGATGTACGCTTCAAAACAGGCTAGCCAATGTTCAACGTCCTTTTTGGCGTTGTCTGCTTGCGGATGCAGCTGCAGGCGATCGGGCTTGATGCGGAGGTCCATCTTCTGAAAACTCAGTGTAATAAATTGATGCACGATCAATTACACAAGACGAGAGTAGGATGTAATCGAGGCTTTATTACACTGAGATGTGTGGCCTCCTACAGCAGCTGGCGAAATGGCTGCTGTACTGGGAGCACACATATTTATACACTGCCTACTGGGCGGAGCCAGCAGACAGGGATCTACCCCCATACCTGTAGTACAGGGGCCTTACCGTAAAGCACCTAAATCAACATCCAATATGTACAATATATACATCAGTGGTGACTACCACATCTTTCAAACTAATATTCTCAGCCACATGTCTGATTGGAATAACACCATTGTTATAATATCATTGCTGTCTGCCTCTGCTTAAAAAGTCTGACCAAATCTTGTGCTTGATTATCTAATGTAGTGGAATACAGATGCATCTTAATCATTGAATTTAATTATTAAATGCTGTATATTGACTAAGTTTCTGTACTGCATGTTTTTTTAAAAATGTTTGTTCCCCTCAATTTCCACTTGAATAGTTTGGTTTTTGGACTCATTTAAAAAATACAATGATTTTCTGAGCAGGCAGATTGGTGCGTACAGAGGAGGTGAAAATATCAAAAGATAAGGGCTGGGATTCTCCAAACTCCCAGCTCAGTGTTGACACTGGCGTAAACACCGGGGTGTTTCACGTCGGCGTCAACGGGTCTCTTGGCCCAGCGATTCAGTGGCCTGCAGGGGGCCAGCACGGCGCCGGAGTGCTGCACGCAGCGCATGCACATGGCAGCCATTTCTGTGCAGGCGCATGCGCGTGGTGGCCATTTCCGCGCTGGCGCTGTGCAACATGGCGGAACCACACAGCAGCCCATGCGGAAGGAGGTAGGCCCCCTCCAGATCGGGCTTGCCCGTCGATCGGTAGCCCCTAATCGCGGGCCTGGCCGTCGTGCAGGCTCGCCCGGAGTCTGATCATCCCGCCACCCCCCCCCCCCCCCACCACCACCACAACAGCCACTGCGGCTGCTGGTCCGAGCTCCCGCCGGGTGGTACGAGGTTGGAACCACGCGGGCGGAACTCGGCCGGTCAACCGCGGAGAATCGCCAAGGCCCCCGACCGGACCGCGGAGAATCGCCAAGGCCCCCGACCGGCTCCACGTCAACTGCACACGCAGTTATTCACAGCTCCAGGGTCCCAGGTTCGATTCCCGGCTAGGGTAACTGCCTGTGCGGAATCTGCATGTTCTCCTTGTGTCTGCGAGGGATTCCTAGCGAGTGCTCCGGTTTCCTCCCACAGACCAAAGATGTGCAGGTTTGGTGGATTGGCCATGCTAAATTGCCCTTAGGTTAGGTGGGGTTACTGGCTTACAGGGATAGGGTGGAGGTGTGGGCTAAATTGGGGTGCTCTTTCCACGAGCTGGTGCAGACTCGATGAACATAGAACATAGAACAGTGCAGTAGGAGGCCATTCGGCCCATCGAGCCTGCACCAACCCACTTAAGCCCTCACTTCCACCCTATCCCCGTAACCCAATAACTCCTCATAACCTTTTTTGGTCCCTGAGGGCAATTTACCATGGCCAATCCACCTAACCTGCACGTCTTTGGACTATGGGAGGAAACCGGAGCACCAGGAGGAAACCCACGCTGACACGGGGAGAACGTGCAGATTCCGCACAGACAGTGACCCAGCAGGGAATCAAACCTGGGACACTGGCGCTGTGAAGCCACAGTGCTATCCACTTACGCTACCATGTTCCCCCATTGCACCGGGCCGAATGGCCTCCTTCTGTACTGTAAATTCTATGATTCTATGAAAACCTTAGATTGGCCTCAAAACCAACTATAAAGGCATTAGTTTAGTGGCTGATAGCTTATGTAGAAATACAATTAAATCAGCTTTGGCCTACTTACATCTTGATTTGCTGAGAACTCACTTTATTAGGAAACATACATTCCAGAAATATTGAAACAGCAATACTTGCATCCAGAATCTGATTTAAAACATACAAACAGAAGCAGGAATGAGCACCTTTAAACCTTCTTCACCATTCAATAAGATCATGGCTGATCTGATGTTAACCTCAACTTCACATTACTGCCTACCCCTTGCACCAACTTGCTTATCAAGAATCTAACTACCTCAGGGTGGCACGTGGCGCAGTGGTTAGCACTGGGACAACGGCGCTGAGGACCCGGGTCCGAATCCCGGCCCTGGGTCACTGTCCACGTGGCGTTTGCACATTCTCCTCGTGTCTGCGTGGGTTTCACCCCCACAACCCAAAGATGTGCTGGTTAGGTGGATTGGCCATGCTAATTTGCTACTTCATTGGAAAAAAATGATTGGGTACTCTCAATTTATTTTAAAAAAGAATCTAACTATCTCTGCCTTAAAGATTTTCAAGGACTTTGCTTCAACTACCTTTTGATTCCAGGGATGAAAGAGTTGACGTATGAGGAAAGATAAAAAAATCGTTTGGGTTTATACTTGCTTTGTTTAGAAGGATGGGAGAGGATCTGATCAAGGTAGGTAAAATACTTAAAGGGATTGCTAATGTAAACATAGACCACATTTTCCCCTTTGTGGTGCAATCACGACTGCGAGGTCACAGATATATATTGAGAGGCGGTAGATTTAGATCGGAGATGCGGAGGAGCTACTTCTTCGCAGAGGGTGGGGAATTTGTGGAACTCGCTGCCCAATAATGCGGTGGCATTGGAGTCATTAAATGGTTTCAAGAAGGCTATAAATATATTTCTGACAAAAAATAGGTTAAAGGCTTATGGGGAACAGGTGGGGAGGTGGATTTGAGACCAGGGAGGGATCAGCGATGATCTGATTGAATAGTGGAGCAGGCTTAAGGGGCTGAATTACCCACTTCTGCTCCTAATTCCCATGTTCATATGTTTTGAGGAAGTGAACTCCAAGCTCTCCCAACTCTCTGAGAGCAAAGGTTTTTGTGAACTCTTCTTTTTTTCATCCAATTAATTAATATAAGACTCTTCCAAGCTGTTCAAGAGACTGAAAATTAATTGGTATATTTAAAAAAAAGATCCGTATGGGAAATGAATGATAATTACATAATTGGAGATTTATTTGGTTGACAAAATGTTTTTCTGTGACATTTTGTACATTCATGCTCAGATTGTAGCATCACTGGCAAGGCTTCCATTTTTTGGCCATACCCAGTTACCCTTGAGAAGCTTCTGGTGAGCCTTATTCTTGAAAGGCTGCAGAGTGAGTGGTGAAAGTGCTTCTATATTATTGTTTGAGAGAAAGTGCCAGAACACCAAACCAACGATGATAAAGAAGTTGCGATATATGTCCTAGTCTGGATGGTACATGCTTGTAGGGGAACTTGGAGATGGAGGTGTTCCTATGCATTTGCTGCCCTTGTAATGACTGATTCAGTTTTCCATAGGCTTGTCTGACTTTAAAACCATTAAAAATAATTTCTTGGTTTCAGATAAATATAAGATGTGCAATGCTTTTCCAGCTGTTCATTTATGTACAGTTTGAGAATACTTAATGCTCAAACCTTTTTGGTATTATTAAGGGCACGGCTGGTGGTAAATGCCAACTTGTTCACATCCCAAAAGGGAAACTTGAAACAACCAGCCGCAACTGTGTTTGCAACTTGTATAGTGTGTGGAGAGGTTTCAAATCTAGAAATTACCTCCGCGCTCATTGTAATGATTTTAGTTATGTTTAAATGTTTATTTAGAAATAGCAGAAAAAACAATAAAGTGAACTGCAAGTACACTTAACTAAGACAATGGCCAGAATATTCCAATTCCTCCCTCCGGCCTGTTTTCTGATAGTGAAGGCGGCTCACCATCGGGAGATTCTGGTCCTGCCGATGTCTTTGGGGTTTTGCATGGTTTGGCAGCTGTGCGGCCATGGTACCGGCTGTGGTGGAGGCTGGGGGACGCGTCCAGTGGGATCAGAAAATCCCACCCACTACTTTTATACAGCATCACTACTGCAAATGGGTCTGAACAATCTTAACTTAACTGCCTTCAGAGCTAACTTTCCCCAATCTGTTCCACAACGCCTTATAGATTTTAAGATCTATAAAAAATCCGGTACCTTTTACCACACAGTGTCTTCATGTCTATTGGGGTTGCTGCTGAGATTTAAGCAGTCGTTTTCCTTTCCAATCTGGCTTCCTTCAGCCAGTGCTTGCGCGAAGTTAAACAGTCAGTCCTGCTGTTGGCTGAACTCGAACACAGCTTCCACATAGGTTCCAGTATCTCCTTAAATAAGATTTTTCCTTTTTTCCTTATCTTCCCTCATTTCTTCCAGCAAGACTTAATAACTTTATTGTTTTATTTTAGCTCTTAGAGTTTCAAAGCAAAGTAAACTCACTTTATCCACTTTCCTTATGGCATCTTTCATTCACACCTTGCATCTCTTCCTTTGAATCCTTAACAGATCGATTCATGTTCTGTGCCAATTTTTACTCAATTGCCTAAAAAGAACATAAGAACATAAGAACTAGGAGCAGGAGTAGGCCATCTGGCCCCTCGAGCCTGCTCCGCCATTCAATGAGATCATGGCTGATCTTTTGTGGACTCAGCTCTACTTTCCGGCCCGAACACCATACGCTTAATCCCTTTATTCTTCAAAAACAATCTATCTTTATCTTAAAAACATTTAATGAAGGAGCCTCAACTGCTTCACTAGGCAAGGAATTCCATAGATTCACAACCCTTTGGGTGAAGAAGTTCCTCCTAAATTCAGTCCTAAATCTACTGCCCCCTAGTTCTGCTTTCACCTGCCAGTGGAAACAACCTGCCCGCATCTATCCTATCTATTCCCTTCATAATTTTATATTTTCTATAAGATCCCCCCCTCATCCTTCTAAATTCCAACGAGTACAGTCCCAGTCATAGAATCATAGAATTTACAGTGCAGAAGGAGGCCATTCGGCCCGTCGAGTCTGCACCGGCTCCTGGAAAGAGCAACCTACCCAAGGTCAACACTCCCACCCTATCCCCATAACCGAGTAACCCCACCCAACACTAAGGGCAATTTTGGACACTAAGGGCAATTTACCATGGCCAATCCACCTAACATGCACATCTTTGGACTGTGGGAGGAAACCGGAGCACCCGGAGGAAACCCATGCACACACGGGGAGGATGTGCAGACTCCGCACATACACTGACCCAAGCCGGAATCGAACCTGGGACCCTGGAGCTGTGAAGCAATTGTGCTATCCACAATGCTACCGTGCTGCCCTCTACTCATCCTCTCCTCGTAATCCAACCCCTTCAGCTCTGGGATTAACCTAGTGAATCTCCTCTGCACACCCTCCAGTGCCAGTACGTTCTTTCTCAAGTAAGGAGACCGTGGGGCAGCACGGTAGCCTTGTGGATAGCACAATTGCTTCACAGCTCCAGGGTCCCAGGTTCAATTCCGGCTTGGGTCACTGTCTGTGCGGAGTCTGCACATCCTCCCCGTGTGTGCGTGGGTTTCTTCCGGGTGCTCTGGTTTCCTCCCACAGTCCAAAGATGTGCGGGTTAGGTGGATTGGCCATGATAAATTGCCCTTAGTGTCCAAAATTGCCCTTAGTGTTGGGTGGGGTTACTGGGTTATGGGGATAGGGTGGCGGTGTTGACCTTGGGTAGGGTGCTCTTTCCAAGAGCCGGTGCAGACTCGATGGGCTGAATGGCCTCCTTCTGCTCTGTAAATTCTATGATAATCTATGAAAACTGAGCACAATACTCCAGGTGTGGCCTCACTAACACCTTACACAATTGCAGCATAACCTCCCTAGTTTTAAACTCCATCCCTCTAGCAATGAAGGAGAAAATTCCATTCGCCTTCTTAATCACCTGTTGCACCTGTAAACCAACTTTTTGCGACTCATGCACTAGCACACCCAGGTCTCTCTGCACAGCAGCATATTTTAATATCATTTAAATAATAATCCCTTTTGCTGTTATTCCTACCAAAATGGATAACCTCACATTTGTCAACATTGTATTCCATCTGCCAGACCCTAGCCCATTCACTTAGCCTATCCAAATCCCTCTGCCAATTTCCAGTATCCTCTGCACTTTTTGCTTTACCACTCATCTTAGTGTCGTCTGCAAACTTGGACACATTGCCCTTGGTCCCCAACTCCAAATCATCTATGTAAATTGCGAATAATTGTGGGCCCAACACTGATCCCTGAGGGACACCACTAGCTACTGATTGCCAACCAGAGAAACACCCTTTGCTTTCTATTAATTAACCAATCCTCTATCCATGCTACTACTTTCCCCTTAATGCCATGCACCTGTATCTTATGCAGCAACCTTTTGTGTGACACCTTGTCAAAGGCTTTCTGGAAATCCAGATATACCACATCCATTGGCTCCCCGTTATCTACCGCACTGATAATGTCCTCAAAAAATTCCACTAAATCAGTTAGGCACGACCTACCCTTTATGAACCCATGCTGCGTCTGCCCAATGGGACAATTTCCATCCAGATGCCTCACTATTTCTTCCTTGTTGATAGATTCCAGCATCTTCCCTACTACCGAAGTTAAGCTCACTGGCCTATAATTACTCGTTTTCTGCCTGCCTCCTTTTTTAAACAGTGGTGTCACGTTTGCTAATTTCCAATCCACCGGGACCACCCCAGAATCTAGTGAATTTTGGTAAATTATCACTAGTGCATTTGCAATTTCCCTAGCCATCTCTTTTAGCACTCTGGGATGCATTCCATCAGGGCCAGGAGACTTGTCTACCGTTAGCCCCATTAGCTTGCCCATCACTAACTCCTTAGTGATAACAATCCTCTCAAGGTCCTCACCTGTCATAGCCTCATTTCTATCAGTCACTGGCATGTTATTTGTGTCTGCCACTGTGAAGACCGACCCAAAAAACCTGTTCAGTTCCTCAGCCATTTCCTCATCTCCATTATTAAATCTCCCTTCTCATCCTCTAAAGGACCACCTTTGCCACTCTTTTTTGTTTTATATATTTGCAGAAACTTTTACTATCTGTTTTTATATTCTGAGCAAGTTTACTCTCATAATCTATCTTACTCTTCTTTATAGCTTTTTTAGTAGCTTTCTGTTGCCCCCTAAAGATTTCCCAGTTCTCTAGTCTCCCACTAATCTTTGCCACTTTGTATGCTTTTTCCTTCAATTTGATTCTCTCCCTTATTTCCTTAGATACCCACAGCCGATTTTTCCTCTTTCTACCGTCCTTCCTTTTTGTTGGTATAAAGCTTTGCTGAACACTGTGAAAAATCACTTGGAAGGTTCTCCACTGTTCCTCAACTGTTTCACCATAAAGTCTTTGCTCCCAATCTACCTTAGCTAGTTCTTCTCTCATCCCATTGTAATCTCCTTTGTTTAAGCACAAAACACTAACGTTTGATTTTACCTTCTCACCCTCCATCTGTATTTTAAATTCCACCATATTGTGATCGCTCCTTCCAAGAGGATCCCTAATTAGGAGATCATGAATCAATCCTGTCTCATTACACAGGACCAGATCTAGGACCGCTTGTTCCCTCGTAGGTTCTATTGCATACTGTTCTAGGAAACTATCGTGGATACATTCTATAAACTCCTCCTCAAGGCTGCCTTGACTGACCTGGTTAAACCAATCAACATGTAGATTAAAATCCCCCATGATAATTGCTTTACCCATTTCTTTGTTTATTGCCTGCCCCACCATAATGTTACTATTTGGTGGCCTATAGACTACTCCTATCAGTGACTTTTTTGCCTTACTATTCCTGATTTCCACCCAAATCGATTCAACCTTATCCTCCATAGCACCAATGTCATCCCTTACTATTGCCTGGATGTCATCCTTAAACAACAGAGCTACACCACCTTCCTTACCATCCACTCTGTCCTTCTGAATAGTTTGATACCCTTGGATATTTAACTCCCAGTCGTGACCATTCTTTAACCATGTTTCTGTAACGGCCACTAAATCATAGTCATTCACGGTGATTTGCGCCATCAACTAATTTACCTTATTCCGAATACTACGAGCATTCAGGTCAAGTACACTTATGCTGGCTTTTTTACCTCTGTTCTGAATCTTAACACCTCAATCAGTAATCTCTCCTAAGTTATATTTCCTCTTAACTTTTCTCCTCATTTTCCTTATCTTTGAACCCATATCTTCATGTAACAACCTGCCGCGTCTCTTACCATTAATGTTTTTACTTCCCGTTTTATTCCTTTAAGGATTACTGGTCCTATTCACTGAGCTCCCCTCAGTCACTATACCTTGTACTGTCGCCCTTTTTTGATTTTTGACTGTGGCTTTTCTGCCTTACACTTTCCCCCTTACTGCCTTTTGTTTCTGTCCCTGTTTTACTACCTTCTAACTTCCTGCATCGATTCCCATCCCGCTGCCACATTAGTTTAAATCCTCCCCAACAGCTCCAGCAAACACTCCCCCAGGACATCGGTTCCAGTCCTGCCCAGGTGCAGAACGTCCAGTTTGTACTGGTCCCACCTCCCCCAGAACCGGTTCCAATGCCCCAGGAATTTGAATCCCTCCCTCTTGCACCATCCCTCGAGCCACGCATTCATCCTATCTATCCTGACATTCCTACTCTGACTAGCTCGTGGCACTGGCAGAAATCCTGAGATTACTACCTTTGAGGTCCTACTTTTTAGTTTAACTCCTCACTCCCTGAATTCAGCTTGTAGGACCCTGTCCCGTTTTTTACCAATATTGTTGGTGCCTATGTGCACCACGACAGCTGACTGTTCACCCTCCCCCCCCCCCCCCCCCCCCCCCAGAATGTCCTGCAGCCGCTCCGAGACATCCTTGACACTTGCACCAGGGAGGCAACATACCATCCTGGAGTCTCGATTGCATCCGCAGAACCGCCTGTCTATTCCCCTTATGATTAAGTCCCCTATCACTATCGCCCTGCCATTCTTCTTCCTGCCCAACTGCGCAGCAGAGCCAGCCATACTGCCATGAACCTGGCTGCTGCTGCCTTCCCCTGGTGAGCCATCTCCCTCAACAGTATCCAAAGCGGTATATCTGTTTTGCAGAGAGATGACCGCAGGGGACACCTGCACTGCCTTCATAATCTTGCTCTGTCTTTTGGTCACCCATTTTCTATCTCCCTCAGAGAAACATCTGTGTTGCAGTGTTGCTCGACTTATTAACATATTAAATGTACTAATTCCATTCACACAGTCACTCTGTCCCTACCTTCATTATCTTACTCAGTTATTCGCACAGATTAAAATATAACCAGAACATTACCAGCAGAAAATATTCCAATTTCTTGGATTTTCCTGATATGTTTCTAATGACAGTATGAAATGCGAAGCTATCATTATAATTGAGCCGTTGTGATACAAACTAACCCTGAATTTGGAGGAAACTTTGAATAGAAGTAGGAGGAGGATTCATGTCATGACATTATTTTCTTGTTTATGTGTCTAATTACAGCCCAGAGGTCACTTGCACTGCCGTCCGTAAAGAATTTCTTCATTTGATTTAAGTTGTGAAGGATAATTTTGAGGATGTCAAGGAAATTGAAATTGAAATTGAAATTGAAAATCGCTTATTCTCACAATTAGGCTTCAAATGAAGTTACTGTGAAAAGCCCCTACATTGGGTTTCAGCAGATATGGATATAACTTCAATAATTTGGCAAGAGAAATTTAGAAACAGAAGGCTTCTTCAACCCAAAGCATGTACTGTGGTAATCTTGGTTGATTTTTAAAATCCATAATGCATTTTGCTACATGAAGAGATGCTCACTGAGCATCACAAAACTAAATTTGACCAAAACAAACAAACAGCATTTTCAAATCTTTAAAATGACCACATAGCTACAGTAATCGAGAATTCCAGGTAACTTTGAAATATCTAAACATTACACCACCATTTCCACAGAAATAGCGATTTATTTTTTTAAATAAATGGTGTGTATAAAATAAAGGCTAATTATCTGATTTAAAATAGCTGACAAATAATTCAGATTGTTAATATTACACAGTATCAGTTCACCCTATAACTTTATTGTGAATATTTGGAGGTCTTTCTTTCCCCGCTCTCCATTGCTGAATATTTCATTGATGTTTGAATTAAATATTATGTAACTACAATGAACTTTTGTCAGATGAGGTACAATGTTGAGGTTTTGATGCATTCTGGGTGGCGCTTGTGTGTAAGAGACAAAGGACAACTTGATTACTCTCTTTTCATGTCACATTTCCAGCTATTACATGTTAGAGCAGTTATTGTGATTTATTCGCCAATGTGTGTCAAAGGTTTTTACAATTTTCTGGAAAATTCCAGTCATCCTTGGATGATAGGGCTTCATCGGCCATTAACTATCCTTAGTTTGATACCTGCCACTTATGGATGGATAACCCTAAGGCCAGCAATCCAGCCTCAAGGAAAATGGTCCACCTCTATTCCATCCCTCCAAATGGATGCAAAAAACTCACCCCTTGATTCTGCCCATGCAAGCTACTGCAGAATTTAAATGGTGTTTCTCTGCTGGCCTTGATGATGAAAAAGAAGTGGGTTGCTTAAAGGATAACTGTAAGGATAAAATCAAACCAAAAGTTTAGGTGATAATGACTTCTTCTTGAAATGTTTTGGGCTGAATTTTAGGAAAGTAGTTCAAGGGAGGAAATGTTAGGATGAGTTCTTAATAGATATTTATAATAAGCATTATAGTGCTGCAGCAGAGGAGGAAAATAAAAAAGAGGTAGACAAGGAAATCACAAGAGCTAAACAACACTGAAGAAGAGCCAGACCACCAAAGGTATCTCTGTCTTAGGAAGTTCCTTGGAGTTGAGGATGACTTGCATCTACACCCTAAATGAGCCCTCAGGTGACTGAGCATTGCAATGCATGACCAACAGTCTTTGTCCCAGGTGGGGCAGATGGTGGTTGGAGGAGCAAGTTGGTGGGGTAGCCGGGTTGCCTTTCGCTGTCAAAGCTTAGCTTCAGCTTGCTCTTGGCGAAGAAACTCGAGCTGTTCAGTTGCTTTCCAGATGCTTTTGCCACACTTTGGGAAGCCTTGGGCCGAGGAGTCCCAGGTGTCAGTGAAGATGTTGCACTTTTCCAACGAAGCTTTGGGGGTGTCCTTGAAGTGTTTCCTCTCCCATCCTGGGGCTCGTTTGCCATGTCAATGCTCCGAGTAGAGCGCTCTTTTGGGAGTCTTGTGTCAGGCATGTAAACAGTGTGGCCTGCCCAGTGGAGCTGATTGAGCATGGTCAATGCCTCGACGCTGCAGCTGTTGGCCTGAGCAAGGAAACTGATGCTGGTGTGCCTATCCTGCCAATGGATTTGCAGGAGGCAGCGCCGGTGGTACTTCTCCAGGACTTTGAGGTGCTTGCTATACATAGTCTATGTCTCTGAGTCATATAGGAAGGCAGGTTTCAGAACTGCTCTGTAGACCATGAACTTTGGTACTGAGCCTGTGGTCTGGTCTTCAAACAGTCTCTTTCTCAGGCGAGTGGAAGCTCTCCTGGCACACAGAAGGCAGTGTTGAACCCCGTTGTTGGTGTCTGCCCTTGTTGACAGCAGGCTCCCAAAATATGTGAGTGGTCCATGTTATCCAATGTCTTTTTGTTCTGTAGTTTAGCTCCACTCCAGCAGGGAGCTTGCTGAGGGTGATACGGAGCATTGCAACAAGAAAGGTCGAGGAGAGTGGTCAGTGCAATCACACAGCCTTGCCTGACCCCAGTCAAACGTGAATTTGGTCTGTGGTGGATTTGTTCAGGAATTTGACTTGTATGTAATTGTGGAGCAGGTGGATGATGGTGACAAACATTTGGAGGCAGCCGAAACAGAGGAGGATACTTCACCATCCACCTTCCTTATGGCCGACAGCAGGGAATCGCTCCTGTAGTTACTGCAGCTGGACATGACAGCTCTCTTGAAAATTGTCACGATGGTGGCTTCTCAGAGATCTCCTGGCATGTTTTCCTCCTTCCAAATGAGGAAAACTAGGTCATGCATTCATGCCAATAGAGTATAATCCTATCACTAAGTCTACAGGCCACGATGCTCATTTGCCAAAATAAGACATAGGAGCAGAAGTAGGCCATTCAGTCCATCGAGTCTGCTCCACCATTCAATTCGATCATGACTGATCTGAAATGATAATCCTAAACTTCACTTTCCCGTCTTATCCCCATAACCTTTGATTCCCTTACTGATTAAAAATTTGTCTCTCTCAGCCTTGAACATACTTAATGACAATTTCAGTGTTGTATTCCATTCAACAACCTTTCTCTTCTATTTATGTCATTTTTCATTTGATGAAATATATAAATAGTGACTGCATGCAAGCACTGAAATGATGGGTAATATATGAATGATAATGCATCATATATAGAAGGGAGAGGGTTTGAAGGAATTTAGGTGATACAATAATCCCTCTTTTTTCACAGTAGCACCAAAGGGAGCTTGTACACTTAATGGAATGCCAAATTTGTTTTATTCCATGGTGACAATTGATGTTAAGGACAGGGAACCTCCTTGGCTGCCACTGTTTTCTGTATTATGGTGCCCAACAATTACCATTAACAACTCCAGCCACTTCCTTCTAAAGTGCGCTTGCAAAACAGTTTTTTCCCTTTAACATCAAATTCTGGATTCTTCCTCAATCAAATTTCACTCAACAGCTACTTAATTCATTGTTTGTAAAATAAACAGCTCTCTTTTTCTTCTCCTTTGCTTCAGACGTGTTTCTATAAGCACCCACTTTCACTGAATGGTCTCCACACTGACAGAAGGACATCCGCCTCTGGCAATATATCAAATGACCTTTATACTAGTCAATGAAACTGGCTGGTGAATATGTAAAATAACTTAATTTTATTTCATAAAAATTAATTGTAGAAGGAATATATTTTCTGCTTCATATCATAATACTGTAATTGCATTTTTTTATACTGTCTGATTGATGAGATTGGAGGGAAAATTGGGTGAGAAATAATACTCCTTGCTAGCTGGAAGCATAGGTGAGAGAATCAACACCTCTGAGCTATAGTTTGCAGGCATGTTCCCCTGCCCAGCTTAGCTCTCCTCTACAAGCACAGCCTTTCTGTAGTTGTCTACTAGTTCCAGTTGTCTTGCTTTACAATAATCTTGTCCATTGCATTTAAACCATAGTATTCCATGTTCTCTTCGCTCTAATTTTCTTTTTGTTCATTATCATGTCCCGATGTCTTTGATTATCCAGATTATTTTTGCAATGCCATCATCACCTGCAAGTTCCCCTTCATGACATCCCGCACTGTTCCTTCATGGTCATAGAGGCAGAATCTTGCAGCTCACTCCCTGACAGCATTGTGGGAGTACCTTCAGCATAAGGACTGCAGTCATTTTAGAAGAAGGATCATCACCACCTTATCAAGGGCAACCTGAGATGGACAATAAATGTTGGCTTAGTCATCAGATATGCCCCTGTGCTGAGAATTACGTATTTTAAAAATCTGCAACTTTCCCCTACATTGTAACTCATCACTGACCTTGTGTTCCTTCAATGGTGAACATGGATGGCACTTCCATAGTTTTGCTACATTACTAGGAATTAAAGAGTATTTATGCTCCTGGGCAGTGCAACCACTGTGCCTGAAGCATGGCTGCTAATTTTCAGTGGGGTAAACTGCAGATTGCCTGGGAGGGCAAAATCGAGCAGGTAACTGGGAAAAAGGGGTCAGTAATTTCAAAGATTGATAATAGAACTGCTGTATTTTAGTTGGCAAATAAAAATACATTCTGAATGGAAAGTGAGTTACTGCATTCCTTGCCCCTATTTCAGCTGTCTTCATACTACTGTTTTTGCACTGATGTGAAGCTTTTTAGGATGTACATGGACATGCAAGGAGTGAGATACTGAGATCATTGACACTAAGGAGGCACATTTCCCAGTACGAAGACAAGTTTTAAAATGTCCGTGGGACTTGTTGGGAAGTTCTAAAACTTGGTGCAGTCATTTTAATATTTAGAGTGTGCTTTCTCATAACATTAAATGTTCATCACCCAGGGAGCATTGCTTTGTGCATGCAAGCTATCAAGAGTCTGTCAGTTGTGTATTTGACAAAGCAATTCTCTAATTGACTCGCCACCTGAAATAAAACACTTACAATAGTGCTTGGAGGTTTTCCCAGATTTTTTTCCTGTTGGAAATCTTCATTGTCACCAGATTGTCATAAATAAATCTAGGTTCTTTGACAGTCCCCCAAAATAAATGTCAGACATGAACATTATAGTAATATGGTTAATATTATTTTAAAAAAGGAGCCTGATAAATATTGGAAATAGGAAACAATAACAGAAAATACCAGAAGCATTCAGCAATCAGAGCAGCACAGGAAAAAGACAGCTGACACTGAGTGCCGATTCCCACAATGATATGATGTTTAACCAAAGGTCAGTGTTAGAAAAACTTTCGTCAGATATCCAACTAAGTGACAAGCTGTGATTTACATTTCATGTCTCAAGTATAGCAGGCCCTCCTCCGAAAATTATTTCATCCTGTGTGTGATGCCTTCCGTTAAATTTGATCGAAGATATATTTGATAAATGATCAAAACCCTTGGCCACGTTTTTTTGTACCACCTGAATATTGGATTTGCAAACAGAAAAGAACATGTTTAGATCCTCCCTTGATTAACATTCAACTCAGCAATCTTAATTTTTCTAATTCTTGGCTGGTTCACGAGCTTCAGTGCTGTGCTATGGCTACAGAACTCTTGGGATGGCAGCACGGACGTAGAAGAGAGAGCTGCACAGCTTCAAAGTATCACTGAGTCATGATCAGTTTCTAAATAGTAGATGACTTCTCATTTGAAACAGGATTGGAATTAACACAGAGAATGTTGCATAAATTTGAAGGGGAATGTAAAGGGGAAATTTGTAAGTAAGATAAGGTGGGGGGGGGATTCTACCGCCCGTCCACCTGCCGTAAGAAGGCCACGGGAGAGATGCTGACAATCCATTGACCTCGGGCGAATTCTCCGGTTGCCAGGCAAACGCGGCCAGAGGATCCCACCCTAAAGGTGCAATACCTCCCAAAAAATCTCTGGGCGGGATTCTCCATTTCTGAGATATTGGGCGGGATTCTCCATTGCCCGGCGGCAATATCGTAATCGCCGATCGGTCGGAGAGTCCCTTTTGCGGAGGCCCCCCCCCCTCCAAAACGGCGTCATCGGAGAGTACAACGCACACCACTGGGACGGCTTCACGACATCATCTGAAGGCCCTCCCCCGATGCTCCGCCCCTGATGGGCTGTGTTCACGACAGCAAGGATCACTTGTGCTCTCAGTTTCCATCAACTTTGCGTGGTGGCTGCGGACTGTGTCAAGCGCCGCCACAGTCAGGGTGTGGGGTGGCGGGCAGGGGGAGGGAGGGAGCCATGCCGTTGGCCAGGGAGGGCTTCGGCGAGGGTTGGGGGATTGGTGGAGGGTGGTCCAGGGGTGACGAGGGGATCCAGGGGGGGCACTATCTGGCAGGTCGGGTCCGCCCGCAGCTGGCGCCATGTTGTATGGTGCCACTGCTGCAGGTCATCGCCCCACGCATGCTCGGCCACAGACCCAGCCATTCTCCAGCCATTTTTGGCACAGGAGCTGGGCGTTTTTACCGCCGTCGCTGCTAGCCACTCACTGGTTCTGGAATCGGTGAGGGTTAGGCGCCAATAAAACGCCACTGTTTCCACACCAGCAGCGACACTTAACTGCAAAATCAAAGAATCCAGTCCTCAGTGTTGAAGCCAATGCAGAATTCATTGATTTTTACAACAGAAAAACTGGGGCCGCACCAGAACCGATGATACTGGTAAAGGGCCAGCACTGGCTCCACGTGGAACACAATTGATTCTAATGAGAAACGGTGCCGGATTCGCCGGTTTCGAGATTGACACCCAAAGGCTGACAAGCTGCAGCCGCAGAAAACAATTCTGTCCCCACACTTACCATCCCAGCCAACAAGATGGCAGCGAGGGGAGCATCCCCGAGGTTCACAGGCGCCAAGCTGGAGACCCTGTTGGACGCCGTGGAGGAGCAGAGGATGACCCTGTGCGTCGGCCCAGGAATGAGGCGACAGCCACTATCGTTCGCCGTGCCTGGGCGCAAGTGGCAGAGGCCGTGAGGAATGTGGGCAACACTGTCCGAACCGGCCAGAGGAGCCGGAAAAAACAGCATGACCACCTCAGAGCAGCGAGGTGAGTATGCAGCAGTGTGCACCTGGCACCAACCACTGCTCCCACACACCCGTAACCATATCCCCCAACCCGCAGGGCAGCCGAACTCCCACCTTGCACCACATGACAGCACCCATACCTGGCTGCCATGTCTGGGTGCCCTGGCCACTGAGGCCATCACCTGCCCACCCCTGGGTGCCTGCGTCGGCTGTCTAATACTGTTGTTCTATGTCCCCCGCCCCACTCCTCCCTCCCCCCAGGGCGAATGCCGCGCACAACTGGCGGGAGTGGGAGAAGACAGGAGGGGGACCGCCGGACCTGCGGAACCTCACCGTGGCCAAGCAGAGGGTTCTGGAAGTGGTTGGCGGCCCGGAGGGACGGGAGGTTTCCGAGGTGGAGCTCGGCCGCGGGCGAGCAAGAGACCCTGTTGAGCTGCGGTTCCCACTGACATGGTTGCCAACCATCCCAAACTTACCCACCATCCTCAACCCCATAACACCCTTACCCCCACACCACCCTCACCCCCACACCAACCTCACCTCCACCCACGCCCTCACCCTGCACCACCTCAACACCACCACCCCCTCACCCCCACGCCCACCCCCACTCCCTCCCGCCCCGCGGTCTAACCTTGCATTTTGTCTTGTGTCCTGCAGGATCTGCTGGAGATGGGGGGGCCATCTGGCATCCTCCGCCCCCAGCCAGTGCCACAACAGGAGCACCCCACATGAGCCCAGCAGTGACGAGGAGAGCAGCGCAGACACCAGCCTTCCGCCCGAGGCTCAGGACACGCCGGAGCTCGGGTCGGTGGCTGACACAGATTTCCCGACACAGCTGTCTCCAAAACACTCCACCATCCCAGAGACACTCACTTCGGTTGGGCATGTTAGTGAAGTGGCTCCTGGGACACTCTCTGTTGCTCATCACGCTGCTGATCTGGTACAGCAGGTGGAGGTAGGAACACCCGAGGAGGTGGCCGGTCGGAGGGCAGGCCGACCCCAGGAACTAACAGCCGTCCAGGTGGGTTTCGGGCTTCTGGAACAGCCAGTCCCATCTATAGTGGATATGCAGTCAGAGAGCCAGGGACTACATGAGGGGTTGTCTGTGGGGTCAGCACTTGCAGGTGCTATTGGAGAAGTCCAATCGCATGCAGCAGCAGGCGGTGGTGCCGACCAAGCATGCCACCCAGGCCAACACCGCACGGGTGGCATCCTCTCCCTTGAGCACAACGTGGACTGAGAATCGCAACCTAAGTGTTGACGCCAGGACTGAATTACATATGCTGCTTGTTCCTATTGGTGGCGCTATTTGTGCAGCAATTCAGGACATGCTAATGGGCCAGCACTCTGCTGGCATGAATTCCGATCAATTCCAGGCCAACAGGCGTTCTGACCACTGGGGCCAGAGTTAGCGCCCAAAAGTCTGGCAGCTGGAGCGTTTTTTAAGTGCTCCACTTAACACACACTCACTGCGGCTACCAAGATGGCTCAGAGAAGACCTGCCTCCCGAGGGTGAGAGTCTGAGACCCACAATTCCATGCCAGTGAGGAGTGGAGTGATACCGTCTTCCTCAGAGGGGCCACAGCCTCAAGCATGCCCTCCTGAACACTGCCTTGGAGGTGGTGGCAGAGGTAGTCAGCACTGCCAGTCTTACCAGGAGGAGACAGCAGATTGTCTCTGGTTGGGGTAAGCTCTGGTTATCCCTGCTTCCTCTGTAATGGGGCGGTGTTTCTGAGGAGTGCCAACACCTGGTGGGCTCCTGATTGAGCTTGGCCTTTGATGATGGGGTATGAGGGTATCCGGAGGGGCAGCCTGGGTGGGCTCCCAGATGACCAGAGGCCTTCTGAGTATGTAAAGGACACAGGCAGATCTCAGCAGTGTGAGCGCCATGAGCCTGGAAGAAGCATCAAAGGGTGCATTTAAAAGACAGACTGCAGCAATGTTAGTCTGAGCCAGGCCACCTGATCTAGTGGGGACTCCCCAAGTCCATGGACTTGACACCAGTCATTACCTGCTACTGCCCCCGGCCCCGGGTAGCCACTCCCCAGCAAGCCTAACAGTTTTCAACAGGCTTTCTGTCATTTTAGCCTCCTGCTTCCCCTCTGCAGCCATGATGCCCAGTCCAGTTTTGTGAATACGCGTCTGTGGTAGTACCAGGTATTGCGGTACCGAAGAGGTGGATGACCATTGGTTAGACCCAGGAGTCTACCATTGGCTGTTGTACATAGCTCCGCCCTGAGAGGCGGAGTATAAGAACCGGTGCCATCCCAGCAGCCTTCACTTTCTGTCTCGAAGCTGCTGGGGAAGAGTTCTAGCAGATTAAAGCCTTCAGCTATGAATCACTTTGTCTTGAAAGTAATTGATCGCGCATCAATTTCAGTTGGAAGGATGGATCTCCGTATCAAACCGGAGTGCCTTCAGCTCAGCCCCCACGCGGACAGCTCTGCTGCTATTTTTAAACATTGGCTGGCGTGCTTTAAGGGCTACCTCGACACGGCCGCCGACACCCCCACGGAAGGACAAAAGATGCATCTCCTACGCTCACGGATCAGCCCTGGGATCTAACCTCTTATCGAGGAGGCGGAGAATTATGCTGCTGCGATCGAACTGCTAAAAGGACACTATATCCGCCCTGTGAACCAGGTCTATGCTCGTCACCTGGTGGCGACTAGGCGGCAAAGCCCCGAGGAAACTTTGGAAGACTCCAGGTGCGGCCTCACCAACGTTCAATTTGCAAGCTGTCCCAGGATTCCATGTGATCTAATCTTCCAGAGCAAATTGGATATACAATTGGCTTGATGGTAGAAAGCAGAGGGTAATGGTGGAAGGATGCTTGCCATGTGGAAATTTATCAAAGGTTTTACTGAAGTCCATGCAGACTATGTCTACCTCCCTGCCCTCATCAACCTTCCAGGTCACTACATCAAAGAACTCTAACAAATTTGTAAGGCAAGATCTCCCATGCACAAAGCAGTGCTGACTACTCCTGATCAACGCCTGTCTTTCCAAATGCCTGACAATCTTATCCCTCAGAATCCTCTCTCGTAACTTACCCACCACAGATGTTAGGCTTACCGGTCTGAAATTCCCAGGTTTTTCTTTGCATCCCTTCTTAAATAAGGGCACAGCATTTGCTACCCTCCAGTCTTCTGGCACCTCACCCGTGGCTAACGATGATGCAAATATCTCAGCTAGGGCTCCTGCAATTTCTTCTCTATCCTCATGCAGTGTTCTTGGATATACCTGGACAGAGCCAGGAGATTTATCCACCTTGATACATTTTAATATGTCCATCACCTCCTCTACTGTAATGCGAACTGTCCCCAATATATCACCACTAACCTTCCCAGGTTCCCAAGGCTTCTTCATGTCTTTCTTCTACGGTAAATACAGAGGAGAAATATTCATTGAGAACGTCGCCCATCTCCTGCGGTTCCACACATATTGGGCGTCATTCTCCGACCCCCCCAGCGGCCGTTGGCCGCCGTGAATGCCGCCCCCGCCGGTTGCCGAAGTCTCCGAAGGGAGAAAAGTCGGCGGGGCGTTAATGGCGCTGCAGACGTCGGAGAATGGCATGGGTGTGCGCAAGGCAGACGATTTTGGGCCTGCCGATATTCTCCTGTCCGGATGGGCCGAAGTCAAATCAAACCTCCTTTTAATCGGCGTAAACCTGTGCTCCAGGTTCACGACGACCAGCGTGGAGGTGAGTGACGGCCTGGGGGGTTGGCCGCTGGGCAGGCGATGGCGTGGCCGCAGTCTGAATGTGTGGGGAGAGGTGTGTCTCGGGTTGTGTGTGTGTGTGCGGCGGGGGGGGGGGGTGGTTAGAGTGGGCTGGGCTCCGGGGGAGTGCCGGGAGGGGGGTCAGTGCCGGGGAGGAGGATGGGGGGCCCGTGCCGGGGAGGAGGATGGGGGGTCCGTGCCGGGGAGGGGGGTGGGGGGCCCGTGCCGGGGAGGAGGATGGGGGGTCCGTGCCGGGGAGGAGGATGGGGGGTCTGTGCCGGGGAGGAGGATGGGGGGTCCGTGCCGGGGAGGAGGATGGGGGGTCCGTGCCGGGGAGGGGGATTGGGGGGGGGGGTCCGTGCCGGGGAGGAGGACGGGGGGTCCGTGGGGAGTGGGAGGGGCAGGCGGCAGCCGCCCAGGCTGGAGGGACACCTGACCGACAGGACGAGGAGGGGGAGGAGGACGTCGCGGCCCCACGGCAACGGAGGCACCCGAGGGCGCCCAGTGTGTACCGGCCCCGGCAGTCATACCAGGACCTCACGGACCGGGAATGCAGGAGGAGACTACGGATGAGGCGGGAAACCGTGGCACACATCTGTCACCTGGTGGCACACCTGTCACCGCGTGGCACTGGCGGGGGAAACCCTCTCCCCGTGTCCGTCACGGTGGCCCTGAACTTTTATGCAACGGGGTCATTCCAGGCACCGAGTGGGGACCTGTCCGGCATATCGCAGACATCAGTGCATTCGTGCATCCGGGCAGTGACAGATGCCCTATATGCCATGGCGCACCGCTACATCCGCTTACCTGTGGACCGGGCCAGCCAAGATGCCCGGGCCGTGGGCTTCTCTGCCGTTGCCGGGTTCCCCATGGTCCAGGGCGCGATCTATGGGATGCACGTCGCCGTGCGGCCACCTGTAGATAACAGGGCCGTGTTCACCAATAGGAAGGGGACCTATTCGATGAACATACAGGTGGTCTGCGACCACCGCATGATGATCCTGCATGTCTGCTCCCGTTACCCAGGCAGTGTATATGACTCATACGTGTTGTCGCGGTCATCCATCCCCGGCATGTACGAGGGACGCCATCCCCGGCTGAGGGGCTGGTTGCTGGGCGACAGGGGCTACCCATTGCGATCGTGGCTGATGACGCCTCTCCAGAGGCCACGCAATGAGGTGGAGAACCGCTACAATGATGCCCATGTAGCGACAAGGGGAGTGATAGAGAGGTGCTTTGGCATACTGAAGATGCGTTTCAGGTGCCTGGACCTCTCTGGGGGCGACCTCCAGTATCGGTCAGATAGGGTCGGCCGCATCATTGTGGTGTGCTGCGTCCTGCACAACATAGCCCAGCAGAGGGGTGATGTGCCGCAGGCAGAGGAGGGCGGAGTGGAGGAGCAGCAGGAAGAGGCGCAGTCCTCCCCAGATGAGGGGGATGGGGGCAATGGTCAGGGCAGACGGGCTAGACACAGGCGGGTGGCTGTCCACCGTTACCAGCTGGCCCAGCGTGCACGGGACAGGCTGATAGCCGCCCGCTTCACTGACTAGATGGGCGTGGGAATCGGGTAATACGGCCACAGACCACACACCATGGCAACAGCCGACCACCCACACCCCCCACCCATCCACCCACCCAGCACCCTCACCCCCACCCACCCCACCCGCATGCACCCCCCCCCCCCATTGCCGATCCACCTGCGGCACAATGGCCGGGTTCACACAGTTGCGGGTGGACGCGTGTCTATTGCAGGCCATGGAGGATGATGACAACCCGCCCTGCGATGAGCTCCTGGCTCTACATCGTTGGACTATTTCTGACCATTGGCCACAGTACCACCATCCACCCGGACCATCCCTGCATGCGGCTGTGACACTGCAGCACACGGTCCCGTCCTCTGCCCGGGGGGATGTTGATGGCGGCCCAGGGGGAAGGTGCAGACTCACCTAGGGCTGAGGTAAGACCACCCCTCACACACACACTTGCGCTCAACGTACCTGACACGCCCGCACACTTTGGGCAGAGCACAAAGGCAGCTTCTGTAGGTGTAACATTGACTTTAATAACCAAAGGAGTTCATGCACATGCCCTAGCCCTAAAACTCATCTGTGCCCTGCACCCGTGCCAACTTACTCAGTGTCTAATTGTTTGGCCTTACGGGCCCTTTGACTACGTCTACGTGGTTCCCCAGACGGTACAGCAGAACTGGAGGTAGACTCCTGTGATTCCTGCCCTCTGACACTGGATCCCTTTGGCGGCCAGAGAGGATGGGCCAGGCTGCGGCCCGGGCAACTGGGATGGCGAGCTGCCAGCCTGTCCTGCCCGTTGCCCACCCGATGCACCTGGGATGGAAGGGGGGGGGGAGTCCGAGGTGTCGCGGTGTTCCGGGCCCTCCCCTACAGGGGGACCCGGGACGGACCACACCACCTCCTCCTCCCTCGGGGTGCCCGATGGCCCCCAGGCCTCTACATGGGTGGGGGATGCGAACGGACTGGCCATCCGACGCCCCCCCGACATCTGGTGCTGCCAGTCCTGGAGGCCCGTGCTGGTATCGACAGGGGTGTGCAGGTTTGCAGCCATGGAGCCCAGGGGATTGGCAAACCCTGTCTGTGACTGTGCGACGCCGGCTCGCACATGGCCAATGGCGCCGATGCCCTCAGCGGTGGCCTGCTGAGACTGGGCTATGGCCTGCTGAGACTGGGCCATGGCCTGCAGAGACAGGGCCATGGCCTGCAGAGACTGGGCCATGGCATTGAGCGCCTCTGCCATCTGGCGCTGGCACTGGCTCATGGCCTCCTGTGAGAGGGCAGCCATGTCCTGGGCCACAGACGCCGCCTGCACGGAAAGCCCCAGGCCTCGCAAACCGTTCCCCATGTCTGACACCGTCACACCCATTGCCTCCACCACGGACGCCACCCGTGCGGTGTCGGCCTGGGTGGCACGTATGACCGGCACCACTCCCAGCTCCTGGACGCGGGTGGAGTCCTCCACCTGCGACTACAGCCGCCGCAAGCAGGCCGTCACCCTCTTCGCTCGTCTCCGGGTCGGTGGTTGCATCGGATCTATGGGTGGGTGTGGTAACTCCAGGAACCCGGGATCCATCTGGGCGTCAGATGTTCGCTTGGGCTGGGCTGCCCTCCGACCGCCCGGCCTCTCTGCTGCTCCTACCTCCACCTGCTGTACCGGGACGGCTGTGTTGTGCGCACCAGTGAGTGTACCAGACGCCTCATCACTAAAGTGCCCAACCGAGGTGAGTGTTTCTGCGATGGTGGAGGGTTTTGGTGACAGCAGTGGCGTTGTGTCGTGCTCTTCGTCCCACTCTGATTCCATGGCACTTTGGGGTGGGGGTTCGTCTCCACCCATCCACTCTGTGTCACTGTCCGGTATTTCGTCTTCCTGGGTATTGCTGTCCCGGGTACGGGTGTCCCGGGTAGGGGTGTCCTGGGTAGGGGTGTCCTGGGTAGTGGGGTCCTGGCTCGGCTGTGACGGGGGCCTGTGGCTGCCCCTCTCGTCGCTGGGTGGCACACGCCTGCGCCGTCGCACCCGCACATGACGGGGGTGTCGTCTCCCTGTTGCTCCAGGTCTCTCCGTCTCCCGTGGTCTCCGAGGGGCATCCTGCGGGTGTCGCATGCCGGAGGGTCCGGGTCTCTCCGTCTCCCGTGGTGTGCGAGGGGCATCCTGCGGGCGTCGCATGCCGGAGGGTCCGGGTCTCTCCGTCTCCCATGGTGTGCGAGGGGCATCCTGCGGGCGTCGCATGCCGGAGGGTCCGGGTCTCTCCGTCTCCCGTGGCCTCCGAGGGGCATCCTGCGGGCGGTCTGCATCTGCGGGGATGGGTGCCTCGACGTTTGGTCCTGCGATACACAATGAAGCATGCATGGTTAGACACGCAGGCAATGATCAGGTGATATGGGGGAGGGGGATATAGGGGAGGGGGGATATGGGGACGGGCTGTCGGTGGCTCACTTGCTAGTACGCCCCCGACCTCTGCATCAGCAACCTCCCGGTCGTCAGGTCCGCCAGCCAGTTCCAGGGCCCTTTCCTCGTGTTCGGTCAGTGGCCTCTCATCAGCGGGGCCTCCTCCAGTCCTCACATGCTCCCTGGTGTTGTGTGCGCATTTCTCCTGTGGCGGGGCGGGGGGGGGGAGGTGGCAGGGGTAAAAGGCAACAGTGTTAGGCAGGTATATGAATGCACGCCATCGGTTGCGCGTGTATTGCAGAGGTTAAGGTTAGGGCTGGATTCACTTGGGGATATGGGGGATATGGGGGAGGGGGGATATGGGGGAGGGGGGATATGGGGGAGGGGGGATATGGGGGATATGGGGGAGGGGGGATATGGGGGATATGGGGGAGGGGGGATATGGGGGAGGGGGGATATGGGGGATATGGGTGAGGGGGGATATGGGGGATATGGGTGAGGGGGGATATGGGGGATGGGGAGGGGGGAAATGGGGGATATGAGGGAGGGGGATATGGGGAGGGGGATATGGGTCAGTGGGGGATATGGGGGAGGGGGGATATGGGGGATATGGGGGAGGGGGGATATGGGGGATATGGGGGAGGGGGGATATGGGGGAGGGGGATATGGGGGAGGGGGTATATGGGGGATATGGGGAGGGGGGATATGGGGGAGGGGGGATATGGGGGATATGGGGGAGGGGGGATATGGATATCGGCCAGGAGGGGGGACGCTCACCCTGCCTGCTCTGACGAGGTCGTTCACCTTCTTGTGGCACTGGGTGCCTGTCCGTGGTGTCAGGGCCGCAGCAGTGACGGCCTCTGCCACCTCCCTCCACAGACGCCGGCTGTGGCGTGGGGCAACTCTGCGGCCGTGCCAGGGATACAGGGCCTCCCTCCTCTGCTCCACTGCGTCCAGGAGCGCCTCCACATCCCGTGACTGGAACCTCGGGGCTGAGCGGCGGTCGGCCATCCGGTCGGGTGTTCCGGTCGGGTGTTCCGGTCGGGTGGGGGGGGAGCAGCGCGTCGATATGAGCCGTCACGCCGTGCGGCGTGTATGACGCTGCACGGCATGAACCATGTGAGCAAGCGCGGATCCCGGCACGTCGCTGCTAGCCCATTTCGGGCCGGAGACTTCGCGACGATTTTTGCAGCGTGACGCAAGTTGGATTGGCGCCGTTTTTTGCGCCAATCGGCGGACTTTGCGCCGATAATGGAGAATTTTGCCCCTTGTGTCCACTTTGGTCTTTGTGGGGTACTATTGTCTCTCCACTTATTCCTTTAATATACTTAAAGAATCACTTTGTATTCACCTTAATCCTCTCAGCCAAAACGACCTCATGCCCCCCTTATTTCCTTCTTGTGTATACTCCTGTATGTCCGGTACACCTCCAGGAAATCCCTTGATTCCAGCTTGTACCTGAGCCATGCCTCCTTCTTTTTCCTGGCCAAAACCTCAATATGTTTTGGTATCCAGGGTTCTCTACTCCTGCCAGCCTTGCCCTTCACCCGATCGGCAACATATAGACCTTGAACTTTAGCTATTTCACTTTTAAAGGCCTCCGACTTGCCGGAAGTCCCTTTGCCCTCAAACAAGCTACTCTAATCAATCTTTGCAAGCTCCTGTCTAATTCAATTGCATTTCGGCACTGGTTAAATGGGTCAAAGGTTATCCTTGCATTATTCTTTGTCATTGTCAGTTTTCAAAAGGATATTTAAACTTTTTACAGTCAAATGAATGAAATGAAATGAATGAAAATCGCTTATTATCAAATAATGTTTTAGTTAAATAAAAACAAGATAAAGATGGCAGAACAGGTGTGGTACTGTAGTTGCAGCATGTTTGTGACCCCAGCCCTAGCTGAGATATTTGCAGCATCGACATCTGCAGTAAGCGTATGCAGCTGCAAGAATTATGGCTCTGAGTTGGTAAGCTGGAGTCAGAGCTTTGGGCATTGTGATACATCAGAGAAGTGAAATATTACCTGGACACCTTGTTCCAGGAGGCAGTATACTGGGTACTTCAGATTTGGTCCATGGTCACGGACTGGAGTGTGTTACTGTAAGAGAGAAGGCTATGGGGATGCAGAAGATGGCACTTGAGGATCCTCAGCCCTTGCAATTGCCCCAATGGTGGTTCTTGCAGTTTTTGTGGACAAGAGCAAGGACTGCAGGGAGGATGATCAAACTGGCGAAAGCACCTTGTTGCAGGAGGCCATTCAATGAAATTGGGGGGTGGAGTGAGAGAGAGAGAGAGAGAGAGAGAAAGAATGTACTTATTGTAGAGGTCACTATAATTAGGGGGATATACACTATTCTATGCCGTCAAGAGCATATGTCACAAAAGCTGTCTGCCCAATGCTAGGGTTAAGGCCATTGTTCGGGCTCAAGCTGAACTTGGAGTAGGAAAGGAAGGACCCAGTTGTGGTGAATTACATAGGTAAATAGAGAGAGTAAGAAAGAGTTGTGTTGAGGGAATATGAGCAGTTAGGGACTAAATTAAAAGGCAGAACCACAATGGGATTCATCTCCAGATTACTATTAGCATAAGATAAATAAGATCAGAAAGTTGAATGCATGGCTCAAAGATTGGAGCTGGAGAAATTTGTTTATATTCATGGGACACCAGCATCAGCACTGTGAAAAGAGGAGCTACACTGTTGAGATGGCTTTCATCTGAACAACATTGGGACCATTGGTGAATTATATAGCTGAGTCTCAGAGAAGTCTTTAAACTGAATAATCATAGATTATCATAGTATTTACAGTGCAGAAGGAGGCCATTCAGCACATCGCGTCTGCACCGGCTCTTGGAAAGAGCACCCTACCCAAGGTCAACACCTCCACCCTATCCCCATAACCCAGTAACCTCACCCAACACTAAGGGCAATTTTGGACACTAAGGGCAATTTATCATGGCCAAACCACCTAACCTGCACATCTTTGGACTGTGGGAGGAAACCGGAGCACCCGGAGGAAACCCACGCACACACGGGGAGGATGTGCAGACTCCGCCCAGACAGTGACCCAAGCCGGAATCGAACCTGGGACCCTGGAGCTGTGAAGCAATTGTGCTATCCACAATGCTACCAGTGCTGCCCCTGCTGGGGTGGATCACACTGGAGTAAATTTAGAAAGATAAAGATAAAGATAAAGGACAATAGTCCAAGCTAGCGATGCAGGTAATGATAGCCAGAGTGTGACAGGAGAGTCAGGATGTACAAATCTAAGGGTGCACCAGTAAATAAGGTCAGATTAGCAGAAAAAATAGTAAAGAAATAGAATACAGGCTCCTTATCTGAATGCATGCAGGAGAAGTAACACAATGGATGAATCAATAACACAAATAGAAATAAAGGAGTATGATATGGAAGTCATAATTGGGAAAATATGTTAAAAGGTGAAATAATGTTTTACTGGTGGGACGTTCCCTGGCCGACACCCACCCCCCTTCCCATCCTTCTCCACCTCCACCAGTAACTACTCACACTCAATTGTTTACTATGTAAACTGGAGTTCCGAATATTTAGAAAATCAGCTGAGGAGCACAATTAAACTGCATCCAAGTCAGTAAATAGGTTCCATAATTAAAGCCTTAACAGCATTCACTTGAAACTAAAAATACAAGTAAAATATTACAATTTAATTTGTTGAAGCTGCTCTCTTCCCTGCTGGTCAATTCAGTGAGATCTACTGAAATAGTCACTAAAGTGGTGGTCCAGCCATCATAATTCGATGTCTTTATCCTTCAGCTCCTTCCCTACTTTTGAGCATTTTACTTTTTACCTCCTGCCAAGTGTTTTCAAAATTCTCATCTACCATCTGCCAATGCCACCTGGTGTCTCCTGACGACAATATTCTTCACCTTTAATCTCTAATGGCTTTTCTTATCCTTTCTGATTTCAGCTTCCATCTTTTCTCACCCTCCACTACATTGATTGGTTCCTTGTCTTCCTTGCTTCATTCAACTTCACCCTCCACATTCACTGCTCAAATAACACAACAATCCCCTTGCACCATGATTCTCATTAAGATATGGGTCTACTATCCCTCAAGATCTCCAGGATCTCTACCAATGAGAGAGTTCTATGAATCCATGGGTGAGATTCTCTGACCCCCCGCCGGGTCGGAGAATCGCCGGGGGCTGGCGTGAATCCCGCCCCCGCCGGTTGCCGAATTCTCCACCACTGGATATTCGGCGGGGGTGGGAATCGCGCCGCGCCGGTTGGCGGCCCCCCCCGGTGGTTCTCCGGCCCGGATGGGCCGAAGTCCCGCTGCTAAAATGCCTGTCCCGCCAACGTAAATTAAACCACCTACCTTACCGGCGGGACAAGGCGGCGCGGGCGAGCTCCGGGGTCCTGGGGGGGGCGTGGGGCGATCTGGCCCCAGAGGGTGCCCCCACGGTGGCCTGGCCCGCGATCAGGGCCCACCGATCCGCGGGCGGGCCTGTGCCGTGGAGGCACTCTTTCCCTTCCGCCTTCGCCACGGTCTCCACCATGGCAGAGGCGGAAGAGACGCCCTCCACTGCGCATGCACGGGAATGCCGTCAGCGGCCGCTGACGCTCCCGCGCATGCGCCGCCCAGAGATGTCATTTCCGCGCCAGCTGGCGGGGCACCAAAGGCCTTTTCCGTCAGCTGGCGGGGCGGAAATTAGTCCGGAGCGGGCCTAGCCCCTTAAGGTTGGGGCTCGGCCCCCAAAGATGCGGAGCATTCCGCACCTTTGGGGCGGCCCGATGCCCGACTGATTTGTGACATTTTGGGTGCCAGTCGGCGGACATCGCGCCAATACCGGAGAATTTCGCCCCATATTTCCATTGCCATCTAAGCATAACCCTTTTCCAATAGTTTAAAAGTGCTGCATTTCCAAGTTCTACTTTCCGGAAAGATTACTCCAAATCCAATCGCCAATGCACTCCTAGCCTTATTCTTGTCAATTTCTATGATTGCCGCACCTCCCTATTTAGTGCCAACATCACCATTATATTTCTGGGAATTTCTGACCAATGTGCTTTCTTAGGTAGAGCAACTACACTCATGGCATCAAATCAGCCAATCATTTGCTTTAGTTTACTTGAAGACGCCTCAAAATTTATTGTTGCTGGCTCACCCCAGCTAAATCTGCTGACTATTCTGATATTATCTTGGAGAGTAGATGCATCTCCATTTTCCTATTCTTCACAATCATGTTCATCAACTGCCAGGATTTGCACTTCTCTCTCCCTGTTTACATTCTGTGATGATGTCTTAGGCGGCTTTGCGTCCAAAATCAAGGCCTTCTGAACAGGACACCTATTCTCGCTGCCTTTGTTTGGAATCTTGTAAAGGCGACTGGGGTCTCCGTTGCCAGCCACAGAGCTGGCAGGAGCCACGCATCACAGCTTTTCAAAAGGATCCACTGCATCTTGTGTCACTCAGGCACTTGACAGACCAGCAGTTGGCCTTCCCCCTGGGACCAAGGACCCCGGAGGCAGCAAATCAACTCACTGGCAGGAGGTCACATGATTCCACCTCTCAACTTTGATTCCATTTGTTCTCTGTTCCAACTGTTTTCATGATCCATCCTTATTTCTGATATTAGCCTGGTTTGGGGGGGGGGGGGGGGATTCAAGTCAAATAGTGTTAATGGTTTCCTGCCCTTGATATGTTTATCAGAAAATTTATGTGATGAAAATACTTAGAAAGAAACCTTGGCCAAACATTTTTGTGCCTTGCTAAAATTCTCCTCCATGTAGTGTCAAGTCCACAAGAAATGTAATATGTCCTCTCACAGAGAGCCTCTCAGCAATGCAAGCCGGAGGGCAATTGGGCTCCTGAGTTATACTGAAACTATTGATTTAGCAGTAATGCAATAGTGACACCAGAAATTGATCTCTACACAAGCTTCATTTAATTTCAATATTTTGTCCTTTCTGACAGTCCAACAAAAATATTCCAGAAGAATGCTTTGCTTCAAAAATTGTGATGGTGTTTATCACTTTCTGTGACTAAACAAGGTAAAATGGAGGATTAAGTTGAATTGAGCAACAAATTCTTCTTGAGAGTTAGCTACCTATACTGCATAAATAAATTCCTTGGTATCTTATTATGCATGATATAAGAGGGAAGGCAATGCTTTCCATATGTTACTGGAACACAGAAAATTCTTAAACTAAATTATGCCTTAGATGCACTTCAGTGCATTACAGTAATGAATTACCTATCAGACTAACATGTCCATGAACAAATGTTAGATTTTATGAAATATTACAGTATTTAATACAATATTAATGAATATTGAGTTTGCATTGTTTGCCGCTGTGAGGCGGGCATGGATATTTGGGTTAATTTCAGTTTCACATTCACAGATCATTTGTCTTTGCAGGGCTCAATGATGAGGGAAGGTCAGTAAAGTCACATTTCCAGAGTTCAATTAAGTTGAATTCAAAGTAACACAGAAAACAAAAACTTGAAATTAAACTACAGTGGAGGATATGATAAATAAATTAGACTCTTTTACCTTTGCATACTGTTGAATGTACCAATGAGTTAGGTTTTATACACACAAGAATACACACAAGAAATAGAAATAGGAGGAGACCACCAGCCCCTTCAAGCCTGTCCCACCATACAAAATGATCGTGGCTGATCTATGCCGGCCTCAGCTCCTTTCCCATGGCTCTCTATTCCTCGATCTATTAAATATTTATCCACCTCCAGTTTAAATACTTCTACCACCCTACAGGGCAGAGAATTCCAGAGATTCACCACCCTCTGTGAGAAGAGATTTCTACGCCCTCAGTTTTAAATGACCAGCCTTTTATCTTGTAGCCATGCCCCTTGTTCGAGACTCTCCCACTAGTGAAAACATCTCACCATCTACCCAGTCAAGCCCCCTCAGAATCTTATATGTATTAATAAAGTCACCCCTTACTCTTCTAAATTCCAAGGAATACAGACTGTTTGGTCTCTCTTGATAGGACAATCCTTTCATCCCAGGAAATAGCCTGGTGAATGTCCTTTGGACTGCCTCCAACGTTACAATATTCTTTTTTAGGTAAGGGGACCGAAACTGTACACAATATTCCATTTGAGGCCTAACACCCTGTACAATTGCAACAAAGCCTCCTATATTTAAACTCCAAACCCTTTACAATAAAGGCCAAAATGCCGTGTGCCTTTCTAACTGTTTGTGATACATCGGTGAAGACCGATGCAAAAAATGTATTTAGCTTATCCAACATCTCTTTGTTTGCTGTTATTAATTCACCAGGCTCATTCAGTAGAGGTCCTGCATTTACCTTAGCCGTCTGCTTCCTATTTATATATCCATAGAAACTTGTACTTTTTGTTTTTATACTGCATGCAAGCTTTCTATCAAAATTCATTTTCTCCCTTCTTATGAGCTTTTTAGTCTTTTGTTGCTGGATCCTAAAAACTTCCCAGCCCTCTGGTCTACCACTATGACTTGCTACTTTCTATATCCTGCTTTTCAATTGAACATTATCCTGTGGATTTTGCCTCTTTCTCATGGAATCCCTCTTTTTGATTGGGATAAACTCCTGTTGAGCATTATGGACCAGCTGTTTGAATATCTGCCATTGCTCATATACTGATCTGTATCTTAGCTTGTTTACCCAGTTTACCTTAGACAACTCCTCCCTCAAACCATTATAATTGCCCTTATTTAAGTTGAAGACACTGGTTATGGGCCTATGGCATTCAACTTCAAATTCTATCTGGAATTCTAACATACTGTTGTCACTATCCCCTAGGGGATTCTTACCACAAGATCCCTCATTAATCCTTCTTCATTACATAAACCAAATCTAAAATAGCCTGTTCCTAGATCGGTTCCACAATATACTGCTCGAAAATGCAATCCCTGATGCACTCCAAAAATTCTTGTTCTATGCCACGCTATTGAAAGAAACAATGGTTCCTTTGATGGATTTATGAGTTTATCGAACAAAATCCCAGATGAGTGTTTGGGCTTTGCAGAGTTCACAGATCTCAATTATGCTGTCAGCATGTGTTCTGCAATTACCCTCAGTACCCCTGTGTTAGAGAGCCGACTGACAGTTGGGTCACTGTGTAAGTTAAAATAGTTAAGCATGGATAGTTTTGAATTAGACACAGCAGAGTACCAGTACAGCAAATCATCGTGGTGTGTGTGAGTGCAATATGTGAGAGGATAAAGCAAATAACTACAGTTACTTTAGCGTGGAATAGTGTGGGCAGAATTTTACCAGCCACGGGTGACAGACAGGGAGGTAGAACTGTGAAAATAGCAGGGGGCCATGGCAGAACTGCTCTCCAACTCAGTCCCACTGGAAGGATGTTTCTCAGTGGTAAGATTGGTTGCAACTCATCGGCAAGCTGGAATGAGGTTGGTAGCCAATTTGAATAAATAACTACCCAATTAAGGGCAATATCTCCAGGCTGCTCGAGGCTCCATGGCCCAAGAGTGCACATGCAGCCCCAATGCTGCCACTGGAGAGATTGCCCCTCTATCCACCAGAGCCACTAAATAAAATAAAGTTATGCATGCACACCGTTTTGAGGGCGCCTTCATTTTGAAATTCTACTGCATTTTCTTTGCTTCCTTGGTAGTGACCACCTCTCTCCCAATGGACATGCTGAGGCTCCAGGGCTGGCAGCATGGATGACCTGTCCCTCCATCTCTCCTACCTGCCGTTTCTACTGCCAAGACCTGACTCAAAGCCTTTCATGCCTCCCACCTAGAAACCACTCCAAAGAATTAAGGACAATCTCACTCTAATTCATGATAAAATTAGCGAATATTTGTAAATGGATCACCACTTTGTTAAAGACAATTAAATTCAAGTTGACAAAATTAATCTAGTTTATGAAGCAACTGATTGCATAGTTCAAGGAATGCAATAACGTTTGTGTACGTGAATTTTCAGATGACATTCAATAAGGTTCCACACAAGAATCTCATTGATGAAGTAAACGTAGACCAATGTTCCCCCTGCGGCACAATCTAGAATGAGATGTCATAAATATAGGTTGAGAGGCGATAGATTTAGAACTGAGATGAGGAGGAAATATTTCTCGCAGCGGGTGGTGAATTTTTGGAACTCACTGCCCCATATTGCTGTGGAGTCTGAGTTATTAGACGGTTTCTAGAAGGAGATTGATATATTTCTGATTTTAAAAAACGGGTTAAATGGATATGGGAAACAGGTAAGCAAGTGGATTGGAGACCAGGAAGAGATCAGCCATGATCTCATTGAATCTCCTATGAATCAATTCAGTGTAAAATGTTCAAGACTCAAATTGACAGAATTTTATTAAGTAAGAATACCAAGGAATGTGAAGTTGAGGGACAGATCAGTCATGGTCTAATTGTACTGCCTATTCCTTTTCGCATACAGAATTCCTGATCTCCAACTCCAGAGTTCAAGATACACAGTCTTCAGCTGGAGCTTTTTCTTGCCAGAATATAAGCTGCTGATGCATCAATTTTTGAGAGTTTACTTTGACATTATCTGTAGTCAGTGGAACAGGATTGGTCCACTAAAAAAACATTTCAAGAAAAAAGTGTAAACTGGATTTTAATTCTTGTCAATGGAAAGGCAGGCAATCCTTTTGAGAATAAATTAATGTTTTTCTTCTCATTGATTAGGTATGTCATATTTTGTAAACATTTCTTTCAGCCTTTGTACTAAATATTTACATATTATACACATGGTGTGTGAACCCTTGAGTTGGAATGACTATACGGAGTGATCATTCTATGTAGTATAGAGAGGACATTAAATGCGTGTTTATTGTCAATGTAGTCTTCTTCATCCCGGTGTAAAGTCAACAAACGTATCTACCACCCCAATAATGAAAGTTCTGTGGATTTTAAGTAAATTGGATGGATAAGAACATTTTAACTGTGTTGCTTGAATTTTAAAGTAGATTTAAACCTGTTCAAATAATTTTTCTCACAATGCATTTTTCACATGGGTAATTTCAAAACATGTATATTTCCACTGATGTTGTTAATTGAGGTTGAGTTAAACTTTGCATTTAAGAAAAAGTAGTCTGCTCCAGGAAAAGACCTGCAGCTGATTATCTCTCGGTTTAACAAATAATTATGTTAATACTGCTCAAGCAGCTGACTGGGTGCACCATCTATCTCCAATTACTAAACACACTAAACATATCAAATTAATATATAACACAGCACTTGGAAGGCCAGGGTTCAGTTGTCCACACGCTGCTGTCTATGAAAAGTGTTGAGCTCTCATCACTCACGGAGTGGTATTTAAGGGATCTTGCTGATTGGAGAGCTGGTGCAAATGCTGTGTCACCTCTTTTGACGGAAAGCCCGTTGAATTAATTGGCCAGCAGCAGCAGTTCTTCCCCAGGAACAATGGCACCAGGCCCTCTTAGCACATTTTGTTTTGAAGTTTTTTAGTTTCCGTTTCTCTTTGATATTCGTAGGCTGTGCTCCTGCAGGAGCAGCCCGTTTTAATTTGTACCTTAGTTAATTTCTGTTCTTCTATTAAATTGATGGGCCCCCAAATACATCAAGGGCACCGGGGTCTGAAACCCCACGCCTGAAGCAGCCCCGGTGGAAGCTTCCGGTAGTGCACTGACACTGAATGTATTTGAACGAGGGGTACCCACTGGGAGCCCGCAAACAATCCTGACAGGGTTTATCTTTTGGGGCTGATCTACCTGCCGCACATTGAATATGAGCGATGATAGGATGAAGCTCTTCAGTGGATGAATTGAGACAGAGATGGGAAGGCAGCGATATAAAATGCCCCCCAAGAATGAAGTATGTTTCTACCTCTTCCCTTTTCCCGATTAAAATACTGTGGAAAGTATACATTTGCCAGAGATTTGCCAAGGATTGAATAAGAGATCACTTATTTGTTTGGAATATATGTATATGTTTTTTTCCACCACATTTTCCCTTTTCTACATTGCTAAGTGATACTATCTGAACAAAGTTAAATAAAAAGCCTACACATATTCATGTGGCAATAGCTACAGATGATAAGAACTTGTCTGTGGTACTAAATTTGGTGACAGAAGGGAGCCAATGCTAGCTTGTAATTGCAACTTGAATTTTCTGTTTTCTATTTGTTATCAGCAACTTCATAGGTGAATTGAGTGAGAACTGTATAAAATAAACCACTATTGTTCAACTTTTGTATGAAATATTTACATTAGGTGTTGGTTGTGTGAACATTTGAATTGTAATGGCTGCAACTGCTCTGATTTCTGCCAGCCACTGCTAATTGGAGGTGTTTTATAATAACCTGAAATTAGCTACCTAAGTCAACTTGAGACTTGTCTCAAGCATTGTTCATTAAACCTCAATTAGATTTCTGTTATCATCTTGTGCTGTAGCAATGTCAAAACGTGCGCTTAAAGGGTATGAATTTTGCTCTGATCATGTGATATGCCCAAAAATATGCAGTCTATTTTTTGACCTTAAATATTTCACATGCAAGCTGTTTATTTCTCCAGAGGTTGGCTTGGCTTGAACTTATGGTTGATCATTCCAAACATCTGGATGCTCATTCTAAAAATATTTTAACTTCATTGAACCAGAACAGTGTCTCATGAAAAACATTGTTGTGCATGTTGATTTTGAGAGGGTTACTGCAATGCGATGCATCAAAGTTTTCCATCTTTTTCTTTGTCTAATATTCAAGAACAGTAAACAACAGATCTTAAAAATCATTTCAAGTTTGTTTTATTTTGAAAAAGTTCGCAAGATGTTCATCTAATTTGTTTGTCCTTGAAGATTAGTATAAGTACACATTAACCTGCTTATATAAAAACAGAATTGCACCAAGCATGTATCCCGAGTGTTTGTGCATCACACTTCAGAGTATTACATTCGCAAAGTACCACCCATGCGAATTAAATATCACAATTCCCTGATTGGCTCCAATAATCACTATTTATTACGTCAATATTTGAGTAAAAGAAATTCCAGCTCCTATTGAGAGATTTGTGTGGGCTTAGTTTTAAATCTGTGGAACAACAGCACCCACCATCCATCACAAACAAAAATATGGCTCTGTGGGTAACATATCCCAGCTTGTCTGGAGGTCATGGTGCAAACCCTATTCCAGAGACATGAACGCATAATTCCAGTGCAGTACTGAGGGAGTGCTGTGTTATTGAAGACACAATTTTTAGATTATATGGACCCCTTTATGAGGACATGAAAGATCCCACAGCACTATTTCAAAGAACAAAGGAGTTCTTCCAGGTATTCTGGTAATATTTATCCCTCAATGTAAATCACTAAAAAGAACAATTTATGTGAACATTTTCAGATTATTGTTTATGGGATCTTGTGCACAAATTGGCTGCATCGGCTGCTTGGAAATTTAATTGGCCAATGGCGGGGCTTCCACCTTCACCCATCTCAGACAGCAGTTTACCGATTGTCTGGCAGGTCTGTAGTCCCAGCAATGCTAGCAGGAGTGATGGCCACTGCTAGGACAACAAGCAGTCCCACCAGTTAAAAGTGTCAGAACCCACTGGACCAGGTGGGTGTGGGATCCCGTGGCCAGCATGTGGTGGGAGTGGGTGGGACGGTAAAAAGAGAATGGGATCCTAATCACAAAGCCAGATGGAGAGGGAGCAGCCATGGGAGTGAGAAGGCATTGGAGGAGTGGTGCCTGATGCTGAAAGGAGTCCAGTAATGGAGATGACCTACCACCACCTTCCCGTCTGAGGCCAGACCTGGTAACTTGGTGGACTTCCTTCCCTCTTGCCCCTGAACCCCTCCTACTTACTCAAAATTACAACCGGTTAAGCGTCTCAATTGGGGCAAGGTAGAGCAGACCTCCCTTTAGACCTTGATCTCCCATTTAAAGTTTGAGACTGATAGGGGGAAGGTGGGTAAGTGCCGTGGAGGAATTTTATGGGCCCCCCACGTGCAAACCCATCAGCGGAAGCTCTTAAAATTCTGCCCAGTGCTTATATTTCAAAAGTAGTTAATTTGTGTAAAACATTGGCACACCTGCAGTTGTGAAGGAACTATATAAATGCAAGTTAATTCTTCTTATATGCTCAGGCAAGCAGGTAACATAATCAATCCACACATAACAGATGAATCAAATGAGTTATTTTCACTCTGCTCCGATGAAAAAGAAATCTGTCTCCACACAATGACCTATAACATGTGGCATTTTGGGGAAATAGTCATGAATGGTATGTCCATCACCAAGAGTTGCTCGGTGGCACCACCACAGACCGAGCTGGCCGGGTCCTAAAGGTCATAGCTGCTGGACTGGGACTGCGGAATGTGGTGATGGAATCCACAAAAGGGAAAAGCAAACTGGACCCCATCCCTACCAACCTACCTGCTGCACATACATCTGTCAATGAGAGTATCAGTCAGATTGACCACCTCACAGTCCTTGTGGAGACCAAGTCCTGACTTCAATTGAGGATACTCTCCATCATGTTGTGTGGCACTACCATCAGGCTAAATGGGAAAAACTTTGAACAGATCCAGCAACTCAAGACTGGGCATTCATGAGGCTCTGTGGGCCATCAACAGCAGAAATGTATCCACCCACAATCTGTAACTTCATGGTTCGCATATCCCCCACTTTACCATGACCACCAAGCCAGGGATCAACCTTGGTTCAATGAAGAGTGCAAGAGGGAATGCCAGGAGCAACACTAGGCATACCCACCTATAAATGAGGTGTCAACCTGGTGATGTTACAACATAGGACTACTTGTTTGCCAAATAGCATATGCAGAAAGTGATAGACTTTCTGCCAGAAGCCCTTTGAGGCATCAAGTTTGGTGAATATTTTTGACGAGCCATCTCGCACGTGATCTCCTCACGTTTGGGTATAGGGTAATGTTCCCTCATTATATTGCGGTTTACGTCTTTCGGGTCAATACAGATCCGGAGCTCGCCGGAAGGCTTCTTGACGCACACCATGGAGCTGACCCATGCAGATGGCTCCGTCACCCGGGAAAGCACTCCTTGGTCCTGAAGGTCCTGCAGCTGAGCTGCAGCTGAGCTTAAACAGAGCTGGAAGCGCTGTTTAAAAAGCTTCCAATTCACCCCGAGATTGCCAGCGATGCGTAGCGGCGGGTTGATGTTCTCCATGCTGCAGGATGGCGGATTGCTGATAAGTTGCAGGTAGGTCTAATATGCGTCCACTCCTGGAACCATGTCGTGTTGGGTGTTCTGGTCTACAAACAGGTCAACACGGCTGGAGATGGTGTAACTCTATTTTATTAAGAACTCAACTGTAATAACATACTGTAAGCTTGGGTACGTGCATTACCAGCTTATCTGTGGACCCTGTCCTATCACTATCTAGATGAGGTACTCTGCACATGGTGAATGTCTGAGAGACAGGTTGTGAGCTCTGTGCTCTGAGCTGGCTGCTGCTAGAATAAGCGGGAACTCTGGTGTCCCCTGTCTTTATAGTGCGTGTGCTCTCACTGGTGATTGGCTGCGATGTTGTGTATGCTGGTTGGTCCTACTGTATGTCCATCAGTGTGTCAGTGTGTGTGTGATTGCTCCATGATATACTGATGTATATCATTACAAAATCTATCTAGAATTAATTATTAATACATCTCCCCTGATATTGCTTACAGTGAATCAAAAGGTCCCCTGCATTATGGCAACAGGATCTTGAAGCCACTGACGGATTAATATCAGGGCTATTCAGTTACAATGACTGAATAAATCAAATTCCATTTTATGCCACAGCAAGTTTTATCACAGGAATTTCAACTCCATCTACAGTGTAGCGTTTATCTGAATTTCTTCCTCGTCTCCAACCTCCATTTTACTCGTAGTTCCTTTTTCTCCTTTTGTTACAGGGTTAGACACTTATCTCTACAATATGTGAAAATATTCAGGTTTATTAACATTCAGAAACCTCACTTGAATGCAGCTGCATTTAATTACCTGCAACTTTTCTGTCCCAACATATTTAATCTATTTAACTAGCATTTAATAGCAAATATTTTCTGAGTTCTGGAAGGTTTTTGTAGTGGCCACGGAGGAGTGCAAAACAAAGAAACTTATTTTATTGCAAAGCAAAACTATATACATGGTACACTCTCAAATCCCAGCTGGACTTCTCTCCTCGGCTCTCATTTGGGAACCTTTTATGTTAAGAGTCCATTTACTCCGCTGACGGCCACTGCCCTCAGCGGGGAAGCTTGTATTCTACTAATTGGTCCTCCCCCATAGGTCTTGTGTGGGTTATATCAGCTTTCAACTATCCATTTCTTGCACAATAATTTGAAAATCTCTCCTCATGATTCTATATATGCTTGTAAGGAAGAGTGGAGACATGGTGGAAACAAAATCCAGAAGGATAGTAATTGTCTCCTCATGAAAGGTTTGCTTGAATATTTGTGTGTCTGTGCATGTGTCTCGTTATCTATACATGCACAGTAAAAAATACTCCTGATGAATATAATTCATTATTTCAAACAATTGAAAGAAGCAATTGGGAGAATACAAATTGTTAGAAAACTACTTCACAATGTAAGTAAAGTTTCAACTATTTGTACTTGGTTCACACAATTGTACTCAAGTTATTCAAATCATAGTTTATTGCTATAATGTCAGGTGATCTTTCAGTTTATATACAGTTATAATTGGAATCCCAATGCCCTTAATTATTAACAAAATCTATATTTCAATTGAGATGAATGATGAGAATTTTTTTTCCAGAATAATTTAGAGTTTACCTTGTTGGAGAAGCAGATTGAGAGCCAGGCAATTGTTTCAATACACCAGCTGGGATGAGTAAAACAACGACCGGGATTCTCCGTTTGGCGATTAGTGTTTCCGCCGGGACTGAATAGCATGTGATTTACGTTTCCGTTGGACGCGCTATTCGGTAAGTGAGCCAGGACAAGTAAACGGTCCGGCACTCTGCCGGTGTGAATTGAGAGCAATTCCCGGCACAGTGGGTGTTGTAACCACTGGGGCCGGATATATATCTAAAGAGCCTGACAGCTGGTGCTGTTTTAAGCGCTCCGCATGCCACACACTCACCGCAGCCACAAAGAGGGCTTATGGAAGACCTGCTCCCCCGGTTTCGGGAATCCGAGATAGACTCCCTGCACTATGCCAGTGAGGAGAGGAGGAACACCCTCTTCCCCAGGGTGGACCACAGATTCAATCCTGCCCTCCTAAACAGCATCTAGGAGGTGGTGGCAGAGGCAAACAGCACTGCATGCTCACCAGAATGAGGCAGCTGGTGATCCTGAGGGTCACTAGTGAAGCCTCTGCCCTGAAGGGTTTCCAGGGTTCCAAAGGCCATGAGGCAGGTGTCCTCTGCTTACTGATCCCCTGCTTCCATTACAGTGGAGCAGCGCTACCGAGGAGTGTCAATGCCAAGTGAGCCCCTGATTGAGCTTGGCCATGCCCATCCCCTTGATGAAACAGCAGGGGCATGAGGGTGTCCAGCGAGGCGGCCTGGGTGTGCTCCTCGATGACCAGAGGCCTTCCCAGCATTTAAAGGACGTGGGCAGCACTCAGCATAGTGAACAGCAAGGAGCCTGCAAGTAGCACAAAACAGGTGCATTTAAACAGATACTGCAGCAATGGCGGTCTGAGCTGGGCCATCCCAATCCTGTAGGGGACACCCTGAGTCAGGCCCCTGGCCTGCGCAACCACCTTTTCGCAAGCTCGACAATCTTTGAAGCTTTTTCAGGGTTGTTTATAGCCTCCCACAACCCTCAGCAGCCATAGCATCCTTGCTCCGCTTGTAACTACTTGCGCCAATTCACATCTGCAAGACAACTGCCTAAGAAGGTCGGAGCATCGTGGAGGGGTAGAGCATGAAGTATCCAAGCCATAAATGATAGTAAAATCCATGCAAATGCCGATATTGTATGGATCCGCCGGCTCTGGGCGCAAACATTGATATTGCCGGCAGCAAGGGACCGAAACATTGGGGGTGGGCGCATAATGGATTTTTTCCATTTTGCGCGATTCTTCACCCGACCGCAATTCTCGCTTCCGGTGCAGTGGAGAATCCAGCCCAACAATGTATATTGGAAGCCTGGATGCACTTTACTTTCCTCATAAAGATCAATTTCATCTTTGTCCCTTTTTTCATTATTTCTGATTTATTAACAATATTAACTGGACTGCATTTAGCTAACACCTAGAAAGTCAGTGAAGTTTGAAAACATGACCAATGTGAACATGTGAGGACATGACTGTTTTGTTTACAATGATGTATGAGGATTATTAAATGCAGTTAATGCAACACTGGGTTCCAGGAGAGCTGAAATCACAGTTATAAATAACTTTTTACTGCAGGCCCTTCTATCCTTTACTCCGAACCAACTGTAATGCAAACCCCAATAAAGTTTCAAACAAATGCACATGAACTCTACAATATGTACATAATAAATAGAACCAAGAATAACATCCAATGCTTAATTTGTTTTACAGCATGTCTATTTTCTTTTAATTTTATAAATTAAGTTCAGATATTTTTTGTTATTGTTTGCTGCTATTTGTGGGTGAAAATTGTACATTGCTGACCATATATTGATCCTCAGATAATTGAATGACAAAAAAACAAACATCAACAACAAATTATATTTATATAGTACTTGTAGCGTAATAAAATCCCAAGGCACTTCACAGAAGCATTATAAAACAAATAATAACTTCAAGCCATGGGACGGCACGGTGACACAGCGGTTAGAATTGCTGCCTCACAGCGTCAGAGACCCTGGTTCAATTCCAGCCTTGCGTGACTGTCTGTGTGAAGTTTGCAATTTCTCCCCATGTCTGCGAAGGTTTCCTCCAGGTGCTCTGGGTTCATCCCACAATCCAAAGAATTCCAGGTTAGGTCGATTGGCCATGCTAAATTTCAGTGTCCAGGGATGTGCAGGGTATAATAACTTTATCTAATTATCTTTATTTGTGTAACAAGTAGGCATACATTATCACTGCAATGAAGTTACTGTGAAAATCTCCCAATCGCCACAGACAAGCATCTGTTCGGGTACACTGAGGGAGAATTCAGAATGTCCAATTCACCTAACGATCATGTATTTTGGGACTTGTGGGAGGAAACCGGAGCACCCAGAGAAAACCCATGCCGACAATGGGAGAATGTGCAAACTCCGCACAGACAGTGACCCAAGCTGGGAATCGAACCCGTGTCCCTGGAACTGTGAAGTAATAGTGTGAACCACTGTGCTACCATGTAGATGGGGTTGCGGGGATAGGGAAGGAGAGTGGGCCTGGGTGGGGTGTGTGGTGATATACATCACTGTAAGTACACAAAGGGTTAATGTACATACACTACACCTAGCTAGACACTAGAGGGAACACCAGAGACATGACACACAGGCAGTCAACCAATAGGTCAGTAAGATAGGACACGACCAATGTGCAGTCACGATCCACACAGAGGTGACATTACCACAGGAGGGCATTACACCAACCCATATAAAAGGTCACATCACACATGCTCAGGCTCTTTCCAGTGGAGACTCTCAGTGAGTACAGACACAGGGTTGATTGAACATCACTCCCACCACGTGGATTGTAGCAGACTGGTTAGTCAGTCTGAGTAGCTATATCAGGATTAACAGTCGAGTCGAATCCAAGTAGGAGAATTGTTAATAGTTTAATAAACGTGTTAAAGCTATCTCCAAGTCTGAACCTTCCTTTGTCAGAGTGCACATCAAGGAAGCAGCTTATGCTACGACAAAAGCATAACAAAACATGATTCCAGGAGTGAACTGTTAAATCCATATAGTTTCAACTCAGTGAACAGTGACAACCAACAACAAAAGCCAGACAAGATGACGTTCGGGATTCCGATTCCACAGCAACTCCAGTACCAAGGCAATCTCAGTGAAAACTGGCGTTGGTTCCGGCAGAGATTCGAGATCTACCTGGTAGCGTCCGACCTAACAGGATGCTCTTTTGGAAGGGCGGTGTGAACTTAATGGACTGAATGGCCTCCTTCTGCACTGTAGGAATTCTATGATTCTATGATATTAAGGGGTTCAGGGTGCCAGACAGGAAAGTGGCCACACTCAAATCAACCATGATCCTATTGAATGGCAGAGAAAATTCAGTGGAGCGAATGGCCTACTCCTCCTATTTCTTATGATCTTAGACCATAAGATATTGGAGCAGAATTAGGCCATTTGGCCGATCGAGTCTGCCCTGCCATTCGATCATGGGATGTTTCTCATCCCCATTCTCCTGCCTTCTTCCTGTAACCCCTGATCCCCTTATGAATCTTAAAGACACTCAGTGACTTGGTCTCCACAGTCTTCTGCAGCAATGATTCACCACCCTCTTGCTGAAGAAATTTCTCCTCATCTCAGTTTTAAAGGATCGTCCCTTCAGTTTGAGGCTGAGCCCTTGGGTTCTAGTCTCTCCTATGAGTGGAAAGTGCCTCTCCATGTCCACTTTATCTAGGCCTCTCAGTATTCTGTAAGTTTCAATTAGATCCCCCCTTATCCTTCTAAACTCCATCGAGTACAAACCCAGAGTCCTCAATCGCTCCTCATATGACAAGTCCTTTATTCCAGAGACCATTCTTGTGCAGCTCCTCTGGACCCCCTCCAAGGCCAGCACATCCTTCCTTAGATATGAGACCCACAACTGCTCTCAAACTTCAAAATGGAGTCTGACCAGAGCCGTTTACAGCCCCAACAGCATATCCCTGCTCTTGTATTCTACCCTTCTCGCAATAAATGCTAATATTTAATTTGCCTTCCAACTGCCAACTGAACCTGCATGTTAACCTTAAGAGAATTCAAACTAGGACTCCTAAGTCCCTTTGAAATTGGAGCGAGTACCAAAGATAATGGCTTCAGTCTTACTCATATTTAGTTGGAGGCAATCTCTGTGCATCAAGTATTGGATATTGAATAAGCAACTGATAATCTAACGATGATGCTGAGGTAAAGCTGATGTTATCAGCGTACATGTGAAAATCAATGTGCCTTTTCCAAGGAACTTGTTAGTGCTTGTCTAATCCTTGTGTCCTTGCAATGCCTGTCCTGCTGGCTGGTTTTGAACTGAAATCCCCCTGCTGCAAGATGCTATGTGGACTGATCCAGCAGATCCCCTTTGTTCCAGTGTTCTCTGTAGCATAGCCCATGTAATTTTGATGGATTTATCTACCAGCCAATCACTGGTGATTGGTCAAGCACTTCAGAACACAAGCAAGCCATTTTGTAAAGTAGGTTCACTTTTGGGCTTTGTCCTAGCAAGCAGCGCAAAGCAGATCTTGCTCTCAGCTCTCAGCTTTTAGTTTGTCAATTTAAGCTGGTTCCAGCCAAGCCTGTGGAAGTCACTCCTATTTAAAAACCTACAGGCAGTAGCCAGGTCTGTGAGAAATTTAAATCTCTGTTTTGGAGGTCTGGTGATGTAAACTGCTCTATCAGTTAAGGCTGGTAATTAAAGTACCTCCAGCCGGCCTGTGAATGTTCCACTCCTGAGTAAAAGGCTGGGGAACCGAAACTGACTTTTCTCAACTGGGGCGGGATTCTCCAACCCCCTGCCGGGTCGGAGAATCGCTGGGGGGCGGCGTGAAACCCGCCCCGCCGCCCTGACGCCAGCTGCCGAATTCTGCGGCGCTGGCGTTTTGGCGGGGGCGGGAATCGCGCCGCGCCGGTCGGCGGCAGCTAGCAGTGGCTCCCCCGGCGATTCTCCACCCCGCGATGGGCCGAGCGGACGCCCGTTTTCGGCCGGTCCCGCCGGTGTAAATCAAACCAGGTCCGTGCCGACGGGACCGGACTGGCTCTACGGGCGGCCTGCAGAGTCCTTGGGGGGGCATGGGGGGATCTGGCCCCGCGGGGTGCCCCCATGGTGGCCTGGCCCGCGATCGGGACCCACCGATCCGTGGGCGGGCCTGTGCCGTGGGGGCACTCTTTCCCTCCGTGCCAGCTGCTGTCAAACCCCACCATGACCGGCGCAGAGAATAACCCCCCTGCGCATGCCCTCGGATGGCGCCAGCACATGCTGGCACTCCCGCACATGCGCCAACTCACGCCGGCCGGCGGAGGCCCTTCGGTGCCAGTTGGCATGGCGCCAAGCCCTTCCGTGCCAGCTGGCGTGGCGCCATCCCCGCCGGCGCCGGCCTAGCCCCTGGAGGTGCGGAGGCTTCCGCACCTTCCGGGCGGCCCGATGCTGGAGTGGTTCACGCCACTCCTTGGCGCTGGTACGGCCCGCCCCGCCGGGTAGGGGAGAATCCCACCCCTGATGTCCTATGGTTAAAGACCTTCTCTGCAGTCAGTTCAACCTGTGGAAGGACGTAGTCCAGTGCCACCTGCAGGAAGAAGGGGATATTTAGAAATCTAGTGACATTTCCAAGTGAAGAATTCTAACATTACCTCAGTGGGTTTGAGGGTTAGACTGTCAGAGGTTCTACAAATGCAAGTGACTCTCTGGAGGGCATTCTACCACCTCCATGTTCTAATTTAAGATACGCATTGAGAAAGGCAAACCAACCAAGGAGTTTGACACGTTGCGGACCACAAAAAACCCTCAAATCTCTCATACCTCTTTATTGCTGTTATATTTTAACCTTTGCTAACCTTCTACTGTAGGTTTGTCTTGTGTGTGTCTGGTGGAGGGTGGGATGGGGCTTTTGGAATAGCTAAGACTAGTAGACCATTGTTCCATTATTTCCATTATATGTTCATCTTTTACTCTTGTTATAAATAAACAGTTTTTATTATTTTACTTTTAAATCTGCTGCCTGGAACTCATTGGAGCAATCAAAGGTTAAAGATCTCAGGAAAATACACAATTTATTTGTTTATTCACCAATGTTGGGACTCCAACATCTGTGGGGCTTGCTCTGGCTGCACAGTCACGCAGGGTGCCGTAATATTTTGGATCATATCATCAAGGGGCAGCATGTAGATGTGAAATATGAGTAACTCAAGGATCAATCCTTCAGGTCACTGTATGTAACAGTGCAGAGGCAGCAAGAGAAGCCATTGCAAGTGATACTCTAGCAATGATTAGATGGATAATAATGGAACCACGTGAGAGCAGTCCCTCCCAGCTGGCCAACAGTGGTAAGGTGTAAGACGAAGATGGTGTGGCCAACTGTGTCAAAAGCTGCAGACAGATCAAGATTGATGAGGAGGGTAGATTTACCTTTGTCACAGTAACATAGGATGGCATTTGTGACTTTGATAAAAACATTTTGCTAATGTGGCAGGAGGGAAGCCTGACTTGAGAGATTCAAATATGGCATTTGGGGAAAAATGGAAACAGATTTTGTAGACAACAGCACATTCAAAGGCTTAGGGGATTAAAGGGAGGTTGGCAGGATGGTACTTTGCAATGACGGGCGGGTCAAGTCAGGGGGTTGATGACAGCAGATATAAAGAAGAGAGGGACACCTGAAGGAGAACCGTTACCAAGAGAACAGGATATGGGTTTCATTGACAAGATGAGCACAGACAGGGAAGGGGGAAATAGGAGAGAAACTAGAGAAAGTACACCTCCATCAAATTCTTTCCTAATTATCACTGTACCCATGAGAGCAATCTGAGCTTCTTCAGTCTCTTCATATAACTGGAAGCTCTGATCCATGGTACCATTCCAATATATCGCTCCAGAATCCTCACTGAAGACTTTCATCCTTCTTACTCTGTGGTGAGCAAAATTAAATATTCCAACTGAGACCTCTACAATTTTGGCATAACTTTCTTCTGCAGCCAAAATCCCATATTTCTTTTAATGGCTTTCTCAATTGTCTTGCCACTTGCAAAGATGTGTGTACACACACCCACAGGCCTCACTGCACCCCCTTTAAAATTGTACACTTTAAATCATATTGCCTCTCTTCATTTCTCTCCCCAAAATGTGTCCCTCTCCACTTTTGTTTTACTGATTCATGGGGTGTGAGTGTCAGTGACAAGGTCAGCATTTGTTGCCCATCCCTAATTGCCATTGAGAAGGCATTAACTTTCATTTGGCATGTTTTGAAATTACCGTAAACCCTGTGAGCCAAGTTCACAATTTCTCAAAGTTCTGTCACTTAGCCAGTTTTGTAACTACACAGCGACTGTCCCTTTAATCCCATGGGTTTTCATTTTGCTAACAGGTCTATTATTTGATTTACTTTTCAAATTCCTATGCATCACATCAACCACACTATCCTCATCAACTCTCAATGCCATTTTATCAAAAAACTCAATCAAGATATTCAAATGTGATTTACATTAACAAATGTTTGATGATATTCATATATTGGCCTATCATTTTTCAAATGTTAATTAATGTTGGCTCAGAAGTTCCTCTTGACTGATGTTAGGCTGACTAGCATCTCATTGCTGGTTTAGCCGTAAAACCTTTTTTGAACAGTGGTGTACAATCAGTTCTCTAGCCCCGATATCTAAGGGAGTTAGGAAGATTGTGATCGGAAGATTTCCACCTTTTTGCCTTAATAGTCTCATATGTATCACTTTTTAACTGAGTGACTTTTCTAATTTGAGTGTTGTCAATATTTTAACTACCTCCTCTTTAGCCTTCCCAATATCTCTACATCCTCTTCTGTTACCAGCATTCTCTTCCTTTGGTACCCTTTTATATTTTTTTCTTATAAAGTGTACGATGGCCACAGATCAAGTATAGATCCCCCCAACCCCATTATTCTCTGTTTCTAGATATACTCTGTGCATTTTATAATCATCTTGATTCTGTGCTGTGGTGTGAATCTCACAATGTCATAAGCTTCTTTTTTTAAAATTTCATTTTAATTTCTACATCTTTAGTCATGCAGGGATCTCTAGCTTTGAACACCTTTCCCATTGCAGGAATGTATCTCTACCTGTTCAATCTCTTTCTTGAATGCGTCCCATTGCTTATTTGTTTATTGTACAATTGCCGTCTTGTCCACCAATTTTTGACTTCAGTCACCTACTTAAGATTCCTTTTAAACTTACGAAAGTTCGCCCTCCTGCAGTTAACTACTTTTTTACACTTGATTGTTCCTTTTCCTTTCCACAATGTAAACCTAATCATATTGTAATCACTGGAAACCAATACACCATTACTGGAGCATACTCCACGACTCACTTCATTTTCCAGAGCTAGATCCTGCACTGCTTCCTTCCTTGTGCAGTTGGAATTACAGTGATCAAGAAAATTGATAAATACTCATTTCAGGAATTCCTTTGTCCTTTACACTGTTACTATTTCAGACTAAATTGGAGTAATTGAAGCTTCCCATTATCACTCGTCTGTCGTTCTTGCATCTTCCTGCAATTTGCCTGCACCTTTTTGGCCATATCTCCTTTCCAGTTTGGTAGCTTTGTCATCGTTTCTTAATTCTACCAACACAGATTTGACCCTCCAACCACATCATCCCTTTCCAATGCTGTAGCAGTTTCTTTGATCAACACCTCAACTCCTTTCCTATCCTTCCTGTGTAGCCAGGAGTATTCAATTCCCATTCCTCACATTTTTTGAGAGTTATTGCCACTATATTATAGTATCATGTGGTGATTTGTGCCTGCAGCTGACTGTCTATATTTTGCCATTCTCTGTGCATATGAGTGCCCGGGCTCCTTTCCCACATTTACCTCCCTTCTGCTTCCTCATCAACAACCGCAACACTTCTATTGCACCTTTTAATATAGTAAATCATCCCATGCACAGGATTGACAAAAATGTCGTCACTGTGTCACGTTGTGACATATTGCGCCAGATGACCAAAGGCTTTGTCAAAAAGGCAGGTTTGTAAGGAGCATTTTAAAGAGGAAAGAAAGCTAGAGGGGCAGACAGGTTTAGGGATGGAATTCCAAATCTTCACCCCTTTTGTCTTCTTTTGCCATCAGTTCCCATTACGTACCCTCTCAAAATAACCTGAGTGATGCCCTTTACTGTGGTATTAGGGAAGCAACACAGGTTGTGGGTGCAGAAATGCCTATCTGTTTCCATGGCTCTGAAATCCTCCATAACCAACATTTTCCTGCACTTTGCTGTGTCCGGGTGCAGTCCTTTGCAATCCTTCAACTTGCTTTCACTTTCCAGAACAGGAAGCAAAAAATTAAGTTTGGTTATCTCTGCCATTCCAAGGACCATGAAGTAAAAATGTGGCTGTGGTCCCTTAGCTTTGGTGCTAAACAACCTTGACTTATAGTCGCTATTCGATATAATCCCCCAGTTGTTGGGACCTCCAGCCTTCACCCCCCCCCCCCCCCCCCCACCCGCATCACACTGGCACTGAATGTATATACCATGTCACTCACGTGTGGTGGGCAGAACCTCTTTTTGGCAAGATGGCAGCATGTCAATGGAAAATGCTACTTATGTTGCTACTGCATCGCAGCTGCAAGAAGCATCTAGTTTCACCTATTGCAATAAGTTTTGAAAGACCTCGCCCTATGAAGGTAATCTGAGGCAGACACTGTTAAAGTCCGAGAGTGATGACCTATTCACGCAATACACAGCATGCTATGATCTCATCAGGGTAGCAATTATCCTGCAAGATAGCTTTGATGCACCTTATTTCAGCATCAAGTTTGCATGGTGAGAATATGGCTTGCACCCTGTATGCAAGGTTGCCGATAAAGTCAATCTTTTAGCTTGTGAAATTTTAGGACTCCCAACGCATATATTGACTCGTAAAGATGGGCTTGTGATAAAAGGTAGAAGAGAGTCCGATAGTTG